>NC_089540.1:17233236-17604660 GCF_963924715.1 Thunnus thynnus
AGTAAATTAGCCTCATATCATGTTTGTAGGCATTAAATCATATTTAAGACCCTTTTTGCAGGGTTATAATGTCCATATGATGAAAAATCTGCTGGTAACAGTCAACAGAATTGACAATTGCTGGCTAGAAATGAGAAGCTGCTTTTTTCTACCTCTGTCTTGAATCAACTACCCATTCAAACTGCATACGCGCCTTATTAGATTGGAAAGCTTGACAGGTGCAGCACCTGAGGGGGCTTAGCAAAGGGGCAATTGGGAATCTAGTCCTGTGAGCTTTCTTGTGTGATCTAAAGCAAATTTTAACTAAAAGTAAGTAAAGCCAGTAATGTACAAAGACATAACAACTGTCTCTTAAACTGGAAACCAGAGCTTCAAGTCCTCTATTGATGATTTTCTGCATTGACACTGAATTAGCGGCTCGCTCTGCGGGATCGTGGGACTTTCCGTTTGAGATGTTGCTTCCAAATGATTTTCATTTGAACGTCGAGGCGTCCAGCTGTGAATCAGAAAAAACGACCCCACATCCAGCAGTTGTTCTATTATTCACCGACTGAGGAGCAGCTCCAGGATTTGTCTGTACATGACATCATCACCACAGTGTGTCTCTGTGCCCGTTCGGCTTAACGAGAGGCTGCTTCAGACTCTAATTACAACCGAGGAGGACAGTATTGTAGGAATAACATGTAGGAGTTCTATTGTCAACTGGAGTCTTCCTTTAAATGCAAATGCGCCGTACTTTGGGTCCTCAGGCAGCCTTACAGTGGACTTACACTGATCAATCATATATGTTATGTGGCCCAAAGTATGTGGACACCTGAGAATTGCTATTATACCAATATGTTGCAGGGATTTGATCCCATTCAGCCACAAGAGCTCACAGTTTGGAAGTTCATCCCAAAGGCGTTGGATGGGGTTGAGGTCAGGGCTCTGTGCAGGCCAGTCAAGCCCACCCACACCAAACTGGGAAAAAACATTTCTGTATGGGAGTTGATTTGTGCACACAGGAAAGGGACTTGCCCAAATTCCCCAGTAACAAAAAACAACAAAAACATTAAAATTATATTAAACAGAATGAAGAAAAATGATAAATAGCCTCACAAATACGCATAAAAATGGAACCTGCAAAACATTTGTATCAGTAATACTGATAATTAATTACAGATAAGACCAGTAATGTCCCTGTTAAGAGGTATGTTGGGGAGGGTCTAATTTATAGCCAGATTAAGTCTCAGTTGATGGTGGGTCAAAGCGTCACATTCTCATGTTTTCCTTTGTTTTGTGGGCATGAAATCGGTCAAACTGCTGCTAAACATCATCTTAAACACAAAGAAAAAATTAGAGAGTCTTGTCAATTGAACCCTGACTGAAAACCGTCCTCGTAACCTCCAGGCTGAATCCTGCCTGCTGATCTGCATCGTTCACACTGTGTTTAACAAGAATTGTCACATTTTTTAACGTTGCACCGTCGGAGAGCTGAGGCCCGCTGACCCAGAACAAACTAAATTACAGTTATGTAATGCTCGCTGCTGACTGACTCTATTTCTGGCACTGATATTTGAACCAATTAAACGCTGCCTATCAGACTTGAAGGGTGTCTGGTTTTTTTCAACTTCACTGTGATATGCGCAAAACATAATTACTGAACATGCTGAGGAGAGAAAGTGACATATGTAGGCTGTTGTTGCCTTAAAAAAAACCCTTCTTAGGGAGAGTTTTGTCCCAAATGTGCAAAATTAGAAGCAACATCTATTACAGCAAAATTAGAAATATCAAATTTAGTTTGTAGCTTGATGCACGGACAACTTTTTTTTTTTTTTTTTTTCCACAGGACATGCTGGCACACATGACATAGAGTGACATGAGTCTTACATAACATACAGCCCTTAATGTCTATGAATTTTAAAATGTGCCTGGAAAGCTCTGCTGGTTTGAATTTTGTCATTATCCTATCAGCTTTCTGTACAAACAACTGTTGTTATATATATATATATTTAAAACCACAAGGAGATCTAATCATGTTTATCCCTCACAGACAACAATTTGATGGCTTGCAACCTTTTTTTTTTTTTAAACTCACATTATCCTCGGTTTCAGTCTCACGCTTCTTGTGTGTTTGTACCGTCGTTCAGACCAGTTTGTCGGTTTGTTGTAGAGGTCGGACAGCATGTTATTTTTACATGTGTGTCCTTTAACACAGACACAGAGTTAGAAGAGATTTTGAACAGACAGTTAAGGATAAACATTTGCTCGTTGCCATCCATGTTGCAACGTCAGGCTGACTCTGTGACAAAATAATCTCAAGGAAAGGTTGATTTATTATCCCTAATAATCATGTACAGACCTGTTTTTCTTTTGATAATGATAATACTTTTTAACAAGTGAAAGTCAAATATGAAAAAAACAAAAAACCCAGGTGAAAATTAGGAAAATTAGTGTTAGAAATACAATCTGCAGCACAAATTTAACAGCTAATTTTGTACTTAATTGGATGGATTCTGGCAAATAATCAACATTTTCTAACCTGTCAGCATCACAACATTTCCTGTTAACTGTGGTAGTCTGCTGCTTGTTTAGTGTAATCTGTAAAAACAATTAGTCTAATATGTGCTATACAAGTCTTTGCATGTTCAGATTATGTAAGACAAACATTTACTTTAACATTATCTGCACCATGCAACATCTCAGTCTCTACTATCCTTATAATCTGCACTTGTTTTACTGCTACTATATGTGTGCTTAGCGTATAACATTTCCTGCTTATATCCTGCTAAAGTTCCATCTAGATCAACTCAGCCTCAAACTGCATCACAATGAGTCCTTTTACTCAGGCCAACAAACACACAGCACTAATGCAGATGCAGATTGACGTGCAGTAAATTCTTCGCTGTCTGATGGTTTCAGTCATTACCGCGGCGCCTTGTGTGTGTGTGTGTGTGTGTTTTGTTTTTTTTTTCTTAGGGAAAAGCTGGAGTGAAAGCCTGAAGTGCCTCCCTTCTCATATTTATCAAATCTTTGGTGTTCTGCCGAGTGAAGTACACCTTCCCCGGCTCCTTTTACCGATACACATATTTTAACAGGACACAGGGAGTCCAATTATTTGCCCACTTCTCACTTGTGTTCCTGGAGAGCCCTACTCAAGTGATTGGCTGCTGAAATGCACACTGACATCTATTTCTCATTCATGTGCGCCACACTTATTCCCACCAACAGTAATTTCTAAACTGATTTCCCCGCACAGACTCACCTCGAGTGCCTGCAGTCACTTCTTGTCAGGGCATGAAGCCGGTAACGCTAAACTACGACAGGAGATGCAGGGGAGAAAAAAAAAAAAAAAAGCAAGAAACACAATTTCTAATCTCACACCTTCACTTACTTTTGATGAGCCCTGAAGCGGGGCGATGCTGAATTAATGCCAGACCTGGATACCTCAAAAAGTGGCAGAAAATTGAGCTGTTGGCTGTCTGAATCATTTCGCCCTTAACTGCTGTCTTTACAGGTGGTTTGGTGAATAAATCTTCAAAACAACCAGCTTGTTAAGTGTAAATCCACTGCTTAAACATTAAAATGCATATATATATTTCAAAGAATTTTTTTTCCTTTTTTTTGACAAATCTGGAAGCCGCTCAAGCAGCAGCAGCAGCAAGGCCGCACACACACACACATACATACGCACCGCGGAAGGTTAATTTACCCGAGCGTCCTTGCATAATATTTGCTGCACGATGACAGGGAGGCGACACGGTGGCAGTCACTTGATTGACAGTCACTTAGGGGTGTGCCATTTAACCACGGTGACATTCCTCACATGTCACCGCCCTTATGAAAAGGTCACCCTTGTTGCACTAATGAGTCATCTGATTTCATGACCGCGGCGACTGTCTGATGCAGCCAAACAGTTGCGTCGAGTAGAAATTCACATTTTTTAGGTGGAGACGCTGGAGTTCATATTGTCAGAGAGGGTGAATGAAGTCGGTGGTGGTGGTGGTGTGGATATTGATTGGATTGTTTTCAGCTAATCAAGGTACGATCACAGTAAACAAGACAACATTTTGTAGATGATTAGCTGCTTTGTGTTCTTCCAAATTAAGACCACATTTCCCATCAGGCTTTGTTGCTTCCTGCCGACCCTCTTCATGATGAAGAAAAAGGACATCACTACACCCTCGGGGCGTTTAAGGCCACGTTTAAACCAAATACTGTAAGCTTTGCATCAAAAAACACAGCTTGCTAATTAATTTCAGTAAGGCCGCTCTGGAAAGAAGTGCTGCTTTGTAGACACAACGCAACATCTTGTGGCAAAGCGCTGCGCCGGCCAATGAAATACAATCAATCAAACACTGCCGGTAGATCACTTTGAATCCTCTAATTGTAGTATTTACCTCTTGATTGTAGATACGGAAGATCAAATGACATGCCGCTGTGAAAACTTTCCAGAGCTGTAAAAGTCCTTCCTCATATTATTATAAACAGCTGTGCAGTGTTTACAGTGTAACTGATCGCTTTAATTCATATCAAAATTTGAATTTAGTGCAGTGTCTGACTGTCTGCTTTATAGTAAACCCAGCATTAGCTCGGTTTGTGCAACCTCTTCCTAAAAAAATGCAGTTAAGACAATGCTAGGCGCTAACAGTCTGGTCAGTACAGATCAAAATAAGAATGGTCAAAGTTGATGTGATACTTGAAAATTAAGCAAAGTACTGTAGCTGCATCCTACACTTCCCATAATGCAACTCAGTAGCATTATAGACCCTCCATGCTGGGCAAACAACCCACTTTCAGATCCCACACTCATAGTTTTGAACACAGTGTTTCTATTAAACATCTGTAGCCTCTGAGCCCAAACTGAGGAAGCCCTGATGACAACATTATGACATCATCAGGGTTATTTTAAGTCTCCACAGGCTGAGTAGCTCTCTTCATGACAAGCAAATGGATCTTAATGTGTAAAATAGGCGGAATTCCCCTTTAAAAATACCTAAAGACAAACTTTTAATAACATTTTTTTGCTCTAAATGTGCTGCTATGTGTTGCATTTTTCTTCTTGTCAAAGAAAAAGCAATACCTTGTTATGATTACTGTGAACAATTAAACAAGTGGAAGTTTTTTCCAGATTAAGACCACATTTCCCATCAGCCCCATTGCAACAAGTTTCTCTTAGCAGGAGGCTGAAGCACATCACTCACGGACATGTTTTCCTGTTTTCCTCCCTTCTCTCTGACCGTCTCTGAGTGTTTATTAAGTATCTCTGAGGATTATAAAATGCATGATAAAGATATAGTATATTAAAAAAGTGCATTATTATTCTGTATTCTTATAAATCTCCAGCAAACATCCCTCACTAAGGCCACGAAGTGCATGAAAGCGGCTTTCATTGTGATCCATCTGTTGTACACTCCTCTTTGCTTCAGGCCTTTTAGCCCACTATGTCACATAAGGTAACATGGGAATTAGCAGAATAAGCAGATATTATCTTACAACTCCATAATGGAAGCACATAACTAAATACCTTGAGGAAATTGCATAAACAAAAAGGTAATTGATTCCAGGCAAGCTGCAGGTGGACACTTAATTACAGGAAATTTATTAAGCAATGTCCATTAATCACGTTGACACGGAGTTATTAAAGGGATGCACAGTTTGCACTCGCTGGATAATGCAATAATATTAGGACGAGATGCTAAACCAATTGGATTGTTCTACACAGACAAGAGTCTTAAACATAGTTTAATTCAGATAAATAGGAAGAGACCGCATGAGGATGTGGAATTACGGAGTATTTTACTGCAGATAAATTAGCAGCGTAATGTTTGTGAGTATACAACAGATATATTTACACACACGGTCTGACACAACCACAACCGCACAACGATGATACTTCTACTAATAATACTGCTTCATCTGCTTCTAGAACTGCTTTTACTGGTAGCGCTACCATCAGTACTACAATAGTACCGATACGACTGCAGATACTACTCCTGTTTCGACTACTACGACGTGTTTTACCCCAAAAGTCTTTCTTCTTCTGTCTTTCACCTACAGTGATTGTGTATTAGACTGTAATTGGACAGCAGCGTTGTGACTTACTGAATCCAGTTCAGACACTGACTGCAAGTATTACTGGAGCTACTGCAAGTACTACTACTACTTTTGTACTGTGAGTACTGCTGCTGCTGCTGCTGCTAGTACTACAACTCTTATTACTGTTACTAGTACTATTAGTACTATTTCTATTGCTCCTGCCAATACTATTAGTAATATAAATACTACTTCTAATGCTGCTACCACTTGTGCTGCTTCTACTACTGCAAATTTTATGTGTACTACTGCTATTACTATTACTACAACTGCAGCCGCTACAGCTAGAACTCTAATATCTGGTACTATTAATACCTTTACTACTGTTGCTACTGTTGCTGCTGCTAATGTTAGATTATTGTACATATTTGCATGTTAAATAAATAAAGCATGTAAAATATACAATATATATACAGAAACATTCACTTAAAAACACACAAATACACCAAAAATGACACAAAAATCCCTCTAAAAGTTCAGGGCAACTCCTCCAACTCTTTACTTTTACTACTATCTCAACCATTACTGGCACTACTACAACTACTACTATTACTACTTCTACTGCTGCTGCTGTTTGCATGTTAAATAAATAAAGCATGTAAAATATACACTATATATATAGAAAGATTCACTTAAAAACACAAAAATACACTAAAAATGACACAAAAATCTCTAAACATTCAGGGCAACTCGTCCAACTCTTTTTTACTTTTACTACTATTTAAACCATTACTGGTACTACTACAACTACTACTATTACTACTAATGCTACAACTACCATTTCCACCATTAATAGTACCACTGCTACTACTGCTACTACTTCTTCCACAACTATTTTAACTATTTTACTACTAGACTTAGTGTTTCTGTTACATCCACTACTATTACTCGCACTATTGCTACTACTACTATTACTGTTGTTGCGATGACAATACTTTTTACTATCACAACTACATTTCTTTTACTACTACTACTGCTTTCAGTACTGTCACTAGTACTGCTACTGCAGCTACAGTACTACTATCCTACTGCTTCTAATACTACCAACACAATATATATTTTCTATATCACCACTACCACTGCTAATACTTCCATTACTTTACTGCCAGCTTTAAATGTCCATTTAATCCAGCTGTTTACTGGAGATACCTTTATGATACCTTCACAGTGTTCTAGTATCTAAAAAATGTAAAAACACGAGTCCTGCGTGTGACACTGATCCACACTGACAGACCTCTCCCTTTCCAAAAACCTGTCTGCATCCTCCTGAAGGAGAGAGACTCTGGGAAATTGGCCTTATTCCCCACACACTCCAAGGCAAGTGGCAATTAAACCGCTGATTAACGTGAGCCCGCTCTTGAACACAACTTCATAGGAGTCTGACAGAACAGTGGGGAGAAGGGGAGATAATTCAGAAATCTCCTGACCTTGTGCTTATTATCTCCGGCTAATGACTGTTGCTGCTGCCGTTGGCCTCCTGATGAAGCCGCCTGAGCTGGAACCTGGTCAACCTGTTTGATTAATTTTTCTTTATATTTTTTTTCACATTTAATTCTGTTTTGTGTTGGTTATATACAGCGGAAGCCATTATAGAAGTCACATCCTCGAGGGCATTAACCTAATTTGTTTAGAAGATGTTATCAGCCCTACCCCCCCCCCCCCCCCCACCCCCCCCCCCCCCCCCCCCCCCCCCCAGTGATATGACATTTCTTTGTGTCTTTCACTGTTATAAAGACGGATATATGACACATATTATATATTGCATTTAATCTGTCAATATGTGCTGCTTTTTTGTAATGTCCTACATTACCCAGAAGGCAATTCTTCATCAAAAACCCCCACATTTCCAAAGCAGGTCTCGCATTTTTGATGTATATTAAGGAAAGTTAACTTGACACTTTTTCCACATTACAGATCAGAGAACAGAGAAGTTTTAAGTGACACATCTCAACAGCTGGTTAATTCATTGTTATTGATCCATAATGTGATCAAATTCATTATGGTTATTTTGTGCTGTGGGGGCAGTTAAACTCCATCTTATTAAACACGGGGGGAGGTTTGCCGTGACCTCAGGGGTGAAACTTGTGCATCCAGCCGACCGCAGCAGCTTCAGGAACCGGTGACGGCCTCGCATGCCTCAGTTTGATCCCGTAACAGATTGATACACCAAATAGGAGCTGACACGCATTGCTAAAGATGCCAATGGTAATTAATTAGCATCTCATTTTGACCGCGGCACAACAGGATGTGGAGCTTGCTTCTCGATGCCATTTCCCCCTAGGCTTTGTATTATCAGGGTCAAAATCCCGGCTCCCGCGCTCTGAGGGCCGCTTAATAAATTGAGGAGGGCACGTTGACAGTCAGATTTTCATGGCGTGTCCCCGTCTCGCCGGTTCCCAGCGCCCCTGGCTATGACAAACGGTCCCAGCTTCCATGCCCGCCGAATGCAGCACAGGAGATCAAAAGGCGACTAAGGGGGACTTAAAATGCGTCTCGTCGGAGTTGTTAGCTGAGAATCATTTTATTGGCATTTTGACATTTGGCCTATGTCTCTGATTGAGATGGAAAGAGGTCAAACACTACTGAGGAGCTGTCTGATTTTTAAAATATTAAAGTAAAGCCCCCCCCCTTTACTAAACCACTACAGCAGCATAGTTGTGCTCTTTATTGATGCTCTTAACCAGTTTATCTTAAGGGGGTTTGGTTCGGTTTTTTTGTTGTCTGTTCGCACAAATTGTGATAAAGCAATAAGTAGGACAAAGGTCAGAGGTCATAGCATAGAGGAATGGAGTAAATATTTCAGTTTTTACCCAAAATAAAGCAAAGGAAGTGCTCTGGGAAGCAGTAAAGGTTTACGGGTTTGTTTCTCTTTTTTTAGCAACGTTTTTATGGGTTCTGGAGAAAATTGGTCTTCACAGTCATAGAGATTAGTCACAGAGTCGACTCATAGACACAATTAAAGACATATTAGTGTGAAAAAGAAACTGTTTGAAGTTGCTTTCTTGTCTTGTTTTATGTGTAGTTTGGCCTAAAGGGCATCTAGAATCTATTGAGACCCTGTAATGCCTGGGGTGATGGGTTTGCATGGCGTGAGGGCCGTCCACAGACCAGAATGACCTCTTTATTTGAGACTGGGCTTCCAGAAACACAGTCAAACCAGTCATCAAATAGATTGTGCTTGGAAATAGGAAGGTTTTAGGTAGATGGTGCTGCACTGAGCTTTTAATTTGGGGTGATTTTATTGACTTTATTGGTATCGTTTTTGGTACAACTTTGTTTTTGATCTTTTTTTTTCTTTGGGCTACATATTTACATGAAAGGTGCTATTCAAAAATATACAGACCTACTTTAAGCTAAGTGTACACTGAAGATTAGTTATGTAGGGAAAAATTAGACTGGAATAAAAATAAAATGATCTTGGGGGGGGGAAGGAAAAAACGGGATACACATGGGACGGAGGCTGTCGACGATGAGATGTACAGAACTTGACTCTGTGATGCTCCCAATAATAATAATAATAATAATAATAAATAAAAAGGTTGCTGGTGGTACAAAATAAAAATGTAAATACTATTTCATATTTTTGTTATATTGAAGACAAACTACAATTAATGAAGTTGAAATAATTTAGCTACGGTTTGTTTTTCAGGATCTGCCATGCTTCTTCTTCTTCTTCTTCTTTTTTTTTTTTTTTTTTTGTTTTCATTCTTTGCATTTTTAAAGTTACAGAGCTTTGAAAGGCCCAAGGGTCACAGAGTTCTCAGCATATTACAGCACACTAAATGACCATGGAAAGTTTGAATTCAGGTATGCAAAAGAAAAACACCCAAATTGCAGTTACAGGCATTTTCCATGACAGCAGCAATCTAATCCTCCATTTTTTTTTTTTTTTTTTTTTTCTTCTTTTGGGGTAAGATGTTTTTATAAACCCCTCGGGGTTTTTGTTGCCTCAACCGCACTCTGTTTGTATCCATCTTTTTTCCTCCTCTCTCTTTTTTTTGTTTTTTTTCTCCTTCTTCTTCGGCGGCGGTGTATGTGCAAATAAACTAAAAAGCTGAGGCAAACCTCGGAGGTGGAAAAAGGAGAGAGATGACAAAAGACAGAAGAGCAGAACTGATGTGTTTGATCAAATTATGGCTCTGGTTTGGACCAAACAGCCGCACAGCTTAGCCAGAATCCAGCGGTATTACATTCATTTTTAACCTCAACAACCCTGTCAAAACCAGTCCAAACTTTATCAGGGGTGATTCTCTCTGCACGTTTCCAGGTCTGCAAATTAAAGACATCGATATGATGGTTGAAATCAAGAAGACTTATGTCAACAAAAGCACTTTAGGGGAACTTTGAGGCAGAGCTGCTGTTTACCTGTAGGCTTTGAGTTTTTTAGGTTCACTGTTTTTAAGGAATGTTCTTGCTTTTCTGGGATCAAGAGAGAGGAACAAAGGCTAAAAACATTTGTTGCGAATTAAGTCTTCAGGGGGAAAAAGAGGGTTGAAAGAGAAAAAGCACCTAGGCTGTGCAGCATGAAGGGGGTACAGTAGGTAGATTGAAGCATCCTGCCTCTGCCAACCACACCGCCGCAGTCAGATACTGTGGCTTATTGGATCCAGGCTCTGCGGATTTGGGGGAAAAGAGGCACGGCTCGCCCGCCCAGTCAAACCACAACAGAAGGCATGAAAACAAACTTCTCAGAATAGCAGTCCTCTCCGTAGTTTGGCTGCCTGTTCAAAGATTTGTGGGGAGATGTTTGATCTTAGTTCAATAATCAGCCGTTTTTGTCAAAAGCTGCACCAGGCGACTTAGCGCTCTGGTGGCGCCATACGGCAGCAAGAGGCAACTGCCTTGAACTTTTTTAAAAAGGTGCAAACTTTTCACCTCCAGGCTGCAGGCAGGTAGAGGTTTAAACCGTGCCCCTTCTTGTCCCTTTTTGTGGTTAAGCTCCATCCCTAACACCTGTCAATCACCTCTTCAAACTGTCAGCGATGCTGAGGTGGAGCTGACGGAGTCCTGGGTCATATCTGCTTTGGATTTAGGGGAGTTTTACCAGTTTACCACTTTTTTTTTCTACCTGTTCTATTTAAAGAAAGTGTTAAAAGTTACAATAAATCAAATCTGGAGCTGCTGTTTTTTTTTTTTTTTTACTGCTTGTACATGATTTTTAACGTCTAGAGGTGGAACTTTTCATTATTTATTGACTCCGATTCAGCTTCGCTAATCTGTTAGAATCAATTATTGGAAGGAAGAAGAAATTTCTCTCTCTAACAGCAATGATTAATACATAAATTGTTTCCAAGAGAGATGTGGTATTTTTCTCTTGTCATCATGTCTATCTATCAGGGATTACAGAACTTTTATCCCCGGGGCAGCGCTCTCAAACAAACAAGGACAGACAAAGAAACCAAATATTCAAATCTCCACAAAGTGCATCCATGTGTAAAATGTGCAAAGCTGCACTTAAGTACCGCAAGAACTCACCTGTTCAGGAACAAAAAAAACAGCTTTTGAAATGTTTTTTTGTTTGTTTTTGGACACTAATGGGAAACCAAGCAGCCTGCCACAGAAATGTTCACAATGACTAACGTCCATAAAACTTCCACAGCTGATCTCACGCTGATGTCCACTTTATTGGTTCTAGATGTTCTTTCTCTCCTCTACTCAGCCACATGAAATGGCAAACGCCCAAAAAATGTCTTAAAAACCGAAGGCGAGAGGGAGATTGAGGCGTAAAGACCTCTCATAAATACTGCCTTTAACCCAGTATATTTTTTGCTCTGTAACGTGAGGAGAAACCTGCATGTGGCGGCTTTAATAAATACCTAGAAATCATGCGGCGTGACATCAGCAAATCGCTGGTTGCAGCTTTAAGATATTTGGGAAAACAGTGTATGAGTTGATAATAGAATAAAACAAACAGCAGAGGCTGGGATGAGACAGAAGAGCACAGAAAGATGATGTACATTATGAGAACATGAATGCATAATAAGCGCCTGCAATTAGCCCGGGCCCAGCCATTGGCATATTGTAATTAATGTGCTGCCTGTACGTCGAATCAGTCAGAGGAGGCTCAGTCTAATTTGGGTGTGGGATGGGTGGAGGAGGAGGGGAGGGGGGGGGGGGTTGCAGATCAGATCCTGGGATAATTGTGGGTGACTCCAGTCCCTCTCAGTCGGCGGGTTGGGACAGAGCTCAGGTCTCCAGAGAACGTTAAAAAACTGTAAATCCCCCCCCCCCTCCTCCTCTTCATCATTTGAACATGTGCCCTGCAGAGCTCGCTGGAAGAACACAGAACGGGAGGAGGGTGGAGTGGCGGAGTGGTGGTGGTGGTGGGGGGTGGGGTGGGGGGGGGGCAGAAAGAGGAAAAAAAGTGTTTTACATTCACAGATGATCCTAATTTGGTGTGGTTTGGAGTGTAATTTAGATCAAACATAGCCATGTAAATGAGTCAGGGTTTTCATAATTAGGTGCCTCTGAAGAGGGGTGGAGAGCGAAAAGGGAAGAGAGGGGAAGAGCTCGGACCACATCAGTAGGTGTGGCGTCGAGGCCGTTCATCCACTGGTGGGCAATTTTCGGTTTTTCTTTCTTTCCCCCTGTTCGGAGTCGGAGGAAGGAGGGAGAGAGAGAGAGAGAGAGGGGAGGGTGGAGGGGGGGGGGCAGCAGAGAGAAAAGAGAGCGCGAGCTGCATCGAGCAGGCAGGGGTTAGTTTAGGGAAAAACACACTCCCAGCGGCACACGGCAACAAAATAGGTCACTCTGCGCCGATTTGGCTTGTCTGTTTCCACTAAGCAACCGACTCGGCTCAGTGTTTGGTACAGAGAAAGGAACTGGCCGGCTGCCAGCGCACAACACACACACACACACACACACACACACACACAGAGAGAGAGAGAGAGAGAGAGAGAGAGAGAAGAGGCCTGTTTTTCCCCCAGTGGGGCCTGTTGATTGAGGATTACCACACTGAAATATTACGGGCATTGTGTAGGTGTAATGTTTACATTTACATTTTGCGTGAAAACAGCTCACAATGAGGCGCAACAGTAGAATGAGACTTAATTTCTATCACCAGCGTTAACAATGGAGCAGCGGGGAGGAGGGTGACACACACCGACACACACACACACACACACACACACACAGACAAATATAAGTAAATAAGATAAACAAATAAAAATAAAATGACATCCCACAATGATTCTATACATGAACAAAGTAAGCTAGCAAGCAGCTAAATATTTAACACATAAATAAATAACTGAAATTAAATAACAGCTCACAATTATTATGTATAATGGCACATTTTCTATGTAAAGTAAGTAAGCAAGCAAGTTAATATATAAATAAATGATTGAATGAATACATTAATTGAATTAAAATAAGATAATATCCTCAGAAATAACAAGTAAATATAAAATAAATGAATGAAAAAGTCATTTCTCAGGGTTTTTAATAACTTTTATCCTGCATTAACGCGTATTTTTCCATTTTTTAAAGCTCTTTGCAAAGAAATTTTACACCTAAATGATAATAATTAAGATAAAAAGCTGCATTTGAACTAACTGGGATAGTAGGTTTGAACCAAAGCTGTGATGTTGGATGCAGGTTATTGTTCTAATAGATATAAACTGCTCTGCTGCGTGAACGTGAAGCTCTTTCTCAGCCTGTCAGTCAACAGACAGGTTAAAAACACAGAGATCAGACGGGAGGGATGTCTGACTCGGGTCGAGATTTTGTTGACGAGTTTACAACCGAACCGTCAGACAGTGAACACCAGTTGATGGATTGGTATTTTGGAACCGCCGACATGCAGAAGAACTGCGTCTCTCTCTCTCTCTCTCTCGCTCTCTGGTTTGTAACCCCCAGAAAATCCTGAAACTCCGGAGCTCCAAAAAGCCAAAGCGTTTCGCCGCCTGTCTGTCTGTACTTCAAGATAAGAATCACATTCAGAGGGGTTTTTTTTTTTTTTTTCTTGCTCTGCGAAGGATGCCAAACGCCTAAAAAGTATGTTGGAAAATGCATGTGATGTGCAGTTTACTAACACTTTGTCTGTGGGTTTTTAAAGTACAAACAGTTTTCAAAGTCTTGCTGCCAAAGTGTGCAAAAAAAAAAAAAAAAAAAAAAGTTTCCCTCTTTAACCGTGCTGATAGCCAGTGAGGGGCCGGCGGGGCCACCTGCACAGAAGGTAAATGCAACATGGCAGGATTGTGAACCTCCCTAGGGATTCTGGGATAGCCACATGGCCCGCCAGATCTGCCAGGGTGGCCCCGGTGACACCCGGCTGGGTGCCGTGCTGGGCGACACGCAGCTAAGCCCGAGGATTAGCTCACGGTGCCACCTATCAGATGAAACCAGAGCCAATGGGATTGTCTTCCCCTCTCTCTCTCTCTTTCTCTCTCTCTCTCTCTGCGTTTACGAGCGACCCCTCCCTCCCTCTTCCTGTCTCTGCTATCTCGTTTGCTACTCTCTTTGTTTCTGGCACCAGTGGAAAGCACATACATGCTACCATGCTGGTAGTAAAATGTATCGTTGGCTCGGAGCTCGCGCTATCTTGGACCGAGGAGCGTGAGCCCGTCCAAGAAAAGAGGACATTACCTCACCGCTCCATCTGAGGACTCGACTTCCTTCATGTGACGAGACACCTCCTCTTACGGAGTGATTGATAGCCTGCATTTAAAACAGATTATGTTACAATTTACAGGACAGTCAGTCCATTAAATCCTTCACTGATGAGTTGATTGAAGCTATCCCTGCTTGCATCCTTCATATTTTTTTTTTTTTTTTTTTACAGATATTGAATAATTCCTACTTGAGGGAATAAGATGAGTTTAAAAACAGTCATGGTGCGATAAGTTTTGCATCTATTTCCCCCCTCTCTCTCTCTCTCTCTCTCTCTCTCTTTTGCTGCTTCTTCTTCACTGTTTTATAAGAGGCAGAACACTGTGGAGCAGAGAGAAGCTTGTAACAGTCGGCGGTTATTTGAATGTTATTTACAACGGTTTACACAATGTTTTATAGGAAGAGTTAAGTTTTATAAGGACGAGAGTAAAGCTGCATCACCGGGAGTCCTTGTAAACCTCTTCAAACCGGTGATAACCTTTTTTTTTTATTTTTTAAAGTACAGTGAAGCCCCAGTTTGATGAAAACGCTGCTTTTATATTTTTTGCATCGCTCTTAAAGGGGCACTCCACCAATTTTACACATGAGTGTGGGTTTAATAGTCATGGGGAGCGCTGCTCAGCATGTAAAAACATGTCGTGTTATATCTCCCGCGCCTCTGGAGGCACTTTGTTTAGTCTGGTGATGTCATTGTGATGTCATCAGGTCGTCTTGAGGTTTGGGGCTGTAAATGTATAAAAGGAAGCAGGAGTAATATGAGCGTTTATTAGGAAGGGTGTGTCTGTTGGTTGCATTATGGGAGCTCTTCTGAAACTCGTCGGAACAGCCCTTTAAGTCTAAATCCAAATTTAAACAAACGCGAGACGACCTCAGATGGTTTAAATCACCGCCGCACACAAAACTTCTGCTCTCTCCGAGTTCAGCCACGTCTCTCAACCCGCTGGGTCAAAACCGGACGAATCAGCATCTGTCATGTCGGGTTGTAGTCTTCTGTCGAGAGAAATCACAGCATCCCGGCACTTGTTCAAACACTAAAAATCAGCCCCGTGTCCCTGACAAATGATGGCTGTCTTTCAAGAGCAAAAGATGGAAGAAGTATAACATTGTTAGAGCACAGTAAATCTCTGGAGGGAGGAGGAGGAGGAGGAGGAGGAGGAGGAGGAGGAGGAGGCGGAGGCAGACAGGGGTGAATGGATGGATGGATGGAAAAAAAAAAGCTTGTTTGGTTTTGTTATTGTTGCTTTTTTAGTTCCAGGAGAAGAATTATAGTCCAGCCTTTTGTTAATTGACCTCTCACATGTCTTACTTTACTCACATTTGAGAGTTATATTTTCTTGATGTTCATCTCACGCTCCTTTTTTTTTCTTCACTCCTAATTAGCGAACGTTTGCATCCTCATGTCAAAAAAAAACCCCACCGCTGGACGTTCTCCAGCACGTTGTGAGCGAATCCAAGCAGATTTCCTATTGATAATAATGAGGCGGGCTGAAGGATCCTCTCCCCTGTGCTGTATAATGATGTGTCACCGTCGGGGCGAAGATGAGGCCGAAGAGCCGTGGGACACCCTCACACACACACACACACACACACACACACACACAGACGTCCTCAGCATCTCTGTGTGAACCAGGTAGTCTTTTGATACCTAATTAAAAACGACTCCTCCTTCCTCCTTCCACACAAATCCACGATTGAGGAAGTTGATATAGATTATAAAGGATATTATTAGCTAACTTTTGCTATTTAAGTAGTTTTTGAGGACACTTATTTGAGAAGTCTTCTCCTTCTTCTTCACCCAGAATGGATATATGACATTTTATAATGAAACCCTTCAAGTGATATTCTGAAAATTACCTGTCATTCAAACAAATTAGATCTAAATGAAGCTGCTCGAGTCCGTCCGCCCCGTCCTCCCACGTCATCTCTGCGTGAACCCGCCACTTCTCTGACGCTCTCTAATTAAAACGGACACTTGTGTGCTCCTGTGTGTGTACTGTAAATGAAACCAGGGGGGTTACTGTAAGTAGATTTGGTCATTTTTACGTTTGTATGTAGCTGGAGAAGATTAGCTAGGTCGTATTACTCTGTGGTTGAAGAATTTGTCTGATTTTCCAGACTTAATACTTAAATCAACACTTTTTTTGTAAAAACTACAACTTCTTATTGGTCTTTTAATTCTGTTTTAGTGTGTTTTATCACTTTATATCATAAATCTCATGAAAACATTCACATTTATGAGCTTTTCTCTGCTCAAATCTTGAAAAAAAATGCAAAAATCTGGGCTCAAGCTAACTTAACTACCTTTCTGTTTTCAGAAATATATAAATGCAGCTTTTGTCCTTTATTTACTGTCCACAATACATGAGCTGAAAACCTTTCTTTCTTTTTAATCATGATCTGTTTTAGCTTGAAATAGCTTCACATATTCAAAAAAATTCACCCCGAATTGTCAAATTTTCTCAGGAAAAAAAAGCAAAGAATTGATTGATAGTAAAATAAAAGGCTGCATATATAATTTATGATCTTAAAAAAGTGTTTTTAGTTCCTCTTGATGTTTAACTATTAAACTATTTTAACATTTCTTTTGCTTCTCTGTGTTCTACGAGTAAACTAGTTGCAAAAACCCCACAAAGAAGTGCACCGATGGACCGACATAAGTCACCCTCTAAACCTTTCCTAGCCAAAAACCATTGTGTCCCCCCTCCTCCCCCTCTTCCTCCCCCCTCTCCCCCTCCTCCTCCCCACCTCACTCCACCTTCCCCTCCCTCCCAGAGCGACCTGAGGCCGGGCACAGAAGGGGACGGGGCTGCCAAGCACAGCACATGGCTCTGGGTCTGGGGACAGCAGAAGTCGAGGTCCCTGCAGGGCCCTTCAGCTCTTACCCCCCCCACCCCCCCACACACACACACTCCCAAACACACACACACACACACCCCTCGCTCAACACACACCTCGGGCGGATGGGGAAAGCACACACTCGTCCCCCTGGGAGAAGTGAGGCGACGGGGACTGTGATTCCTCAGAGCTACTCTCCCCTTTTTCCCCTCTCAATTCTCCACCTCTTCTTCTTCTTCTTCTTCTTCTTCTTCTCCTCTCCCCCCCCCCACCCACCCCCCCACCCCCCTGCAGGCTACGTCCTGCACATGTGATACAACAGACAGTCTCATGCTGCATTACCCATACACCTCTCTGTCCTTGTGTGCGTCGCTTAAAGCCATGTTCCCTGATGTGGCATCAAAACTGGGACACGAACATGGCACTGGAAGACACAGGAAGAGGATGGAGATGACATGAAACCATGCAAAATATTTCACTGTGTTTCATTGTTTTCTTCGTATCAAACATCATCAGGTTGATCTCTACATGCGCCGCTGCTGTCTTAAGGTTACATCAACATGTCTGACGCATCACTTATTATATATTAATAGTATTGAATCTCATCCAAAATTGTAAACCGCTGGTGATGGAGGACACCCAGACAGATCTGTCTGTGCATGTACTTCTGATGTGTCATTGAATGCATCTCTACTAATTTGACAGAAAACATGAGGCAGGTTTTGCACATGTTTACCTTTACTGATACCTAATTAGATATTTTGTTCAAGGGAATTTTGCACATAGCGATCCGAAGTCGTCGTTGCCTCCATCTTTTGTAATTTCATGCAACGCAGCCGGTTCTCGGGGTTCTCTTTCCATATTCAAGGACAAATCACTTGCAATAAGAAGCTGAAACCTTCAAGACTGTAACAAAGTTATACAACAATTACTTTGTGAGCATACAGAAACATTGTAATCATAACTTTATATGCATAAAATTCACCAACATTTACTGGCGTCTCTGTCCAGCCGTGACGTTTCGACCCGCCGTGCGGTCTTATGGGAAACGCTGTTTGTACAAAGGCTGCAAAAAAATAAATACGTTTTAATTTAAAAAAAGAAAAAATACTGAATAAACAACATGAGATTGTTTGTTAAAAAAAATGACCATCCTTGTCTAAACATATGGAGGGAACAACACAACATACTGTTGAGAATAACATGTTCCAAGGTTTAGTTATTTACAAATGTCAAATTGGTTTCTTACATCTGGAACCCAAAATTGTCACTTGTGGCAACAGATGTGTATATATATTTATATTTATATGTATAGTCTGGCTTTATTTCAGTAGCACAAGTAGAGAAAAGTCATAAAGTCAGATACACAGTTTAACATTAATATCATTAGTGACAATAAGCTGCTGGTCAGACCAGACTGAGTGACGCTGTAGCAGGAAAAACCTCTGATTGTATTGAACTAATCGTTTGTTTTATTGCTTATGAATTCAACTTCTTATTTCTAAGAGGAAGATTGTCTTATTTCTACTTTTAGAAGTCTCGTTTTAAAGAGCTGCTGTTCCCCAGTAGAATTACAACAGTCCTTAATTGTTAATAAATATAGATGAATAAAAATATAACGTGCATGCTCATGAGGCACTTCTGGAGAAACAAAGAACTGAGGAACGTCTGCGTCTAAAAGGTCATTTTTACCTGCAGGAGGAGTGTTTTCATTCCTGCAAAATAAAAGAACATTCATAATTTGATCCTCTGCGTGTCAAGTATATTAAAGTGTATGTGGTCTCATTGTTAAATTCCTGAGTCTTTGCAAGTATTTCTGACGGGGGCTTTAAACGGTCTCGCTCATGTCCCCGGGGGAACTTTAAAGTCACATCAACCGCTGCTTTTATGAGCCCCTTCTCAGAGCAAAACGGATGACATTGAGCGCTCTAAAGATCCAATATTCTCAGAGAGCCGAGCGCTACATAAAGACCGACCGCTCATCTTGCACTTGCTTATTTGCTCTTACAAGTATTAGTTTTGTATTAGATTCCCTGGTTAATACAAGGGAGGGGGGAGGAAGTTAAAGTCTCCACTTTTAGAGCCAGAAAAAGTTATAACAAAAGCAGAAGGGTTGATGTGTTGTGTTTTCCTCCCCTCCTCCTCCCCTCCCTTTTCTCTCAGATCCGCAGAGTTCATTAGCTCTCTCATAATCTGCCGATGTGGCGATAAAACTCTGCACCAACAACAACAACTAAAAAAAAAAAAAAAAGCCTTTTTCCTGACACGCCATTAAACTGTGATGCATGACCGTTGCTGCGAGTACTCCGTCTGAGTATTTCCAGTTGAAAGGTCAACGGAGGGAGGGGGGGGGAGAGACATGACAAGCGCTACGAAACGGCGCGATGTACATTTTCTTATTCCTCTCCTAGTTAATATCTGTCAATTTGAGCAAGGTGTTTGATAGTCTCGTAGCATGAAAGGACTCTCCTCTTCCTCCTCTGGCGGCTGGAGGAGGAAGGGTCCATTTTTAATTGACATAACCTGTTTATCTATAATAGTCCTTGAGCTCCTGTAACCTCCCAATAAAACACTCCCGGCTCATTTTTCCACTCTTTTATCTGCAAAACCAAGTTGTTATCACAACGCGTGAAGCCTGGGCTATCGGTATCTTCCATCAAGACTACTTCTAATGGCTTTTAAAGTAGTTACCTGCGAAGTCCCGACATTTATTACGATCATTTTCGAGGACCAACGCGGCGCAAAGGTCCGCCGCTATCAGGAGGCGACATCATTATGAATTATTGTATGAGGCCAAGGTAGAGAATTGTACTTTGTGGCTCCGTCCCCCCCCCCCCCCGTGATAAATCAACCAGTCACTTTTCACATCTCGGACTCTCAAAGCTGCTGAGCGTAGGACTTTTCAACCCCCTCCTCCCCCCCCCCTACTCACTGTTTACCCATTTCCTTCTCCCTCTCTGCCACTGTGAAAAAGCTTCCTGCAGGTTGTTTGCTGCAACAGCCAGTTTCTTCCATTTCTCAAGCGCAGATCTTTGCTCGTTCCTGATTATTAGTGCCCCCGCCTGAGCCTGCTACTTTTCAAATGTTTATCCTAACGGCTTCCCCGAGGAAAGGAAACAAACAAAAGTGACAGGGAAATAACTAGACGAAGAGGAGCTGTATTTGTCAGCGGCTATCTGATCGCTGTTAACACGGTTCCTGGACTGTCTTTTAGCTCCGGGAGAATGAGAGGTGAAGCAGCGGCAGCACAACTTTATCCCCCGACTACATCTCCTCTGGTAAAGTAATCCTCTGTGTGGCGGCGGCGAGATAAGGCCCGCACACTCGCTCACGGGCCTCGGCGAAGCGGTGTCGGACAGAAGTTGGCCGTCACCGCGGCGACTCCGGAGTAAACAGAGGTGATCATCGCTCACCGAGAGGAGAGCCGGAGTCTCAACGCGGTACACCGATCTTCTGTCAGAGCCAGGGTCACGGAGCTGAGGGGGGGGGGGGGATAGAAACCACAGAAGAAGGAGGAGGAAGAGGATTATAGGAGTGTGAGAAGATGGATGTACAAGAGGAAGAGAAAGAAGGAATTGAGGAAGAGGGGAAAACTGGATGAAAAAGAGAAGAAGGGGTGAAAGATGGATTCGGATATGAATAATTAAAGAAAGGTTGAATAAGAAAATTAGGAGTAAAGAGATCAAATTAGGAGGCAGAAGAAGAAACCAAAGGAAAAGTGAGAGTGAGAGAAGACAACTGAAGGGAGAAAGTGAAAAGATGGATGGTGCAGGATGCAAAGACAGGAGGGAGGAGGAGGAGGAGGAGGAGGGGAGTAGAGAGGAAAACTAATTGGAAGAAGAGAAAGTAGAGAAGAAACAAGAGTTGAGCTGTGAAAAGTTTCCAAGAGGAAGAGGAAGAAGACTGGATGAAGTCAGGCGAAAACGAGAGATGATAAAGGATGGAAGCGGCCGAGAGAAAGAGGAAAATGTGTCTAGTCGAAGAGATGAAAAGAAGGAAGAGACAACAAGAGGAGGAGAGAAGAAGAACGACACGCAGCGGGAGGGGAGGCCTCGTCGTCTAGACTCACTACAAAGAGCGTAATTAACAATAACAAAAACCTGGCTTCCCTTCACCTACTTCAAATAGACCGCCGCGGGTTACGGCGAAGCGTTACCTTGATGCGCTGCAGCGCGCTGCTCGCCCCGCAGTGCCGAGCTTTACCTTGTAGTGCATTCTGATCACTCCGCCGCTCTCCAGCCCCCCGATTAGGACGATTAATATTAATGGCTTGGCAGTTTTCTCTCTGCTGATCAGAGCTCTCGGCTGACTGGTTCCCAGCGTGGAGCCACACCTTGCTGTAGGTGACTGTCAGATTTGATTATAGGCAGATTAAGGGCTCTTTTTCTCCCACCACCGCCGCCGCCGCCGCTGTTCTCGACATACTCAGATAAGCTGCATAAGCGCCGGACGATTATTCACTGTCAGAGAGCGTTGGAGAGGTGACGCCGTGAGGTTAGACGGCGACGGAGCGATTGCATCAGGGCCAAAAAACAAAAAAAAAAAAGAAAAAGAGTCCAGCAGCGATGGAGTTGTTAATTAGAGCAGCGTGCCTGCAGGTGTGAGGGGAACCAGGTGAGACAGGTTTTATTTACATGAATTCACAAAAGCTGAATAAATAAGACTTATAATAACTGGAACTGCTGCTGCTGCTGCTGCTGCAATAATCCCTACTCCGTCAAAACCCCGAAGCCTTTTGTGCTTCAGGCAACGAGTCAATGATGTAACAGCAACATTTCTTTTTTTTTTTTTCTTATAAAAGGATGAAACTTTTCTCATCCTTGCCGACATTTTTACTTTGTAAATGAAGCTTTTATAAGATACAGAATATCAGACATTTGGTACATTATGGATCAGAGAGCAAAGCCTCATGGGATTGTGATATTTGACTACTAATCAATATTTTTGTTAAAATAAACAACTTTTTTGACTATCTTGTCTTCATCAGGATGATATAACCAGTAGTAGTAGACAGTAAGTAGTAATTTTAATAATGTGTTATAGTATTTAATATCCTTTTAATATTGAGATGTATCTTAAATGTTAACAGGTCTCTACTGTTATATTATTTGAGGGTTCCAGCTCAATAATAATAATTAACTGACTTATATTTTGTTTCTTTAAAACCTCAATAATGATCCTCACATTATATTATATATCAAATATCAAATAACGCAATACTTACACATATTTTAATAGAAGATTTTGTCAATAACGCCCCTCCCCAGTCCAGGAACACAGGCTGTAGAGTGAGTCAAAGCCATATGAGGTCTGATATGAGGACCACCAATATGGCCGCCGTCATGTCAGAGCGTCCAGACTGATGCGGAGAGCAGAGAGCATGAGGGCTTTATGGTAAACAGCGTTCACAGGCTTTGATGGATGAGGCAGCGAGGCTGATAGTGTCTGAAAGGTAAAACTGTATCCAGTATGGAGGAGTGTGGAGGGGGGGGGGTGGGTGGGGGGGGTGTTGGTGCGTTCACCCGCCGCCGTTAAAGTCATTTGTAACACATTTATTGCTGATTCAGCATTCCTGCGCCTCAGACGGACCTTTTCTTTTTCTTTTTTTTTTCCCCACCTCAACATGTTGCTGCTGGATCTTCTGAGATTTGTGGATCTTGTTGATCCGTCTCTTCATCATATGTTTCAAACCGTTTCATTTATTTTCATTTCAAGCGGTTTTACTCGGTTGTTTTTCTTATTTTAGCGCTCAACGCTTTGATGTTTCTGTATCATACTTTCTCAGATCGCTCAATTAAAGAAGGCAAGACTGGAATATCTTCTTCCTTAGATTTAAACTTTTTATATAAATTGCTAATTCTGCTCAGTTTTCCTTCCATTAACTGCAAAAACAAAACCTGAACCGCATTACTTTACTTCCTGTGTGACAGGAAACAGCTACTAGCGAATGTAAAAATCCCTCCATTAACCGAAAAACAGGTTGGATCACTGTTTCATCAAAGCAATCTGTGAAAGATACAAGCATAATGTGTGAAGAAAACCCCAGATTATTAAGTTAATATCCATTTTCTGAGGAGAAATTAGCTCAACTCCGCCTGAGCCGGACCAGTAATTACCGTAACGCTGCCGGGTCGTGTTGCGGCGGTTAATCATGTGCCATCAAACCCCGAGCTCCTTTGAGAGCCAATCAGGTATCAGATTGCTTGTGGGAGTAAAGAAAACAAGGCTGAGCGAGAGAGGTGTCTGGCCGCTACACGCAGCCTCATCTGTCTTCCTCTCGGAGGGAGGGGGGGGGGTCTGCCTGACCCTTGACCCCCGACGGAGAGGTGCAGCATCCATCACGACATGTTAGGTAATGTGGTTAACTGTTTACTTCCTCTGTTGGGATCAGAGGCGCCGCAGGGGATTGTGGGGTAGTTTGTCTCCAGGTAGATGAGCCAAAGGGGGGGTAGGGGTGGTGGGGGGGATGTGATCCTTCATCCTGCTGGGTCTGACAAAGAGATCGGGTCATTATAAAGCGCTCGGCGGTGGTTCGCAGGTGAAAAACGAGAGCAGTCCATCATTGGGCGCTTTGGCGTTTGAGATGCTTTCTCCTCCCTCTGAATCTGTTGGGCTGTCACTGTCGTCTAAGCTGTTAAATGACCTGTCAGTTGTGTGTGTGTGTGTGTGTGTGTGTGTGTGTGTGTGTGTGTGTGTGGGTGAGAGAGAGAGAAAGCACATAAAGGATGAAGCACCTCCCTCAAAAAATGATCTGTGTTAAGGTGTCACTGCAGATTTGTGCTATAATCATTTCCCAGTCAGTAATTTACAAATTAACCTAAAACTGCAGGTCAAACCGAATGATGAAGCCTTTTCCATCAGTAATTAACTTTAAAACTGATACTAGAGCCTTTTTTTATAGTAATTGTTGACTTTTTTCCTTTAAATTTGTCAAAATAGCAAATCTTTTAGCAAAAAGCCACCAACCTAATGACAAAATAGGTGTTTGGATAAACAATCCAAGGTCTTCTTCCTTTTCTGGAGGTTCCTCCTTGACTCTCATCATCACCAGTGGATACAAGGAGCCCTGACTCAAGACCTGAACTGACCTCGTTAATGAGCAGGGACCACCAGTCAGCATTAGACACTTTAAGATATCTGCTGGTCCACTCTGAAGACAGGACCCACCAAGAGGAAGACTGCAGGGGTGTACAGTACTAGTCACACTTTAGTACAGTATATCACACCACAGGAGACAGTTTACTTGTTTCAAAGGGCAAAATGAACTTTCAGACTCAGTTAAATGCATGAATTGTCATTGCCTTCCTTCCTACGTTTTGAGATCTGATGCCTCTATCAGCAGAGCCTTCCAGTATCATTACATATGACCGTCATGCAGATTATTCATATGACTGTTTTCTAATCTGCCACCTCAATGTTAAAACCTGTGTTAACTGCTTTCGGCTGAAACAAGAGGGCATATCATCACCTTTTAAGTTGTCAGCAAAACAGCAGTTATGTAGCAACGTTATCATTCATCTGGAGTCGTGTTTCTGTCCACCTGGTGAATGTAAGTCCAATATTCACTCTCTTTCAGCTCTGTTTTTACTCTCTACCGACTCCTGAGGGAAATATCTGGCTCTTTAGCTGCTAAATGCTCCACTATGTTCACCAGCTAGTCTACAGCTAACTGTGTCTGTTAGCTGTTTGGTGCTGTGCAGGTAGGGTACGGTGGGTGTTTAGAGGTTCTTGCCGCTGTAAACGACGCTATGAGAGCTCTGAGAGTGAACCAAAACAGTAAAGTTGCAACTAGACAGCTAAACAACGAGCTGAAACTCACTATAAATCTCTGTAAGGCCGAGAGGAGCTGCAGAGTCTCTGTAGGTTAAACACTAAGAGCCAGGGGTTTGACATTACATATTTTAATTTCATACATTGTTATTATGAATACTGTCAATTATAACCAATTAGGATTTAGCAAAAGATGCTGGTGAGGAGTCTCCAAACAGAAATATGCAACCAAAGATAGTTTTCAACCTCTCATACTCACTAGCACTTTGGTGGCCTGCTTGATTACCCTCGTCAACGTATAATCCATAAATCTTCTTTCTTAATCTGTAGATAGAAACTTCGCCGATGAGTCAGAGCCTGTAGATTTAAACGAGCAGATAGCCAAGTTCCTGTTCGGTTAGTGAGCTGAGTGATATTTTCCAGGATAAACTGGGCTGCAGTGTGATGCTACTGTATGCACAGAGGACTTAATTGATTGTGTGCAGTTTCAGTGGCTTAGCATCTGGCGCTCGTGATAATCCCCCTTCTGTCCTGCATCAGTCGGACGTATTGATGAAGCACTCAGGGCTGTAGTGCTACATTTACTCGGCACATTAGCCCATTACAGTTATGGGCAGACAAGTAAGTAGAGACTCTTTACCTGAAGAGGGATCGTTTGTGTGAAGAGAAGCAGAACAGGCTGCATCTAACTGCTCACTGCTGAGTGGAAACTCATAGGAGAAGGAAATCTTGTTTAAATTTGTTTTGGATGCATTTAAAGTAATATTGGTGTTTTACCAGATGAATATACACTGTTTTGACCTTTTTAAACATATTTAACAGCATCATATTCCCATAGATTTCCATAAATTGCCATTTTGACAAAACAGGAAGCAGCTCGTTACCGTGTAGAGCATCTACATAAAAGCTCAGATGAAACTGAAATCCTGTTTATATCTTTAGTTTTCATAGATAAATGCAATATATAGATAAAATAGGTCAGTTTGACCCATATGTGACCTTTTTTAATGTGTGTAGAAGCACATTTTTAGTGATAATTGATTGTTTTTTGTAGGTTTCTCAAATTACTGATTCTTCTTTTTCAGATGGATATACTCTGTTTTCAATAGATTTATATCAACTGCCATTTTTAATCAACAAAAGAAGTTGCATTATACCATTAGCTACTGTATTTTGTCAAAATAAAACTTAAATTAGAGTGAAATCCTGTTTATATCTGTAGTTTTCACAGACAGATAAGAACATAAGTACATAGCACATTTTGAGTAGTAATATATAAGATTTCTATAATGTAGAAAAACTGAAAGATAAAGTCAGAGTATTCCTCTTCTTCCTCTTCCAAATGAACACACACTGTTTTGCCATTTCAACAAAATAAAACAGGAAACATCTCACTGCTCGCTGCTGAATATGAGCTCAAAAAAATGCTGTTAATATCTGTAATAATCATTACACTACATAACCCTTTTTAATTTAGGTTTAGAAGTACTGAAAGGTAAAAAAAAAAAAACTCAAAGTATTCCTCTATTCCAAATGCATGTTCACTGTTTTGACCTCTTCAAATATTTAACACCATCATCTTTCCATAGATTCCTATAAATTGCCATTTTGATGTATGATTATGTGCACTCGGGGGCATCTTGTGCTGAAATGTTGCAGAAACACATTCAGTCAGGGGAGTCTTTTCTGTTTGTTGTGTCAATAAACAACCACCTAAGGCCACTTCAGGAATCCGACAAACACCACTTGATCTGTGGTGCGAAGACCATTAGGGCCAGGTATATTGATGGTGCCGCGCCGCCGCAGCCCCAGCTTTCCTAGCGTGAGGCAGCATCCATGCCGAGAGGACACTTGTTCACTGTGTGTTTCCAATCACACGCCGGTCGTGCCGAGATGCCTAATGGCCTCACATTCAGCCTGTCGCAGGAAAACGCCCGGGCGCATGGCGCATGCGTTCCCGGCCAGCCTCCGTCCCATTGGGTGCAGTTCGGGGGCTCGGGCAGATGGGATACAGGCACCGGGAACAGGGAAGAGGGAAGGGGGGGGGGGGGGTGTGTTTGAAGGGGAGAGCGAGGGCGAAGGGATGGCGTGTGGGTGTGTGTGTGTGTGTGTGTGTGCTGCCTCTGCCCATCCGTGTATTCAACATGCCATCCAGAGACCCCCTTCCGCGAACTGCCCACACTTCATTAGGATGCCAGGATAATGGCCAACAAGCACGCGCCGTGACACCCCATTTCCTGTGCACTGAGCTCTCCAACCACGACAGATGTCGACAGTGCCGCTGCCGCCACAACCAGGAGCCCCTTCACTTCCTGCCCGCTTGGCCGAGCTGCCGTCCCACCGCCAGGGAAGAAGGGGCGGCCGAGGCGGTCGTATACACCAAAACGAGCGCCGGTGCCAATCTGATGCATTTATGGCGTTGGGAGATGTTGTTTACCTTTTTTTTTTTTTTTTCTTTGGTTTTGTTTTGTTTTACCATCTCCCTTTTGGAGTAAATAGCTGATTTATGCTATTTTACGCTTGGGATTACAACACAGCAAAGGATCATTATGTTTCGTTCCCCATTTCACCGCCGCCGCCCCTCCAAAAATCCAAATGATATATCTGTAGACAAAACATAAACAGATGTTTCAGTGGCTGTTAGGTGTCCTCACAGGGGGTGGGGATGAGGAGGAGGTGGGGGGGGGAGGGGGGGGGGGGTTGTTCATTCGACATGTGTGTTTGCGAGCATCAGGGACAATGTTGTTTTAAAAGGTGTTATTATGCTTTTGCTTGCGGCGGCGGCGTGCGCTCCAGTAATAACGGCGTGGCCGGATTTAGAGTGCTGTCACGGACGCATCAGGAGAGGGAGCAGGGGCCATGGACCGAGGCTAATGGAGGCAAACAACCTCCAGCTCCTGCCCCTGCTGTCCAAAAATCAGCTTTTAGAGGGAAAACACAGGCCACCTCTCAGCGCTCGCGCAACACGATACGTCAATATGAGAGGCAATTTAATCCCCTCATTTGAATATGCATCCTCGGAAAAAAAAAACAAAAAAAACAACCTCCCTCCCTCTCCTCCTCTGCGTTTTTGAACCCCGACCAGATTTCAGGACCGTGGGGGGAGGAAATTGTTGTACATTTCCTGACAAATTGAGTTAAACGGACATTAAGTAGGGCTTTAAGAAAACAAATGGTCGTCTTTATCACAGGTGGACACTGATGGCTTAATGGGGGCCTGCGAGCTGATCGTATCACCGGCTAATGGCTTGACAGGATGCATTAAGGTTTTTGTGTAAAGAACCGGCGAGCGGGGCCAGGCAGAATGGCGAAATGCAGACCTGTCAAGTGCTGCGTGTCCCCTTTTTTTTTTTTTTTTTCGTTTTTTTTTGTGCGGGGAAGCAGATGTTTGTGTATATACGGTGGACTGGCAGAGGGAGGCCGGCAGCAGATGCCTGTACCGGTGCCAAGGTTCAGGATTGTACAGACGGTACATGTTCAGAGAGAGAAAGCTGCCCTCCCTCTGCCATAGGTGGCTCCCCAGCTGAACGCCTCCCCTCCTCCTCCTCCTCTCATCCACCCCCCCCTCTCCTGCTTAACCACCGCAGAGTCCGACCCCTTTTATTTATTCATCTATTTGTTGAATTATTTACTCATTCCATCGCTCGTTTGGCCGTTTAACGACCCGCCTGGAGGCACGGGAGAGATGGAGCATTTACTTCAGGGACAGATGACCGTTCACTTCATTTATTGGGAAAATAAAAGCAAATGCTATAACACTATGGGCCTTTACAGTCAGTGCTAAAGAGGTGAAGAGTTTTGTTCCAAAATATGACATTGAACTGAATCTTTGAAGCCATTAATACTAGATGATTAGTGCTGCAGTCCACCTTTTAGAACCACAGACGCTGAATCTTAGACCTTAACAGTTACTTTGGAGGTGATAGAAAGTTTAAAATTAAAACTGGTTGCTGTTACTGCTGGAATGAGACCACACATGTCATTGTTGTCCTATGGTGACTTTAAAGGGTCAGTTCACCCAAATTACAACATATTTTCTCTTGTATCACTACTAGTATCTTGCCATGCAGACGCTTTTGGTGTTGTGTGCTTAAATTTTGAGCTATATATCTCTCATCTGGGGTGCATACCTCTTTTTCCAGAGCCCCCTCACTCTGGATAATCCACAGACCTCATAAACAGCTTCCATTAGAGCTAATTCAAGAGAAATAATCCAAAAGAAAAACTATTGACTGCATGTTTTCCATTGTGTTTGGGTTGAAGTTAGAAGTTTTTAAAGCGGATAAAGCATCTGCATGTGTTGTGATTTTCATGAAATGACCATTTTGATCACAGAAACTCATTAGGAGGAAGATTATCAATAACATGACTATACATTTGTTAATAAAGGTTGACTAAAATTGGTATGTTGGATTAGTGAAGTTTCTAGGTAATATCTAATGTTGCATTTGAGGTTTAATCCAGAATGTTATCCTCGCTATTTTGAATGTCCCGGTGACCCTACACATTATAAAATGGAAGATAATGGATGGATGAATGAATGTTTAAAATATATTCTTACTTAAACACTGAAGTAAGGGCTGGCAAGAGCAAATTTTACTTACTTTTACTGTATTTACAAGATATTTATATTTTTGATGCTAATTTTGAGTTTTGTGCTGAAATTTTGAACATTCACCCTTAAAAATGATCATATCATAGAACTCGACTTACATTAAGGAGACTGAAACCTCTAGATTTTTAAAACATAAACATCACATCCCTAAAATCATCCATCCATTTATCCAAAATGCATATTTCGAATAAACCTTTTATTCAAGTCTGCTGTTTGAAAGCTTCACCGAGACAAATATCCTCTCTATTGTGGTTCAGCTCATCTTCTAATGCTTTTGTTATTAACATCCATTGAACGAATACACCAAAGTGTCAGAGCAATAATAGGGAACACCTCAGCCGTTCATTATTAGATGGTCCACATGCATAAGGTAGTGATGCGGTTCGTCGACATTGATAATCCCTCTGAGCACCTCATCGGCCTATGCTCCCTCTCACCCGCCATTTCCCAACACAGCAGAGGATCACAGCCTCTCCTCTGACACCTCCCTGTAGTTTTGACTTGAAGAGGGAACTTTTCCTTTTCTGCTCTCCCCCCCGCCCGCCCCCTCCTCATCCTCCCTCCCCCCCCCCCGCCTTCACCCCCACGGCTCCTTTAGAAGGAGAGCTCTGCTTTGCGAAGGTACAGCTTGTTTTATTAACATCAAAAGCGCCCGTGGGAGACGGCAGTGATCAAATTCCCCTCTAATTAAAATGAACCTGGGTTGAGAATGTTGCACTGTTTAATATGTACAGAACGGTGCTGATTGCACAAAGCGGCTCCTCCTTTTGTTGGCGCGGATAATGCAGGCCCCGTCGAGACGCCGACGTGGGCGGAATGATCGTACCTACGGAGCATCCTCGCGATCTGGGTGATGTCCTCATCGCTGTCTGATGTGAGACTGATGTCAAATATGGATGCTGAAGCCTAAGCCTCACCTTGTCTTTAATTTAGAGGGTGATTGATGGACCTGGAGGCGATATTGCGGAGCGTTCAACTCCTGTTTGGGTTGCCTCCTCCATCCTTCAGCGTGCTGGATCTTTGTGGCAGCCCTTCCCTCGTCCTTGCCTCCTAAGACACCTCCAAACTTTCTCACAGTTCAAGTTCACTTTGCACTTTGTCCTTGTTATCCAAGCACCAACACAACAGGTGATGTATTTGCAAACATTTCCCATTCTTTGGGACGTGCATGTTGGATTTAGGAACAGTTGGCCTATTTTAGAGGGATAACAACTACAGTATCTCTTTGTCAAAAGAAATGAACATAAGTAATCTACAGAAGCTTGATAGACGTTGTTGTTCATCAGTAAAACTTACTTGATGAGGTGGGATTTCTGGTTTTCCAGGCTACATTCAACTGACTGGATTTCTTAAATACTCATTGATTGAAGACGGTGCTACAAATGACAAGACGGTTTCCAAATAATTCCACTATGAAGGCTTAAAAACCTTGTTCTCAAGCTGAAGACGTTACTCTAATTAGCTTGTTAACCGACTCATTTATGAAAATGGAACATCATCAATTAGAGGCATCATAATTTAGTGAGAAAGAAAGTGATAGAGCCCTAAAATCATGTTTTTCTCCTGAAAATATGGGGCAAAAATCTCATAATTTTAACTTTTTCCAGCATTAATCAACTTACTTTTAGAATTAAGAGTCATTTTGTCGATGTTAGTGCTGTGATCAACCTTATTTTTCTTTGTTTTAGACGATTCATGAAGTTTTTTTGGGAACAGGTTACATTATTTCACTCATTGGCCTACTTATAATCTTGCTTGTCAAAAAAGGTCATAGGTCACATACTGCCATAGTGATTCTGGGGTAAAATAAACTTTTAGCACAATTTCAAAGCAAAGTTTTTGTAGGTCTGCTGAAGGCTTTGTGTTGTAAAAACTCTCAGGTTTCTCCGGTAAGTTCTCAGGTCGGTCGACCTGTTCTTACACCTCGGTCGCCACTTGTGACAAGAATCCAGATTTGTTAACTGAATATCGAAGCTCCTTCTTCGTTCTGGGTGTAGCCTCTTGCTCAGGGGCTTAAGATTCAGGTTTGGGCTCCGGTTATGACGGTGCAGGGTTTGAGGAGAGGTGAGATGAGGGATACAAATTCAATTTAGGTGTTTCTGCCGATCAATGACAGCAATCCAACCTTGATCTCAGGTTATGAATACCTGAGCAGATGTTTCATGTAACGCATACAGATCACACGATGCGCTACAACTCTAGAAAAAGAAATAAAACTCTTGGTTGAGGGACTCAGTGAATGATGACGGATTAATCCCCCTTCTTATTTTTCTTTCCTATCCAAATGAGACCTTTGACCCCTTAAAACTTCTAAACGGTACATAATGCTACAATGAACGAGGTGTACCCAGAGTACCGTATTTCCTCTAATAGTGTCCTGTAGTCAATTAAAAGCCGGGTCTCTGATAATGGCCGGGGGCGTGGTCAACACAAACAAATAAAGGCTGAGCCCAAAAATGCTGTAACAAAAATTTAACAGAGCAAACGGAAGCAGATGAGCAAATATACTTATCAAACAGAGGGAATTAGAAGTAAAGGCCTCTCTCTAATATAAGCCTGCTTCCAGTAAAGGCCTGGTAGCTTCTGCAGTTGAGGTAAATAAAGGCCTGTAGTTACTGTTAGAGGGAATACGTGTATCATTCAATTGTCAATAAATATCTACATCATCTATTGAGTCATCTGCAAGTTGGTGACCAAGATATTTGACGTCATTACACCAACTGTATGTCCACCCAAGTAGAATTTGAAAACTTGTGACCCATGCCAAGATTTGGGCTTTTTTTTTTTACATTAACATAGTCCATATATCGGTTATAAATCCAGATGTTTGCTCCTGACAACAGCTGTCAAAAAAGCTCCATTAACACGCCGACTGCACAGAAACCATAAAACAAAGCTGCAGCCAGCAGTTTAAATTAATAATATGAGTTTTAAAAGGGGCAATTTTTTTTTTTTTTTACAAGTGAACCACACCTCAAACCTGCTGCTGTTGGTTAAACATGTCTGTATTTTGTTCATGCTGAGGTTGAACAGTCTAAAACCCCTTCAGACCTTCCTGTCTCAACAGATCTGACATCTACTGACAGACTGTTATACAAAATATTACATTTATATTATTATTATATACTATACAGAATGTTTATAAAGTTAAACTTATGATGCAGGTTGTATTTTCTTAATGCAGAGCTTTTCACTTGTCATTCATTTTAATTCAGACCTAAGTGAGTCTGGTGATTCACACCATTACACAGCTTTAAAATGTAAATATTGGATCATAAAACATCCATCCATAAAACAAACAAAGTGAAAGTCAGATACTGATAATACCTGAAACTCAGAGTCTGTCCTTTGTTGAGGAGTAAAATACACCAAAGGTTTATGAATAACAATGTTTCTCATGTCTCTAATATAATTATAACCAGGATACATGGACAAAAGTACTCATTGACGGACTGTTGTCTATGTGTTGCTTATGGCGTGACAGAGACTAGAAGTTAAGTGACTAAAGTTGAATAAAATATAATTAAATTGTTTGGCTAAGAAAACATCAATCCCCTCGGGGCACCACAGTGTCCAGAAGCTGCTTTTTATACGCTTTAAACAAAAACAATGATAATGTTCAACCTTATCTAACCCGACCGCTGACACCAGAGGAGTCTTATATCACACTAACTGTAACCTGTATGATCTGATAGGAAAACCAACAGAAAAAAATGATCCTGAAGTCGATGTTTACTCCTCTAACATTGCTTTAAGACAAAGTTTCTCACGATTGATCCGATAGAACGCCTTAGAGGCATCTCAGAAGCAAACAAACATGGCGGAGTTGCAACTATGATAACTGGTAATGATTTCTTTTAGGGCTAAAATCACATATTTAGAGCCTTTAAAGCCAAAAATAGTCCACCAGAATTCTCTAAACCATCTTTTTAGACATAGTACTATTAATTTTACCAATTATATCTTTTATGGCAGAAACTAGCAGCACTGAGATCATAAAGTGAGAGACACAGATTGATCATGATCTTATTCCAGGACGGACATCCAGGTTTTTTTGCCTTTATTGTACAGTTGGCAATGAGATGCCAGACAGGAAACAAGAGGAGAGAGACGGTCTGACATGCAACAAAGGTCCCTGTCTGGAACCGAACCAGGGACGTTGCAGTTACAGTATGCGGCATGCGGCAGTAACCCCTTCAGCTATGGGGGGGGGGGCAACGCTCCCAGACTCATTTTGGAAGAAAAACTCCTTCATTTGTGAACATTTGTTAAATGTGCAGCACATAATCAGCACACAGCACCACACACATTCAGCCCGAGTGGATTCCTGCAGACTCGAATCCAGGCTTTGCTTCTTTTTTTTTTTTTTTTTTTTTTTTTTTACAGCCGTCCCACCCTGCTGTCAGACTCTGGAGCAGGTAGCTTGCACTCCATTAAACAAACACTGTGGCCCCTCACTTTTATTTGACATTTTATTTGGCTGTGACAAACGAGCAGCAGTTGGATTATAACATAATTTGTCTCCTCTTTATTACCGGCACAAAGGACACCATTCATTAATTATTCTGCCGTTGCCGCTCAACACTAACTGGAAAGGTCCCTCTTTGGACAGATGGCGAGGACAATGTTATTTATATCAATCAGTCCAAAATGTTCAGCGAGGATTACTATTCCTTGGACCGCTTTGATTTATGTCTCTGCACCTCACCCCGTACCCAACCTCACCAGCTCCTGCAGGGACACTTTAATCGAATGGGAATTGAAAACAGAATCGCGAGGCAGGCAATGTGTTTCGGCATGTTTATTTATACATCTCACTTCTTCTTCTTTTTCTTTTTTTTTTACGGCCCCCTCTAGTCGTCAAAACTAAAGTTGTTTTGCTGTTGTTTCTTTTCGGGGGGGGGGGGGGGGGGTTTAAGTTGCCAGACTCTCTCTGAGGTTTATAGAGGAGGAACACAAGCACCTTCTTTTCATGGGAAGCTTCACTTGTTTTAACAGATCTGTATGTAAATTCCAGTCAAAAACCAGTATCTGCTCTACATCATTATGGTTGCCTGCCAGGGCCTGCACAAGCCTTTTTGGGGCCCTTTGTAGGGTGTCCCCCCCAACAACCCCCCATATTACAAATGTGCACAACAACTACCTTTTATATTTAGATAATCACCACTTATAAGCAGCACATTTGCAGCGCAGAACCTCTTTCCTTTCATTTCGACGCCCATGTTAATGTCACCTATTTAACCAGTGTGAGACTTGCAGTTCCCAGCAAAAACAGACAGTGAAATGATCCATTGATAGTCATATTGACATCATACCAGCAACATAACCGACACCTTTCACTATAGTTTCAATGTTTATATCTGTAGAATAGCAATTTTTTACAATTGAGTACAAACTTTTTTCTATCTAAACTAAATATAAATGACATTTATAATGAAATTAAATGAAACATTCTATTATTGATGGTCATTATCAACTCTATGTAGACAGATAATGTTGGCAGTAGCAGCTTGTTTTTGCTTGCTGATGTTTCAAAATTCAGATATCTGGCTAGCGCCCCGGTAGCCTGCTGGTTAAGATTCATGCCACATAACTGAAATGTCTGCAGTTTGATAACAACATAACAACATAACAACACCCCCTCGTTTCCTGTCTTGACTATTAATATAATAAAGACATTATTTAAAAAATGCATCAAGATTCAGAAATCTTACAGAGTCGAGCATCAGTTTGATAAACATTGTTTAAAGCAACATCCTTTTGCTTGCAGTAGAGCTAAAGATAGCAGCTTGTTGGCCTCCTTTTTGGAAATTCACAAAGAAAAATAATCTGCATTTTTTTGCTTGGATGTCATTGACTCTGATGCTCTTTTTGTCTAATTTGCAAAATATTAAATTTCAACAACAGTAAATGGATACAAACGCTTGGCCCCGTGACATCATGTGGCATCTGGTGTCACATTAGTGTCCGCTATCTTCAGGATAAGTGTGAAAACCGCCAAGACAAACACGTCATGCATTTGTTAAAGCGAAGGCCTCCGACTTACCTGTCTACATCAGTTGAGATGTAAACTCAGACTCGGTGCGGCACTTTGCAGCGGTTAGTATAATGAATCTAAAGCTGCATAACACGCTTGTTGAGTGCAAACAGAAACAGGCAGGTCTGCCCCTGACACCGCCTCTAACAGCTCATCATTACCTTTCTTCTCTGCATGCTCACCAGTCCCACAGCAACACTTGGTAGCTGGGCGCCGTGATTTACGCGTCTATGTGGAAAGAGAGAAAATATATTTTGTAATGAATACCATTTACAGAGTAATTAGTTTTATGCAAACTAGTGAAGATGAAAGCAAAAATCTTTATAAATTATGAATCATGTTATAACTTATCAGGGGTGCTTATCATCGAGTTAACGCACCTCCCTGTTAATTAAAAATGTTCACACAGAGTCAAAGGAGGGAGATAGTTCGCCGGCAGACTCATCAGGTAGCTGTGTCTCAGAGAAAACCAATTCTGAAGGAAGCCTTTGTTCTTGCTGCTCGCTCTTCAAATCTCAGATCAGGGCCAGCACTCGGGCGAGAGAGGTAAACAATAACAAGGATGCAAGACGGGGAGAGAGAGAGAGAGAGAGAGAGAGAAAGGAAGGGAGACAAACGCTGACAGGTGTAAGAACATGGCAGGAATACAGCTGCAGACAGTGTGGACAAAAACCACCCTGATAGAAGACATGAGCTCTAGGTAAAAACCACTCTGATTCTTTCCTCTCCCCCCCCCCCGCCTCCCTGAATCGACATTCTTCCAAACGTTTGCCCATTGACTAGAAAAATCTCCCTGGGCCCCTGATGGTCCCTGGCTCGGCGAGAGGATGCCCAGGCGCTACAGCAACGCTCATAAAAACTCAATTCATCAAGACGAGCGTAATTTGCTCCGAACGGAAAGCGCCACAAAAGGGGGCGAGCTTGTCAGCGAGACAGGTGGCTGGAGATCTCGCTCTGATACTGAGCGATATGAATAATAGATTCTGCTAAATGTACGCCAGGACCCGGGCTGTAAACACAGCTGCCTCCTTTCCCTTCCAAAAGAACAGCTTGGCTGGATGAGAAGCCCGAGCTCTCTGCCTCCACCTGAGGACTGGGGGGGGGGTGGAAGGGTGGAGGGGGGGGGGGGGGGGGGTGTGTGTGTGGGGTGGGAGGGGAGGGGGGGGTGATTAACTAATCAAATGCATGGGCTAAATAGGAGGCAAGGAGAGAAAGAGGAGACAGACAAAGGGAGGGGGGAGAGGTGTAAGTCAGAAGGTTTACCCTCACTGGTTTTCACTGAAGCACCGAGCAGCACAAAGGATGTTGATTAGTGGGAAATTGATGTCAATCTAAACATTTAAAGAATGAGCATTCAGCGGTTAAGCAGCCATATTATCGAGGAGAATCCCTTAACTCTAACAAAAAAATACCTTAAAGTGTAAAAGCTGTTGTTGTTTTTGTCTAAATAAAGGAAAGTATGACTGTGCCAGACTGACAGTTTGCTGCTCTGGATATTGTCCAACTCTTAATAAGTAAATAAGAGCATAACTTGATTAACAAAGGTGTGTGTTAGCAAACATTATTACAAAGATTATAGCTTTTCTTCACCAGGCTGAAGCATTTGTTGTATTTGAATGAGTCTTTTACGTTTTATTGGAAGCCTTTTAAGCCTTTGATTCGTATTTTGCACATTTTTCTTTTTTTGACACACACATACCTGCAAGATTTCTACTGTAAGTCATCCCTACATCCCATAATGTCAAGCCACAGACCTAACGAGTGGACTTTCTGTAGCTAACAAGACAGCGAGTTGACGAGTATTTAAAGGCTCTAGCATGAAGTTTAAGTCGAATAAGAAGCTTTGACAGTAAAATGAACATTAATTTGATATTTTAATAGATAAAAATCAAACCATTTGTTAAACATATGTTCCTACATCTGCTCTGAGGGTCAGTTTACCCAAATTACTAATAAATATTTGCATGTCAAGGCGCCACAAGGGGTGAAGTCTCTAAATGCTTCGCTCATAGAGACTGAGGACAATCTCCCAGGTTTCCTTCTTAAAACTGGATCAACCAATCCAGAGTCTTTAGGGCGGCTCTTCATATTGGAGTGCTACGGAGGAGAATAGAGGGAGATCATCACTTCCTGTAAGGGACGAAGGTTTATTAGCAACGTTCAAGCAACTACCGAGCATTTAGAAATCCTCAGACTTCAATCTCTGATGTCTAGTATCGCGAGACTAGTGAGAATATGTCATTTTTTGGCTCTTTAAGTTATGTATTTAAGGGGCCTTTCCTCTAAACTTGCAACATGATTGAAAATCAGGCATTAAGTCACTGCTTTAAAGGACTGCTGCTGTATTTTAAGGTGTGTTTCCACATAATTAGGGTTTTATTTAAAGGACAAAAGTACCTTTTCCCCTCTTGTCCTTGTGTTTTTTGTTCCTAAGTCAAACACTCTGAATAACGCCGACTATGAACGGTGTTTGCTCTGGCGTTGACTTTGCAAGCTACAGTTCTGCAGGAACGCCGGGAACATTGTACCGGTTTACTCAAGGATGTGTTCACTCATGAATTATCACGTGCGCGTCTCATGGTTGACTCACAACGGACTACATTTCCTTGCTGATGTAATTTTCCTGCGCCAATCACCACCACCGCCACCACCACCTCCCACTCTGTGACACTTCATCGACGGCTGCTCCTCTGCACAGTTGATGACTCCCCAGATGAAATTTAGGAGGATTTTGCCCAGCCGAAGGTAATTAATTCTTCAATTAAAATGTTGTTGAACATTTTTAATGAGTAATTGGCACTGGGGAATCGGATACAAAACTATGTTTAACCAAAGACAGATAGACAACACGGATGTTTCAAAGTTGGTTTCTGCAAATCTGTTCATTGACCCACTTTTTTCCCCTCTCTTAGTATTGCATGCTGCAGAAATATAAATAAAAAATCAAATGGGAAGTGTCTCCTGGCACAGAGGATGTGTCCTTCATCTCAGGTGACTACTGCTTCATTTGGCTGCCTCTTTTTTTTTTTTTTTTTTTTCCTTTCTTTTCTTCAGCGCTCCCTAATTAGGGCACGAGACGGCACACAACAACCTGCGACGATACAGAGCCAGCGCAGTGAAATATGACATCACAGCGGCAGGAACAAGATCCACTTAACCTGATTTTCTCTTCAATGTGAACAAAGACGATGATAGATAGACGGAACAGAGCATGTTTCATTAATCAACAGCAAAATGACACAAATAGAAACACTTTTTACGCTTCATTTTTCAGCACATCCTGAGACACAGATATCTGGGGGAAAAAAAAAAGTTTCACCTGCTTTTGCATCAAAACTTATTAAAGTTAACAGGACAGTTAATATTAGTGTCACAGCTCTCAGGGGCTTAAACGAGAAGCATGTTGAGTACAAACTGGATGATTGGAAATCTTCTTAGCAACCTGTGAGGCTGGAAAAACGACAAAGTTACCACTCCAGAGGATGAGCAAGGAAGAAATTCAGGCGCCATCTTTGATTTTTTGTGGTTTGCATTGACTTTGATGGAAAAGTCAAAGTAAATCATGTGTTTTTGTTACTTTGCACCTGCCTAACGTTGTATTTTCCTCCTCATAAGTCACTAAGAACGTTGCCAACCATCCATTTCCTGTAATAAATCTTAATAAAGCTGCTTAGAGACTGAAATGTCCACACCATTAGCTGAAGCTAATATGCTAATGCTTGCACATATGACATTATTTAGATATCTGGATGTGTTGGATGTGTGCTGTGTCCCCCGTCGGTGCTCCACTCGAGCTCGGCGTCGCCTGCCATCCCATAATCCCCCGCAAACCAAGACAAACACATCTGTATCCGAAGGAGTCCCCGTTCCTCTGCAGCTGGAGGAGCGTTTTTTTGTTGTGTATTCACGAGCCGCGACGTTAGCTAATCATGAAGCTAGTTCAGGGAGCCTCAGTTCATTACAGCTCTGCACTCTGTAGGTTCCTGGCATTGTTCTCTCAATTAGAGACTTGTAAATGTGTTGCTTGCTTAATCACCCAAAAACTGGCCCCTAGGACTTCCCCCTAATGCAACCCCATTAAGAGGGGCCATCAAAACAAAAGATCTGCCTCTAATGGCAATAATCCCTCACTTCTGTCACGCCGAAGCCAAACTTGTATCTTAAATGAGCGATGATGGATGAGAGCAGGCCTCTGTGTCAAAGAGCTTTATTACTGGTGATGGATGCACCGGGCACGCCGCGCACCAAACCTCGACCGGGGCCCGTCGCCGTCAGAGCCGGTCCATCCCAAGTGTGTCCTACTTAACCCCGGCGTCTCTGGAAGTCAGATGGCCGCTCGTGGCGCTGAGAGGGGAGGGAACGGAGGGAGAAATAAGGGCTTATCCAAACAAGCTCATTAGCACAATTAGCACTCGTTTCCTGCCGATGGACCCCTGGAGCTCTCCTAAAGTTTGACTACACACTGTGGTGACTCGGATGATGAGTCACAGGGCCGGGGAAGGGGTTGAAGAACAGCTGCTTTTTACAGGCTAAAGATCATGATATCTTGAAGGAGGTGGCGCTACGTGAACCGTCTGCAGGATATTTTGACGTTGACTTTGAGGTGAAAATTGGTGTTTTCGTGTATTTTTGACTCAGTTTTTCCAGGTTTTTGCCCAGTAGAACTGGATCTAATCAGACTTGGAGGTGATTCAGCAGTGTTTGACTCTTGAAAAGGGACATTTTCACTTTGTCAGTTCATTTTACAGGTTGTTACATCTTTATTTCTCTGTGTTTTACTGCTTTTACATGAAGCAGCATCATTTTATGAGCCTTTTGTAAGCCAACATATATGCATATTATCCACATTTACTCTCTGAGCCATATTTGATTGATGCCTTGATGTATTTTGTTCCAACTCTGCATCTTATTTCAACCAGAAATCTGACTAATAAGATCAGAGAAGTGAAATTTGTGACTTGAAAAGCAAAAATCTCAATAAACATAACAAATACAACTTATTACTTATAAAATGCATCGCTCCTCATTTTCTGCTCTATTTCCTCTTTGATTTTTCTGCTCATACGTGACTTTTCCTGCTTGATTCCTCTCCATGACCTTTGACCTTTCTCTATGAGCTCGTGCTTGTGACCCAGTCGATCTAGAAACCGAAGCTTCCTTTTGGTACTGCATGTTCTTAGAGTCTCTGTGTGAGAGCGTCCGCTGAGGGAATACTCTAAAATGTAAATGTTGTCCATGTCGAGCATCGCTAAATAAAGACGCTGCTTCCCCCCCTGCGCGCCGTACGCCAAGCTGCTGCAGCCATTAAGGTACAGCACAAAGACACATAAAGCCTCTAACGTCGTATTCTTCTTAATTATATATGGAAGCCATTATATTCCCAAGACAGCCCGGTATATTTAAAGAAACCAGAGTCCTTCCAACACTTCTCCTCTCAGGGATCTCATACTTAACAGGAGATCTGCTCTTAAGGGAGCCTCCTCTGGGTACGCAGGCTGGAAACAGCCAATCACAACCGCCGTGCGGCTCCAACACTCGGCTCATTACATATATTTGAAAAGCGAGTTGTGCAGACATACGTCTCAGCAGAGGAAGGTTTTTCTGTTAACACTGAAGGCAGTGGAGGATGAATTAATATTTGAATTGCAAACATCCTGAAATTTCTTTACCTATCTTCTGTATGTGATATAAACCAACTTATATTCCACTTAGAATAAATGTTAAGAATTTAAACTTTAAAAAATTCACAACAAATTCAGAACTTTATGTAAAATTTAACACCATCTTAGAAAAAAATGACTTTTTTCCCAATGGGCTCTTTAATATTATTATTAATGACATATTAGATCATATAAGATCAGTCACACAAATTACATAATGACGTATTTTGTCACTTTATAAAGTGTTTTACCTTGTGAGGCAGCTGGATTTGCAAGATGACGACATCACAGGTTACACATTTGTGTCCAGAACCACTGGTGGTTCTGACCAATCAGCATAGACGGTGATAGATGGTGATTGACAGATGGTTCATCCAATCACCTGCCAAGTATGTTTTTTGAAAGTGTCTTCCCTTTTCCAAACAATTTCGAAGGACAACTCAGGTTCTTCTTCAGGTTAAAAAGTGCTAGCTTACCATGCAGATAGTTTTAGTTTTATTCATCCAGATATTAAGATTTCTCTTTTCATTCCCGTAACTTGTTCACTTGGTCTGAACCAAAGAAAAAATTACACTTTTGCCTCCTGGTTCTGGTCCGTTTTGTGTTCACACAAATAAATTAAGACTGTAAACAAGAAGTCACATGGTCTGACAGGAAGCTCATCCATTGGACAGCAAACCATCAGGTTAAAAAGTGCTAGCTTACCATGCAGATAGTTTTGGTTTTATTCGTCCAGATTTTAAGATTTCTGTTCCTCATTCCTGTAATTAGAACCAAAGATAAAGTACTACAAATAAATAAAGACCGTAAACAAGAAGTCACATGGTCTGACAGGAAGCTCATCCACTGGACAGTTTGTGTGACCTGCGTCATCATCTTTGGGAAAATTCAAGCAGATGTTTTTGCAGTGACTGACACCAAGTCATGGAGCATTTTACTGCATCTAATGTGTTTTAGAAGCTTTATTAGTGCAACTGGGCCTCAAATGTCATAAATAATAATAGTCAGGTTCTGTAAATACTTTATAGAAGGAAAATGAGGCACCTTGTACTGTAATATTATGTGGATACTGTAGCTCAAAATCATGGCTAAATATCAGTCAGAGTACGTGAGAAAATATTTTTATATAATTTGAGTGAACTGATCCTTTAAATGCTGGAATTTGGATTACAGTGTTATCTTTGCTGTGGTGTGAGGTTGAAATGAAATAAAGACGCTGTTCACATGATCAGAAGGTAGTATGACATCATTATATGTCCATTAGACACATCTGTAAACAGTCTAAAAAGTTTTTTTTCGTTCATCTTTTGAGGCATTAAAGACAAATAGTTCTCGACGGCAAAATGACTGAACCGAAGACGCTAAAAACCTGCTTTTGCCTTCGTCAGCGGAGAGTTTGTTCAGATGCAAACTTTGCAGGGAAGACGAGACACGTGAGAGAAGGTATGAAAACACTCTCCTTCTAGCAGGAAGTGCCTCCACACCTCAGACTGTAATTAGAGGCGTTGCAGAGCGGGGTGGTGGAGGGGGGGAATGGAGGAGGAGGGGGGGGGGGGGGCTTTCAGCTGCATTAGCAAGCGTTTCCAGTGACAGGTAATAAAGCAGATCGGTTAATTGCAAATGAATGCACACACCCCAGTTCCATTAGGCATAAATAATTTGGCCACTTGGGTATGTGCCTCCCAAATTACTTATTCTTTTTGTGTCTCAAATTACCTATTCTTTCTGATGTTGCCTTTAGTTGATTAGCGAGCTGTGCGTGACTAGCCATTGGCTTTTTCCAGGTTTTTCCAGCCTGTTTTTTTTTTTTTTTTTTTTTTTTTTTTCATTTTTCATAAGGTGAAGAAGTGTTCAGATCAGGCTGCAGATTTGTTATTTGGGAGAGTTGTTTTGCTTTTGTTTGTGCACATGCACAGGGGGCAAGCCACTTTCATTACTGATTATATATGCAGTTATTCCCAACTTTCGCAGTTCTGGTGTGATTCTGTGTGTATGTGTGCAGGCTTTTTCTTCTCACACCTTGTACAGTTTTTTGCTCGGGGATGTTGGATGAATATTAAATCACATGGCAGTGGGCTTATTGCTTTGTTTTCCTCTAGCACACACACACACACACACACACACACACACACATATATCCAGTACATATAAAGTACATTTTTTCCGCATTCATGAAATATTTATTTTTCTTGCATGTCTCTAATATACATAATCATTTTAAGGGCATAGGAGTATTTGTTACAGCTGGTTCTTTGCTGCTGATTGCTTGTGATATCGGTGATCTCAGACTTAAAGTTTATTCTTCTCTTGATCTCATTAGACGTCGTTCTCCGCCTGAGTGAACTAAAAGACCTGTAAATGTAGAGCAAGATGGGTTTCCTCTTCCTTTATACGTGCTTATTATCATGTAAATCCCTTATGAGATAATCAATTTTTAATTTAAACAGCCCTATTTTTGGAATTTGCAGGATTTTTTTTTCCTCTATTTCTTTTCCTACACATACATAAATGACTTAAGATGTTTAATGAGTTTCATTTTCAAAAAACTCCGTCCTTTTCTGCAGGCAGTTTTGTGCAGCTTTCATGTTGCGTTACAGCAACAGAAAAAAAAATAATATAAGTTTCCAACCTTTAAATCTCAACAAATATAAATTTTCACATGTGAGTTTTTGTCCTTTTTTTTTTTTGATTCTTTATCGCTTCATTTCACAAGGCAGAAATAGCTCACAATAACCTGCAGGCATGGCAGCAAATTCTGAGGACTGGAGGAAAATGCTTCATGTGCTTCGTTATTGTTGTTTATTTTATGCTTGTATGGAGTGAAACCTCCTTCTGACAGGAAGTTTTACATCTTGTAGTTTGCAGAACTGCTCTGGTTCACTCTTACATAATCTGATTTCTTTTTTTTTGTCAGATTTAGCAGATTAGCAAGCAGATATCAACGGCTAGTAGGTTAGCTAATGGAAAATTTAATGTTCAGAATGCTGAATAAGTGGGAAAAACTTGTATTTGATTACTTAAAGTGTTTTTTTCCCACATAAAATAGATTTAGCAGCAGTTTAATTGTGAGTTTGTGTGATATTGGATAGCAGGTAGCTGTGTTTTATGGTTGCAGGGTCGTCTTGTGAGGTTTAAAAACACTGTGCATGGTCAATTTGGGTTTAATAACCTTGATTGACAGACGTGAACAGATGTGGGGCGTCCATGTTTGTTTACACATATTGGCACTGTTGCTTATTTCTTATGTTTAGTCGTTTTTGGTTTATACACTTGAGTTCCTTCAGTTTTAATGGGAAACATTTCACTGTTATTGTCTTGTATAATATGAACATGACAAATAAAACTTGACCTGATATATGTGGCAGCTTCCAGAAAAATGAAAGTTAGTCGTAATTACAACTCATATTTTGATGTAAATATTATCTAAAGTACAAGTCAGAAACAGGTAACTACGGTAACATGAAACAGCTATTAAATACATAACAGCTTGACCTCGTCCTGATTGGCTCTCCTCACTAACGATCGACTGAAATCCGTCCAATCAGGTCAGTTTGTGACTGGAAGTGTCCCCGCTCAGCAGGTTCACCTTTATTTTGGTTGGAGCCCAATTATAGTCCAGTATAACATAACTTTAATTTAATTCATCTTTAAAGTACATTTGCAACAATATGTTAAGAAGAGAATAAAGAAAAATAAACCCAGACAATGTAAAGATTTTTATGCAGATTTAATTTAATTTCCTCCTAAAAAATGCAGTGATACTTACACCAGTCCCAAACTCCCAGAAGGAGGTGTGATGGTGACCAGACCTCCCCCCCCTCCCCGTCCCCCCCACAGTCCTCTCTCCCGCTCCCCTGCCGTGTGAGCCCGCATGTCGTCCCCAGGTTGCGACAGCCCTAATTAAAATGTCCTTCCTCATTATCATCGATTGCCCCGCGCATTTTGGAAAACAACTGCAGTGCTGAGCTCTGGCAGCGGCGATGACGGCGGCCAAATATAGACATGTGACACTGGTCTTTAGCCCCGTCAGATGGTCCCGGTCCGACATGAGAGCGAGAAAAGTGGGGCAGCAGCCGAGTCTCCCCAGTGGACGCTGGACCACAGCTCTCTCTCTCTCTCTCTCTCTCTCACACACACACACACACTCACACACACACACTCAAGACCGCAGATGGCCGGTGCCCCATTCCAGGGTTCATCAGCCACAGCGAGGAAAAAAACACACACACACACACACACACACACACACAAGAAAAACGGTATGATTTATTCATTAACAAGTGTGTGTTGTCCAGAAAGTTTCTCATGTCAGCAATCTGTGACAATATTTCTGAAAGCTTTACTTGATGCAAGGAACTGTATCAGCTTTTCATTCCCTCATAAAACACCTTCAATTATTGATAATGTTTAAAATTCTCCATTTAAATGAGAAAGAAAACTGATTATAGGGTGTTTACATCTTCAGATTTATATTTTTTAAAAAAGGCCGATTCTACTTGTTGAATGTAGAAATGTGTAAATGTGAGTGTCATCTGCAAGGTTTTCTACATTATAGAGGAATTCAGTGTTCATGTGCTTAAACTTGTTTGTAATACAGGTGTTTATGACAAAGATAGGATCATTTAAACATAGAAAGACATTGCTTTATTCATCTTTTTAGCATTTATAACATGAGAATAACTCAAAAAGGTCTCTAGAACAAAAAAATAAACAGTCATGTTAGTGTTTTAGCATCTTTCAGCTCATTGTTTTGGTCTCACTGCTTTTATTAGCATCATTTCCAGCAACAGTGAATGTTTAGCTCTGTCTCCACCAATTTTTGGGATAAATATCTGGCTCTTTAGCTGTGAAAGACTCCAATTTCCTCACCAGCTTGTCTCTAACTTTGTCTGCCTGCTGTTTGGTGCCGAGCAGGTAATTCTTGCTAAAACACTCATACTTGGGTTACATTTCTCTGTAGGTTTGTTACTTTTACATACAATTAAAAACTTTCTCTGCCATGTGTGAGAATATGTGAGATAGTTGTCCTGTAATAATAAACAGTTGAGATAAAAGTGCTAATAAATACATATCTTAAGCAGACGTCATAAAACCAGCAGCTGCCACTAATATCTAATAAAGTCATTTGTTTAGTGAGACGACAGAGGACGGAGTAAAACATCTCTTAAAGATGTTTCTCGTTAGTGTGAGTGTCCTATATCGTCTTCCTGAAGGGAGTTTTTTTTTCTAATTCATTAAAACAAAAGATGTGAAGGATCCTGAACTATTAATGTTGCTTTCCTCCTGGTTTGTGTGGTTGTACAGCTCCACCAACTGTCTCTGGGGGTTCTGGATAACCTTGCTGGCTCTGTTTTTTTTTTTTTTTTTTGTGAGCTTGCTTTTGCTCTTAGCCCATAAATTTCCGTACCAGCATGTGATGTTGTAGGAAATACTTTCCACTAGAAAGGGACGGTCTTTGCTCACGTCAAAGCCGTTTAATTTCCTTAAAAATGTAGTCTGGCGTCTAAAATCATTCCTAAATATTGAAAACCACCTACCGTCTCTACAGCTTGGCCCTTAATTGTAATCAGCTGACACGTCGGTTGCCTAACCCCTTATGTTGACAACGTCTTGTTAGCGTTTAAGAGCAAATCACTCTCTTGACACCATGTTAATAGACTGTTGATGTGATTAATGTGGGAACTCTCTGGTTCATTATTACGCCTGGTTGTCTGCACACTTAAAAGGATAAAAGTTGCTGTCATAGACCTGCGTTTCATGTATGTACATAGTGAAAAAAGTGCAAGATGTCCATTGTTATCAAGTTTAAAAAGTCCTGATCGTACTAAAAGCTGAGCTAAAATCAATAAATAATATTCTGGCATAAGCTTCAGGATGCTGGATGGTAACCGATGTAGCATCCTCAGTATCTCTCTGTGCTTCATAGGCCAGTTGGAGGTTGTCTAGATGACCATGGGCGCCCCAGTATAACCCATTCCATGCACTTGCAGAAGATACTGGTAAGAGCAGCATTAGGTGTGGAGGGGGGCGACTCTTTGTAGGCACTTTGGAAAACGATTGTGGAGCATGTTCGTCAAGCAGACCCTTGAATAATCTCGTAAAAACACCTTTTAGTTGATAAGTGCACCCTGCGATGGCTCTTCCTCCGAGACCATCTGGGCCTGGAGCTTTATGTGGCCTTATCTTAGCAAGACTGCCTGCTATCTCCCCTTCAGTAAGTGTGATAGGATCCCAAACTGGGCAACATTACATTGTCGAGTACGTCCCCGTGAGTGTCTTTGTCAAAGCTACTGTAGGAACTGGTTTAGCTCCTTGGCAAAGGAGACAGTATCTGTGGGTAGGCAGTGTTGTTTCCTGTAGCCATTTGGCTCGTCGCTCTTATAAAAGTATTAATAAGTGCAGCTTTAATACTCCTTGAGTGACAGTGGCCTGTAATTGACCTAAACCTTAAAGATATATTTAAAATAACTAAAAACAGGAAAAATGGCTCAGCGCTGCAACATGTTGCCATCAATCATTCATCAGCCAATGTGGGCACTGAAACACGTCAGCCAATAAATAATTCATGGGAACATATTGCCTTCCATGAACCTCTTTTCCCCCCCTAATTTTAGATATTATTTCTAGGACCTTGTATGTCCTATAAGGGGAGCAAATACCTCGCTTACTGCCCCTTTAAAAGCCAGTGTGCAGTTTTTATAATCTGGGCTGCAGGCTTCACCCGCTTGACGGACAGATGGATGGACGAATGGACAGACTGAGTCAGGCAGACAGACAGACATACAGGCATGTCAGAGGAGGCACGTTGCCGGCTGGCGAGGCAGGAGAGAGGGAGCATCTGCCGGCGGGTTTGAGGAGCAGCCATGGCTTCTGTGAATCAGGATCTCCCCTGACGACGGTGGCGGGCCAAGAAGGGACGCAGTGGTGCCAACGGGTCAGGGGAATCACAAATGGTTCAACAAATTTCATCACCTAAAAGGGTCGGCATTGTCTAAACCTTTCACGACACCTGCATATAAAAGTCAAACATAACCTCTTCATGTGTGTTATCTCTTCTTCTCTCTTTGGATTTTCTGCTAGTGAACTTTCTGTAGGTGTCACTCTTTTGTCCTTTTAGCCACGCCGGCTAACACTGCTAACGTTAACCACCCATTTAATCATTTTCTGTTCATCCAAAACAAAGTTGAACCATAAAATACATAATTTCCTGTGATGGCAGAAGTGTCAGTTCACCCTGACATGCAAATTTGTTTTATTTGGAGATATTTTGACAAAATTTCTCCTGAAATTAAATGGTCAGTCCAACCAAATTGCAGAAAAAGAGAAACATACACATCCAATTTACTCTTTATAGCATCTAGCACTCTTTGCCACCACCTCAATACAATGGAAGTAAATAGCATTACATGTGCCGCCCTCACTGAAAAACTCAATATCAAGATTTCTCTATAGAAACAATGTTGGTGTTGAGTGGATAAATGTAGTTTCATTGACTGAAAGTAGAGAAAGACATATTTACACAATTAAGTTAATGTTTTCTGTCTTTGTCCTGATATATTCTTCGTTCTTTGTTACCTCTTCAGGCATCTAAACATGACTCAAATTAAATAATCTGAGAAGGAAGTGTCACCTTCTTGTTGAACTGGTCACAACTTGTAGAGATATGCAACCAAGTAGAAGCGTAAAAGTCAAAAAGATCAGAGCTAGAAGGTTTTAGTCTTTAAGGTTTGCCTTTTTCTGTGAGTTACTTGATAGTTTCACCTTTTTAGGCATCTAAACATACACTCAAACAATACATCTGAGTAGCAACAATCACTTATTGGTAGAATGAGTCACCACCTGTAGAGATAAATTAGAGGGTTAAGAGCTAAAAAGGTTGGAAACGTGTTACAGCAGGTGGTAAAAGAAACAAAAACTCTTGAAACTACAAGTTCAGGCGGTTAAACCAGAGAGGAAGTTTTGAAAACCAGTCATCTGTATTGATCAGTGACCCCAACAACCTCCGACAGATAAAATTATGGTTATTTTGTCCTTTTGAGTTAATAAAAACTGTTTTTTTTTTCCTTATTGCCCCTTTAACGGAAAGGATACAAGAAAGCCTTTAAGGGCAGAGTGCGACACCGCAGTCACACTCACCCGAGCGCCTCAGCTCGTCTGAGTGCGTCTCTTCCTCCCTGCTGGTTATCTACAGTCCGCCACAGAAAAGCAGAGCGAGGGGTGGGGGGGGGGAGGAAGGGGGGGGCTCGCCAAACACAACCATGGCCCATTTGACCACAGGGGAGGCCTGTCAATGGCCCAGATAGTTCTGGTAATTTCTCTGCGTTGACTCTACTGCTGCTGCTGCTGCTGCTGTGTTTTACATATTCAGAGAAGGAATCGAATATGAGAGGTTGGGGGGGGGGGACTCCCTTTGTTCTGGCGTGTATGTGTGTGTGTGTGTGCAGGATCGCCGGGGCAGGGGCCGCGTTCTCCTCCGCGGATACGCCTTGAAGTCGAGAAAGGCTTAAGGTATATTTGAAATACTGAGGAGAGAGGAAAAGAGAAGTAAACAGGATTAGCGTTATCAGCTGCTACTTGCGAGGGAATGCACACACAAACACGCGCATATACTGTATATATTTGAGCATGCACACACACACACACACACACACATACAGAATTGCAAATGCAACATGAATAAGTAAAGCAATAAAGCATTCTCCTGATACGCTGGCCCCAGTCAGAGAAATATTACTCTGCTCGGACCATGTGGGGGCAAATAAGTGTTTTTCTTAATCTGAGTAGTCGAGCATGATTCTGAATGCGATGATAATTGACCTAAATGTTCTTCTTCTGTGAAGGCAGTGACAGCGACTCATGGTTCATAACGCTACGAAGGCGCGGGAGGTGAATATGAGGGAGGCGCCGACGCTTCAATTGCAACCAAAACAGCTAAACGTCAAGAAAACGAGCGGCGTTTTCCCCCCGCGGCGCGTTGAAGAATGGCCGTGATTTTCTGAAAGTTGTTTCTGCGTGTTTTTCTGAATATCTGATATCAGAGGGACATTATTTTGAATATCAACATCCCCATCCCTCCCATCTCCGCCCCCCCCCCCCCCCCCACAACACAACACAAGCGGCGGATGTTGCTAATTTCAAAAACATCATCTCCTCCACGCCGAGTTCAGGAAGTTGATTTATAGACGGTGCTCGCCGAGTTAATTGCAGTGCGTGACACCAATCAGTCTTTGGGGAGATTTCTAAGGCGAGCGAGGGGTGGGTGGGGGATTAAATCGACACCCAGCACAAACAAACAAACAAACAAACATATTCATATCTCCCGTATTTATTTATCAATGTTTTAGATTGCGTTCTGCCTCCGAGATTGCCCCCTTTTTTTTTTTTTTTTTTTTTTTCTTCGCCGAAGATTCAATAAGTTGACAGAAACATTGTCAGCACCGGAGTGTGTCGCCTTATATCGGCGCTGCCAACAAATCTGTCTTTGGGAAAATGGAAATGTATGTGTTAAGCACGCCCAAGTGATACAGGACCCCCCCCCCCTCCCTCCCTCACCCTCCCTCACCCTTCCCTCCGCTCCCCCCTCATTGGATCCTCGAGAGTTGCTCCTCTACAAAATGATCATCGTTGTGTTCGGAAGCATTCATCTTGATTATACAGACAGAAATGCTTTGATAATGATCTGCGGGAGACGGTCGTCAGAAGTTTGTCAAAAAACACTAAATGTCAAATCCCCGGCGGTGGTATCTAACTATCTGGTGGTGTGACACAGGCTGTCACACACACACACTTAAACAGACACACACACACACACCCTCCTCCTCCTCCTCCTCCTCCTCCTTCCTCCTCCTCCTCCTCCTCCTTTCCCAGACTTGGCCAATGAGACGTATACCTCTTAGTGCCTCCCGTGCCTCCTCACTGTATTGCACTGAGAGATGGAGTGGAGAGCACGCAGCTGCAGACCAACAACAGCAGCAGCAGTGTGTGTGTGTGTGTGTGTGTGTGTGTGTGTGTGTGTGTGTGAGGTCGTCTGGCACAACACGTATGTTCAGGGACACAAAAACACTGCAGGAATATGGAAACCACTTTCAGCACGTTTGTTGAAAAGCTGTCAGAGCTGTTTATGTATTTAGTGTTTCCTTTTTTAGAAAAAAACTTAAATAACAAACAAAGTAAACAGATAAAACAATCTTAGATGCTGCTTGTTAAGCCACTGCATCATATTTTGTAATAATAATATATATATTTTGCAACTTGAGTTTTATTTTGAAAGTTTTGGCCGTCGTTTCCTTTCGTTATGATGACATTTTACTCACTAAAGTAGCTGCCGGAACATCTTTTAAAGTCTAAAACATGAGCAGTTAGATGTTTAGAAAGGTTGCCAACAGTTTAGCTTGATTATCTGAACTGGTGGTTCCCAAACTGGGGTTCGCAGCCCCTCCGGTGGGTCACAAGATACATCCGAGAAGTCATGAGATGAGTTGCAGGATATTGTACAGATTTACCTCGTCTAGTCGCTGATAGTTATTCAAATGAAGCAATTTCAGAGGTTTAGAGGTGAAAATCATTCTTTGGTCACATGTCATAGATGTTTGCATCCTGCAGGTAGATGCTGCTTCGTTTTAAGGGGTCAAACTGGAAGTTAGTTGGTAATAAACCCTCTTTGCTCAGGAAAACTGTGCACGCAACTACAACATGTTAAAGTCGCAGCAGGAAGTGAGGCTGTAAGCTGCGATGGACGTTATGATGGAAGTTTGGCTAATCTGTGTATTTGTCTACAACCTGTCTGATCGTGTTCCCAGATCTGAGCAATTATCTTAATTAGAACAATGTTGTTAATACTCAAACTGTACTCCAGTCATCCTATAGTGACCCCGTTCTGCACTAGATGTGATCCAGATGTAACCAATCAAGCCATCACACATATATGTAATCTTATCCTTCTGCTCCCATAAAAATCTGTTTTTTTCTTTCTTACACTGATTCTTAATTGGTTTAAACTTTATAATCATCTCTTAATGTTTAACATCACCCAGCTTCAACAGGAAGTAGATCATTTTAAGGGGCTACTGCGTGACGTCTGTTTAGATCCCGCCAAAATAAAAACATTTTCATCTTGTTATCTTGTTTTTCTGTGTTTTATTTGTCTTATTTATCTTTATATGTCTCAAAAGTTCTTTTTTTTGTCTTGACAATGGTTTGACCAACTATGAACCTTTCTTCTTCATATTTAGATCATGTGATGACAACTGAGCCGACTCCAAAGTCAAGAAAAAAGCCAGTAAGTGTTTTTCCTTTTTTCTATTTCTACATCAAAATCTTGCACTTTTCACTTCCTTAACTTAACTAAAAAACAAAAAAACTTGTCCTTTCCAGTAAAAAGCCAACACATCCTCATATAAATCTCTCATAACTCCAATTACATCTTTCCTAAAGTTCAGTCTTTACCTGAAATCCTCAAAGTTTCATGTTTAAACAGCAGAACATGGAGTGAAATGACTCTTTACCTCCAAAAATATAAAATCTGACATCTCTACATGACGACTGGCCCACAAGGAGCAGAAAAGACGACTAAGAGCACATATTTACCTATTTATATATATATATCCGGAGCTCATTCTACGGTAAAATACAACTCAATCAGCTTTTGTCGGCCTTACAGAATTGCTCTGTCACACACACGCACACACACACACACACACCGTGTAGCTGCTTTATAATTTAAATGTTAATGACATCACAGGTTTCACTTCTTCACTCGGTGGCTGTGAGAAGACTCGATCTCGCTCACAAATGCGGACTGGCAGGTACTAAGCGGTAAACGAGTGGAATTCCTCTTTAAAATGCTAATGAGGGCCAACACAAGTCTGTGTGTGTGTGTGTGTGTGTGTGTGTGTGTGTGTGTGTGTGTGTGTGTGTGTGTGTGAATGAATGCACTTCACAGCCAGGCAGCCACTGTATATGCATGAGCGCTTGTGTATGTATTTGCAGCTTCTAAATGAACTGCCAGCTTTCAATACGATTACGCTATGTGACCTTTTAAAGGAACTGACATAATATTCGGGATTTAGTTCATTATTAAGCAACTTTTATGCAACACGGCCTTTTGTTTTTCTGACAAGTGAGATCACAAGAAAACAACCTTCAGCTCCTGATTGAAGTTCATTGCTAAAATCAGCATTTTTTTGTATATTTTAAGGTTTTAAGAGCCTTTAGTTTGTCATATGTCTCAAAAACATTAGCCGAGTTGCCCTCCTGGGTTCGTTTTGTCTCCACATATGGCCAGAGTGGCCACACCCGTCGTCCCGCCACCACCGCCGCCGCCTCTGACAGCCTCCTCGGCTTCCCCGGCGAGCTGCTGGGAAACATCTTGAGCGGGTACAAACGTGGACCGACCCTCCTTTTGGCTGACGTCCAAACTCTGTCTCGCGTCTTCTGGGAGAACAAGAGGAGAAATGGAACAACTGGTTTTAATGAAACAATTACAAGACACTAATTATTATGTTAATGTTTTGCTACTATCATCAGCCACCGCTAACAGCCTCATGCACCTAGAGGTTCAGAGCCTGCCGCGTGTGTGTGTCTGTGTGTGTGTGTGTGTGTGTTTTGTCTTTTCAGCTAGGTGGGAAGATGGACGTTTTTCAATAGGCAGGCATGTGTACGGCAGGAATGTGTTGAAATGTAAAAAGGGCCACAAAGCGCCGGCTGTTGTCATTGAATGTCAGGTACATTAATTCCCATAATGCTCAGCGCAAATAAATTAGCAGCAGGGTTGCCAGTGATTCAAAGCCATCAGTTTTAGGTGTGTGTGTGTGTGTGTGTATAGGAGGAGGAGGAGGAGGAGGAGGAGGAGGGAGGCTCAGGAGACAGGCCTGGAGGCGAGAACACACACACACACACAAAGCATAAAACACACACACACACACACGCGAAAATAAACACATGCATCACACAGAAGCATGAATACACACATGTAAACACATGCATCACATGCTCGCTCTGCCTCCGCACACACACAAACACACACATGATGAACAGCAGTGTGCTGTGGAGGCCATTGTTTAATGCAGCAGCAGTTGTGCATGTGTTGTGCATTAAAGGATAAAAATCGCCAGGTGAAAGCGTTCGACGACGGCGTTCTGTTGATACGCACAAAACTGCGGCCGATGACATTAAATTGATGCAACTGCGACACGTTCGAAGACTTCGACAAGTCATAAGTCATGTTTTGTTTCCAGACGAGAAGAGTTTTAGCTCATTTGGTTGCGTTGAGTTGAAGATTCATCGTTTCCAGATTCTCAGTTGTGAAGATTTGCTGCTTTTCTCTGTTTCATATAAATGTAAATTGAATATTTTGAAGTTTTGAAGTGTTCATTAGCCATAAAAACAAATTGAAGTCACATTAGACCCAGGAAGTTGATTGATATTCCATATAATTTATCCAATAGATCAACAGATGAGTTGATAAATAAAAATTCTTCATCTTATTAAGTCATTTTTGTCCATACTGCATGTATTCAAGGCATTTTGTCAAAATATGTCGACTTCTTCAGTACAAATAAAGTTGTTTTAGGAACTGCCTGTTATGAAACGGGTATCTAGAAACAAAATAATGAATGAAAACGGAGCGTCGGTGCACAGAATCAAGAAGAATAAACGTTAAAAACTCTTTAAAGTTTGGGGGTTTTTTCACTTGTTTTAAGAAAATAAGGATTATTGAAATGATAAAAAATGACATGAAACGGAGCACCGCAGGAACTTATAAACATATTTTCTGTATATATGTAATTATTATGTAACAATAGATGTAATCTGTCGTTACTTTGAGGTGTACAAACACATTTCACCTGTGTTGCCTTCATATCTCAGACTGTTATCTCAAAACTTCAGCAGATTAAATCAAGACGCCACTTAGACTAAGTTGTAAAACCTTCAGTGAGATAAGAAACATTCACTTGAACAAGTCCAACTGTGTAATTTCATACGTCAAAGAGCTTAATGACCTCTCAGAATGAAAAAATACTCCTTGGAGAAGGAGACAGGAGACGTATCCTGCTGCCCAACATGTAACAACATCCCACAACCTGACAGTGAATGACCTAAACACACACACACAAACACACACACACACATTTATAATTAATATATATCAATCTTAATGTTGTGCTAATGTTCATCTTGCTGTTATTGTGTACTGTCCATATATTTGGAGAAGTTTTGGCAACATTCTTCTTGAAACCTTTATGCCAAAAAAAGCCCCTTTGAGAAAGTTATTTTTCCATTTGAGTGAACTGACCCTTTAATTATAACACTTGACTTTTAAGAAGTTTCGTGTCCATTATTGTCGGTTGTTTGTTTGCTGCTGCTCTCAGCCAGGTCTCCCTTTTTGGAAAGGGTGTTTTTTATTCTCGGTGGGACTACCTGGCTGAATGATGGGTCAATGAAAGGAGTAACAATGTCCCAGACTGTCTGCCATAAGTCAGTGAAAGAGGTGATTCATGAACAGTGGGCACTAGGTCTTGGCTCGGTCTCTTTGATTGAAACCTGTTTAGCAACAACTGCTAATTTCATTACATGGTGTCAGCACACACTGAGCGGCTCCTAAAGGGCCCGCTTTGAACTCTCAGGGCCCAAACAATGACACAGGCCAGTCAGGGGGTCTGATGGGAGTGTGACGGGTCGGCGGTGGGTGGAAAAAAAACAAAACCTCCCTGAGAAAAAAAAAAAAAAGAAGAAGAAGAAGAAGAGGACGAAGGTTTTTCATAATGCTGAAGTCTGTCAAATATTTTGATATGTCCCACACACCATGGTGCAGCTCCTCCTGGGCTTTTTGCCTTTCAGTGGGGGGAACAATTGACTTTCTTCGCGATCAAGTCGTTCGCCTCCCCGCCTCCAGGCAAAACCTTTCATGAAGAGCCATGGCTTGCCGTTGCAGCTGTTCTGCTGGGGTTCTTCCCATGGACACCGGGGATAAAAAGTCTTTGAGGAAGCCACTTCAGTTGTGTGGCCTTGCAGGTTTCTCTCTTTTTTTTTTTTTCTCTCATCCAAAAACTTGGCTCACAAGGAACTTTTTTGGGGGTTGTTTTTTTTTTTTGTCTTTGTTGGGCCCTGGGTTTGGACTGGGTTTGATCTTTTTTTTTTTTTTTTTCTTTTAGTCTTTGTTAGTGTGATGATACATTAACCAACATAACGAGTAGTTCAGTCAAAATCTGGGTACACTGACTGCATTCCTAGAGCTGAAAAAACGATCAGTTTGGTTGTTTATTCAACCTTTTAACCTGATTTTTCTTAAAACTTCTGCCGTTTTCTAGAAATGAAGGTGGAAATGCTGCTCTAGTTTCAAGAAAAGGACACAAAGAATGAGATTTTCAGTTTCTAAAGCACAGAAATAGACTAAATGGCTTGGTAAGATGGACATTTTTTTTTTTTTTTTTTTTTTGCGGTACAAGTGAGTGAATATCCTCCGTAGCAGACTTCCAGAACATGCACCATGAAGGTAACTTTGTAAAGTTCACTGCGGATAGAGGAGGCGTATGAATATTCATGAAAAATTACCCCGAGCTCACTGTGCCTGATAGCGGGCCCTTTTCTGCAGCGGTATTAGGCCTGTAAAAGAGATGAAAGGCTTGTGAACCATCCCCACTTCCTTGGCCTTATACTGGGACACAATGGCCAACCAGCCGCTCAATTAGTCTGCCATCTTAGACTGACTGTTTGACAGGTCTAGCTAATTGTTAATCCCGCCATAACTGTTGGTTGGAGTAATTAATCATGTAACAAAAGGGCTCTCAGTGAGGCAACCCCACTACCGCGGATGTGTGTCAAACCCAAGCGAGAGCAGAGAGACGGGGAAACGGCGGTAAAAGGTTGTCCGATTCGCAGATGAGGTTGATCAACAAATATTTAATCTTCATTTGCGGCACCTTCGCGGCGTCGAGCGTCCAATGTCGTTCGCTTTTTTCCCCCCCCTGGATGTAAACAAGTGCGTGCGTGAGATCTCCTGGCTTATGTAAATTGCGGCTCCGTGTGAGCCCCGCAGGAACGGGTTCCAGGGGTCAAGTACCATTCATCATGAGATGGAGTGTCATTTTCTGCACTTCATACACAGGCAGCTGCTTAAGAGGAGGAAGAGAAAAGGAGGTATTCTTTGAGGGGGGAAAGAAAAGGCAGAGCCGAGCACAATCCAGGCTTCAGAGAGGAGATGGCAGGGAGGTGGTGGTGGTGATGGTGGTGGGGGGGTTGAATAGGGAACACAAGGTGCCACTGTGTCAGAATTCAAATGTGAGCCCGACCGGTGATGTCATTCACCTCCCCAACCCCACCTCGAGTCATAAGACGAGCCGAATTCCTGGGAACGGGAAACGGACACAAAGAACCACCGTGTTTTGCAGTTTTTTCAATACTGACTCATTTCACTGTGACCCATAAGTGATATTTTTTCCCTCGGTGTGTCCAAACGATGATTAATATCTGTTTTCTATCTCTGTGCCGAATGGTCGCAGCAGCAAACAAGAGCATCCCTTGTTTGGATGAAAAAAGGAATTCAAGGCTCCCAGGCTATGAGATCTCATAAAGGCCAAATTGGATAATTTCAGGGAAAATGGACAGAGGTCATATCTCATCTCCATCTTTTTTTTTTCTTCTTCTTTTCTTTTTTTTGAGATTTAAAGATAGTCACGAAAGAGAGTTGGCGTATATGTTGGGTTCTACGCTGCCAAGAATTCCTTATGTGTTGCTTTTGCTTAACGGTGGCGTTTGGGGGATTTAAGATCGAACCGCTCGAACAAAAGTTCCTAATTTTCGGACACTGCACCAAACCTTCCCTGAGTAACAATCCAGCAATCCAGCACAAGCAGCCAAAACATGACAAGAGCTGCATTATTGCCAAGCCAAGAAAGAGAAAGACCTGATGATTGGAGCAACAAAACAAAAAGCCTCCGGGGAGCCACTGGCCATCCCGCCGGCTGACCCACCTCCACCACCACCACCACCGACGTGCAGGACCAAAAGCACAATACCACACACAAAAACCATGCAGACAATAAACAGAAACAGTAGGAATCCTTCCCTAATTTGACTTGCTCCACAGGTGGTCACCAGCTGCTTGCGAACAGGTTACTGGGGGCCCCGACGGAGGAGCGGAGATTTTCATTTTAAAGCGGAACAATGGCAACCGCTCAGGTCCCAAAACCAGGAGGTCGTTTCTTTCTCCTTCCTTTCTTTTTTTTTTTTTTTTTTCTCCTTCTTTTTATTTGGCAGTGCCTGGAGGTAAGTCGCAGCTCCACGGCAGCAGACAGTGAGGTCTTTTGTCTCTACGTCTGTGCACCAAGATGGGGGCTATCAGAAATTCCCCCTGTCTTAGTTCACATGATTCAATGAGAGCCCTGTGTGTCAGTCTGAGGGCTGTTCTTTTCTTGTCTATTCATGTCATACACCGGAGGGAAAGACCCGGCTACGCTGACGGCTGGAGGCCTGCTTTTACTCATCCAACGAGACAACAAATTCTGAAGAACTCAGAATTCATTTAACTCATAATTACATGGCTTTTCATACAGAATAGCGATTCAGTTTAGCCCGATTAAAAAAAAATGTGCAACGGTCATTCACTTAAAATCCTTGAAATCCCTTAAATTTGCAACTGTACCTTAGCAGAAAATCACTTCCAGAGTAATCTTATTACCTCCATAGCAACTACCAAGAATCCAGATAAACTGATTAAGAAAACAAAAAAACAATCTTTTGTCTTTTGGGCCCCGGCTGAAGAGGCAGGCACATGGTCAGATTCGGGGGAACTCTACATATAAATGACAAATAAATCCTAACCAAAGAATGTCTTGCAGGCAGAGGGGCTTTTCCAAAAATCCCTGTTTGAGATCTTGTGCGTGGAAACCCAGATTGTACTCCCGAGGCAGAAACAGACACCTGACCACTCCGTAAGAGGGATTCAAAGATGCAACAACTCTCCTAAAGGATCTTGGAAACTTGAAAATACTAAAACATGGGAACATTTAAGGGAAAAGAAAGAAGTTTTGTATTCAAACCTGGTAATTTCTGAGATGCAGTCATCTAAAGTGACAGTAAAAGAACTGCACAGCATTAAGTTATCCAAGACAAACTCTACTGGTTAGCTCGGGGACTGCAACAACCTCATCAGATTTCTGGCACGAGAACATAAAAGAACAATTTGTTTTATGCAAATTGACAATGATATTGTCCAAAATTGCATGGAAGAATTATTGAATGTGTCATTAAAACAGCCTTGGAAATAAACAGTTTTTCCTGGCAACGGCAGAAACGGTGGTTGCTGGCAGTTTGTTCATTGGACTCATTGAAGAACAGACCACTAATGTCCATTCTGCTCGCTGATTTTAGAGCTGAGTCTCCGTTATATGGGACCGTACATCTCGGAAAAGTGAATGAACCCAAAGTTGCGCCCGTATGAAGAAGGTGTGCCCGCAACAGCCCCACAAGAAACTGATATTTCTTCCTCTTATAACCATATATTGTATCATAAACCAGCAAAGAACAAACCCAGCTAAGGTTGGGAGCCACTAGTCATTGTAAAAGTGCCTTACAGTAATAAGTAGAAAACAGGAAAATCAAATAAAAGGTTTTGTTCTTTAGATCAATGTGTAATTAATCTGTTTCTTACCTTTTAGACTGTTGGATTAAAGAAAACTAACAAATAGAAAATCTGGCTGGTGGTGTCATCCGTCTCCATTGTTGTCACATCTGCTTTAAGGCTTCACAACCAGGTCTAATTATTCACTATTGAAAACATTTAGTTTCTTTGGAAATTTTGGGGTTCTTGACCAGAATCTTATATAAAGTTTTGGGGTTTTGACTGGCAAAACTAACCCAAACTCTTCTTAGATTATCTGCAAAGTTAAAAGGTTATCTCTTAACTTTTGAATCAAATTAAATCAAATTATATGTTGTAAAACCTTTCTGTTCACATCCAGCTGGGTAATGGTTATAGCCAGACTAACCATCACAGCTAATATCTGTTTGAATTAAGTTTGTTAAACAGCAGTTTTCAGGCTGTGATTTTCCTGTCAAAAGGTCAAATTAGGCTCAAGACGGACGGTCACATGAAAGCAAAAAAACACAATAACAGCATCAAATTAAGATGTTTTAACAAGGATTTCAAATAATCTTTGCTACCGGAAACCTCATGAGTTCTGCCGCCTATTAATTCATGTGTTTTATCATTTGTTATCCGTCTCTCAGAGTTAATTTTGGGTTGCAACTGATGAGCTGTGGTGGCAACGTGCCATCCCTCAGGGTCACCTTAAACCATGTTCAGGACGCTCAGCCTCTCCTCTCATCGCCCTAAAATAAAACTTTCATCTCCCTCGTCATCGCATCCCGAACTTGCCCCCGTGTCCCTTCATTTAAATTCACACAGCTGATGTTTGTTGTGAACAGGCGCTGTCAGAGAGGATAAAGAAAGGTTACCTGGTGGCTGAGAGCGAGACCCTTTACACCAGCAGATTTATCCACACTGATGTTTTGATGTCACCATCGGCTCCTCCAGGCGCTTTGCTGTTGTAACGAACCAAACCCCAATCAAATCTTTGAAGTAGTCATGTATGCATAAGCGCCGTCTACCTTAATGCTAAATAATTAGCAAGCGAACGCGTGGCTCACTGGGATTGCTACCTCAGGGCTAAACTTGCTTTTCCTGCTTTGATCATTACGTTAATTAAATCTGGCTCCCTTGACAGGTCGGGGGCTAAAAAACAGGTAGGTGTCATAGGCACCTCGGCGGAGACAGAAGCACCTGGTGTGTGTGAGCGCTCCAGCTGTCAGCGGCGATGCCTTAAGAGTCAGACGGCGGTGGCGTTAATTCGAACCGATGTCCCAAAAGGGGAGGGGAACAACTCAATCGTAAGACACCCCGATTCTCCGGTCTGGAGGCGGGCAAGGCTGCAGCTTTGCGGCAGCTTTGGCCAGAGGAGGAAAGAAGTCATGTTGTCAGACCTCAGTGTCAGCTCGCGTCATAACCAGCGCCTGGGGGACAAATTAGAAGTGTGTTTCGAGAGATGTGTCAAAAGTGTTCTCGGTCCACATCACAGCAGAGAAATCGTGCGAAGAGGGACCTAAACCAAAGTCAAATGCCAAGGGGAGTCAGAGGAGGGACTTACCTATGATTTATTTAAATCAAAATGGCTTGAAACTATGAATAATTACACAACTGTGCATTCATGTGTAGTCTTTTAATGCAATTATTCATTTAGGGCTTGTACAGGAGGTCAACAGTCGACTGTAAACACCTCACGGAAAAAGGACATTAGCTGTCACATCACTAACCACAGTTACTGTACAAAAAAACTGCAACAAAGGTCAAAGGTCAGGTTAGGTTTCAGAGAGGGGAGGGGGCTCAGTGAAGTCATGGGTTCTTCAGGACTACTAATGTGAATGCCACTTCCTGTATTTAAGTACATTTATATTACAAGCATTTAGAAATGTATAAGACATCATAATGAATTTAATTGATGTTTAGTTTGAGGCCATATTTACTTCTTTAACCAAAATATAATACAGTTTTAATTCCCCAAAAATCAACTCTTGTCTCAGCAGTATTGTCTTTTGCAGCCTTGGCTTCCCCTCATGTTCAATTCAGGTTATTTTTATTAGAATATCCTTATTACACTCCATCACCCATAAATCAAAACACAGTTTTAGTGATTTCTCTTTCCAAAAAATACACAGATGAGGGTGAGTAGTGTTTTCAACCCTTATTATTGTATTCAGAGGTTTCCTGTAAGCATGCAGATGTTTAGAGCAGCCTCTATGTAGCCTGAGAGGCGTAACCCAGGGGAAAAAAACCCTCAAAGAGCACTAGAGTTCTCCAGGCCTAAAACTGAGACCCTAACACGCCTCATACCCGTGTCTTTAAAACCTGACACGACTGGTACTACCCGACCACAAAACCTGAAGCTGTTTTTTTCCTTCATTTCATTCATTCATGACCTTTAGTTTGCAACAGACGGTATTTGCTGCACTCTTTCTCTTATGCTCCCACTGGGGATTGCATATCTGCTTGCAACACAAGACACACCTGCATACAGATGGTTGGCAGAGCTGAGGGGAAGAAGAAGAGGCGAGATTTCTGATGAAAATAAACTAACCTGACACGGCCAAATTCAAAGCTTCCCAACAATCTAATGGATCCCAACAAGGTTTCGGGTCTGCTGCTCATGAGGCTGTGAGAGAAAGGTAATAATTGAAGGCGACCTAGATTTAGTGTATCCACATTTTTATCACCTCAAAGCTCATCTGGAACATAACAGCTTAAAAGAGTACACTGTTCAGAGAGATTTTTAGCAGGTTATTCAAACCGCTGTAAAACTGTAACATTTGAAATCCAATTAGCAGGAAAAAAAAAAGGGAGAGGTTAACCCTGCTGTGCTCCAGCTGCAAGTGCATCAGTCAAAAAGTGGCGTTATTAGTTAATAATTCAAGTCTGGATCTGTGTAAAAAAACATGTTATTTCAATTAAAAGTCCTCCTCCGAGAAGTGTTTGCTTTATTTTGTCTACCCTTAACCTTAAAGCTACTGAGTGGATGTGGGTCTCCACAGAAGCTGACTTAAGCTGCAGGGCAGAAAAAAAAAATCTCCCCGTTCATGACGAAAATAAGGCGAATGACATTAATTCCATATGAAATAATCTAGATTGTGTTTGTTGGATCAGCTCGAACTCAGAAACGACTTTCTGCCTAAGCCCAGCGGCCTTTCCTCCACATCCTCATCCAGCGCCCCACACCACAGAGCGTTCAGTGGTAATTAGTGTCTTCAATATGTTTATCCATCCCACATACCTGTTTAATCAAACCATTTTCTGGGCATGTATTCAACCTTCAAAGGCGGCGTTTGAAAAGGACTCGGAAAACACAAAAGCGAGTCGTCTCTGAAGCTCCTTTTGATCTAGATCATTAACGTTTTGGAATCAGAAGTTGACATAAGGCCCGGTTTTGTTGCCGCACTCCTGGATCCGTTTCTGTGCGGTGGAAGTTGAAGATGTTTGGAAAATTGCTCCGATTATAGTGTTCATGTGCCATTTGATACCGGTTCCAAGAACAAGGGGAGCTGCAGCCAAACCAGACTACACCAATAAGAGCTGGCGGAACTGGCCGTCCTTTCATAGACCACATGGTCTCTTTACTGAGTGGACACATTTTATTATCATGGTAATCGACTTTGTAATTTCGGTGTGAACAGCCCCACCCTGCTCCGTTTACAATGGAGAGATCTCAACACCAATTAAAGCAGAGTGTATCAAGGAACACTAGTTTACTAGAAAGGACAAATGAACTGTACTCAAAAGACGATGAGTTTGTCATTATCCATCAACAACATAATATTCCTGAGTGCATTTGTCAATAATTGCTGCAGTTTTTGCTGTTCTACCCTCCAGTTTTCCAGTAGAAAAGCTCATTATAGCTTAAATACACCCTTTACTATATTTAAACAACTTATAAAAGCTTCTCGCCGCCAACATACATTGGCTCAAGGTTTGGCTACATGCATCAAACATCGAATCCATCATGGAAAAGTTGTCGTATCATGGGATGTGTTCAAAGCGAACTCGTGGGAATTCTTCATCGCTCTCCAACGGGGAACATCAAATGTCGACACAATACGTTCTTGGACTTCGTGAAGACGGTTCGGAGAAAGAGAGAGAGAGAGAGAGAGAAGGGGAAGCTCGCTCCGTCTCCAAGCCTTTTAAACACAAGCCCGTCCTCCTCATCCCAGCCTCTTTGAGACCAATTCCTGCTCCACAACAGATGCATCACAACTGAAAAACGCTCATCATGGCATCATCAACCAACTCTCCCTCCCCTCCACCTCACCACCACCCCCCCCCGGTTCTCTTTTCTGTGTCTTTTTCTCCTCGAGCCTTCGACGCGGCGGCGGCGGCGACGCCTGCGCCCACGGGCAGCGTTTCTGAAAAATCACAAGAAATTCATTTCCTCCCTGGATGGAAAATAACAAAGGCATTCCTCATGACAGGCCCCTCTTCCTGTCATCTGCAGGCCACAAGTCTACTGATCTATTAATAGAAACCCCCTCCTCTTTCCTTCTTTATCACAACCAGACTGCAGAACTCTCATCAGGTGATTCGATTAACAAATTACAGACGGGCAGGAAGTCTGTGAGGAGTTTTAGGCAAAAGGTAAAAAACAGAGAGAGAGAGCGATACTGTACAGTGTGTGTTTTGTGGGTGGGGGGGGGGGGGGGGATGTGGTAGTATACAGCATTAAATATTCAGTTTGATTACTCTTTACTTGGTAGCAGATTTCTGACCTAGTTCAGAGTAATTAGGTTTACACTGTTCAGTCACTTTAGTAAACAAGGATATTTTCCTGGTGAGATAAGTTTGCAGCAGCTCTCGATATCGTGGCGCAGAGCCTCAGCAGGGATTATCTTCAATCTGAAGAAGATACCTATCTGTTATGTTGATATTTCTGCTTTATAATAACGACTCTCTCCATCCCACCGGAGAGGCGCAGAAAGAGCTCGGTGTACCAGGAATTTCATGGCACGTCTCCATCGCCGCCCGTACTGTAAATACTCACGGCGCTCCGTCATTTCAGATCGGCTGCCACTTTCGTCCACTTTTTTTTGGTTGTGATCCAGAATCCTTTTATTGGAAAAAAATGTTGCTCTATGATGCTTGATCATTGTGTAAACCTGAATGACAAACTTTATTTAGTCAGTTATATGTGGGTCAGGGTTAAAGGAGAACTCTGCCAAGTTATACTTTTGTTTTTAAAGCGGAGACACATGTTTTATCAATATCAAATTGTCAAATCAGTATCAAAATCAATATCTAACTCTGTTTAATGAATACAAAGAAACACTAATATACATTTCTTCATACTACAAGTATGTCATCTGTGTATTTAGCATGCAATCCTACTTATATACACAATTATAAACAATTTAAATTTAAATTCTTGATTTCTTGAGCTTAAAACAACTTAAATCAAAAGGAAAACAGGCTCCGAATTAGATGAACCATACAATGGAGCCTCTCAAGTACTTTAAGTACAGTTATGAACCTATAATAAGTTTATATAATGCATTGTTAAAGATTAAACCACACAACAGTACATAAAGTAGGTCAAAGAAGTTTCACCTGGACCAGCTTCAATATGATGATAATAAACCAATATTACAAGATATAATAATATAACTGGGGGTCATTCTGCCTGCTTTGATACTTGAAGTACATTTTACTGACAATACATAGTACTTTTATGTATAATTGTTGAATATGTTGAGTGTTTTTACACCGTGGTGTTGCTACTTTTACTTAAATACTTCTTTTACCAATTGGGAATCAGTAGCCAATCAATGGTTTAGCATCACATACCATGCTTTCAACCTATGTTGTATATATGTATATAAAGCAACAGAAACAGGTGAACTTTTCCTTTAAAAATATTTATATGTATTGGCTTGTTTTTTATGTTAACGAGCATAAAATGTACTTTTGCTCAACACATATATGTATGTATCCTTTCCAATGTAAACACGTATGAACATGACAAAGTCTGCGCCGCGAGACGCTACCAGTACATCCGTCACCCATCAGCGAACGTGTGCAAACTCTCAGACAAACAGACAGACGGTCGGGTCGGTCGGTCGGTCCATCACAACAGTCGATCGTACACTAATATCTCGGGGCATCAGCAGCTATTCCAGAAGCAGAACTAACAAGTTAAGCCCAAACATTGGGTTTGCATGGCAGTGGGGGAGTGTGTGTGTGTGTGTGTGTGTGTATGGCGGGGTTTGGAGGGGTGGGGGGGCATGCATACATCAAACAGAGACGGTCGGTCAATATTGGGGTATGGAGAATCAACACGCTTTTTTAAAGGAGAGGCTTATGCTCAAACATCACAGTGCCAGTTTGCCGGGGCCTGTGCATTTCCCGAGGCCCGGATCGCCATTTCTCATTTGTTGCATTAGCAAGGAAAGACGGCGCACAAATAACATTTCCCTGAGCAAGGGAGGTATCTTTGCATACAAAACAAGGCTGTGTATAATTTTCAACGGGGGCGAGAGAGAGGGAGGGGGGGAATGAAAGTGTACGAGGGGAGGGGAGAAATATGCACCTTCATTAGCGGCGGACGCAGTCGGCAAAACACATTTAGGAAATTAGCATTTTTGAAAAAGTGCGTTTTAAGAGCCAAACTGTTTTTCCTTTTGTGTGAGCAGAGTGAGGGTTAGAGGTTGGGGGGGGCGGGGGGGGGGCTTAGACACGAGGAAGTAGTGGAAAGTGGTGATTTGATTATTTTGATGGTTTTTGTTCACCTTTCTGGGTTTGACGAGCTCACCTGGAGGCACTCATTGAAAAAAAAAGCTTTCAATTTGGCTGCTTTTCTTCTTGTAAATAAAGAATCTCATTAGGTGTAATTTGGGATCATGCACACCAGCCTGTACCGTTTCAGCATAAAAGAGAAGAATAAAATGTCCTGCCTGATAATTTCTCTCTGCTTTTACTCACGCTTCATTTTTTAGAAGCCCAGTTGAGCTTTATTGCCCATTCTGAAACACAAGCACAACAACAACACACACAAAAACAGGCATTCCTCTTCAAAATATTAGAGCCCGTACTGATTGCCACCACCTGCGTTATCAGACAGGCTACTAAACAGATGCGGGAGAATGATCTCTGTGAAGAAATCGCAGCAGCTGAGATGTGGTGTGAAATCTGGCAAAAAAAAAAAAAAAAAAATGCTAAAAGAATCTGTTTGAGCAGCACTGTGAGGAATTCTGCACATGGCTCCCAGTTTGAAGGCATTAAAAAATATCCAGTAAGATGACAGAAGACACCTAGGACCACTGCATGTGGTCTGGCCACAAAATAGTACACTGCTGGTCAAATATAGTGCAGGAGAGCCGAGGAGTATTTTTGGTGTCGGGTGTGATTTGAACTCTCTGCTCTCAGTTTTCCTTATGGGGATGATTCATGATGAAAACTACAGAAGGCTGTGTGAGATATGTGAATCCTGGGACTTCAGCCTGCACAACACATGAGGTCATCTTTTAGTTTCTATAAAAAAAAAAAAAAAAAAATGTCAAAGTTATGCAAGGAAACAAAAACCAGAGCGTTTGTCTTTGTTTATGATCTATTTCTAGCCTTTTAAATGGCATTTTGACAACAAATGAAATCAGTTTTATTCATGTTTTCTATGAAGTATCTCTCTCAGGTATGACAGAGATACTCTCTCATACCTGCATGCTCTCCTCATGTGAGCACGGAAATGCTCGGAAAAGATGCCAATCGAGGCGCCTAATTTTTATTAAATTGGAACCAAATTTGGATGTAAAAGCGGAAACTGTATTATATTATGTTTTAAAAGCATTCAGACGGCTTTATTTCAGTATTTATTTGCTTCGCGGTGAAATGTAGTCGCTGAAATGCTTATATGTAACCTAAACCAGCTGTTTCCAACCTGGGGAACGAGATAAATCTGAGGTGTCGTGAGAGATGATTAACAAGTAAAAAGTCCTACGTGCAAAAAAGTTGCAGGTTAAAAACACGTCACATCTAAGTTAAAACTGATTGTTGCTCTTCAACATGTGGTTATGAACCGCTTCACCTTAGTAGATAAAGTAATTTAAAGGCTGTTGAAACGTCAGCGATAGTATTTTATCTAGACTGGGGGACCTCCCAAAGAGTTACGAGATTAATCTTACTGTGAGAAGATTAACGAGGAAAGAAAAGGAGAAGAAGGAAAAACATTTCTGCTACGCTAAATTGTAATTGTAATGTAATCTATCCTTGTAAAAATACTGGATAGTTCTGCTTCTTAAATCCCTCCAAAAATTATAAAAAGGACATATCACTAGCATACATGTTTAACTTGTTATAAGTGTTTAAAGCTCATAACTCATGACTCAGATGTCTAAAAACACCTTTTTAACATGGAGAAAGTTTAACATAGATGGCATCTTTTCACTAAATCTGTGCTCTGTCGTGAGCTTATTGTACCCAATGAGGTTTCTCAAACCTGCGTTGTTTAATTTGAGTCATCTGATGAGAAAGATCTGATCAAAATCTCAGTGTAGAGAAGCTGAAAACACACTCTTGTTTTGCATTCAAAGAAAACAACACAAAATGAAAGACTTGTGCAGATTCATGCTGGTTGGAGCGCTGCTGCCCCGTTTGAAAAGGCAACCCACTGCCATCAATGAAACACTCTCCCTCCACCTCTCCCTCTTGTCATGCCAAATTGTGTTTTACAGCATCTGTTCATTATAGATGGCTGACATGATGGATATGGTCATAATATTAATGTAAGACTGACACAGCAGAGACATGAATCATGGCCGACTTTATTTCAAAGCCGGCGTTTCATTGGCCCACCACTAAAAAGTGATATATAAATGTCAGTGAATGGCAGCCGTAAAGCATTATGAAGTACATTTGATGGTGCATTTTCACCGTTATCAACCCGCTATTATTTACTAATGTGTCTTCTTCATGTGGCAGCCGCTGCGAACGTCCATGTCGGTGTCATTTGCAGATTGTGTACTCACAAAGACTCTACCTTTTGTCTCTTTCAGGTGTCGGTCCAGCAGTGGGAATGATGAAAAAGGTAAGAGGGCGTTGAAAAGGGATGTTCTCATATACAGTGATGGCCTTTGGGTATGGAAGTCCAGGGATGACTTTAAATTGAAAGCGTTCAATCAAATTGAAATTTCATTTCCCATATGTGTGTATGATGTATGACATGGGGTCATTATTCTTTTAAAACCATTTTTATTATCAAAAACTGGGTGAATAATGGTAAAAAAAACACAAATCAATAACAGAGAAATCAGTTAAAAATAGATTTAAAAATAGCATCTTATGGCACAAGCACTCTGGCGTTTAACCAATATTTATTTACTCAATAAACTCAGGGAGACTGACTCATAATCATCATCTTGATTTGCATTTTTCTTCCATTTTTCTCGTCACTTTCTATTATTAGAAGCATATTTGATGAGCTGTGCTCACAGCAAGATGATCTTGTTTACAGGAAGATACTGTGATCAGTGTCTTATTGTTGAAGGAAACATAAAAGGGAAAGAAAATACGGGGGCAACCTGGTGACCACGTAATGCTCCTAGTCTGAGTCTGGCGTCTTTGGTGTCATCATCCCGTATCATCCTTCCTCTCATTCCCTTTATTTCCTGTCACCTTTCCACTGCCAATAAAGGCAAATAACAATAACTGCAAGAATTGATTTTTATAATGAATTGGGTGTTTTTCAGATGCAAAGTTGATTACATAAAACAGAGACTGTGAGCCTTACATTTGTTTAAATTAAAAATCCAGTAGCCACCAATGTATTTCACTCTATTTGTGCTAAAATCATGATATAAACTGATACACAAAATGTGTCAGATTTTCTTTTTCTTCAGTCTAGATTAGACATTAACATCATTTATTGAAACAGTTTTTTTTTTTTCCCAAACATGTTAATGAAAAATTAAAACTGGGGAGCAGAATGTTTATTTTCTTGTCCATCATTTGTCACTTCTGGGCTTCCGTACTTGGCTGTGAGTGGAATGAAAAGCACAATGTTTTATAGACTAATTGTTTGATTTGGCATCGGTGTCGCATTGAGTTTTCGACTCGACTGAAGATGTTTGTTGTGCTGCAGACTTTATAGCCTTCATCTTTCTGAAACATCGAGCAGTTTTGTACATATTCCAGCTTCAGTCCAGCTATTTGACATAAACTTCTCAAAATCGATACTCTCAGGCCCACTTGAACTTTGCACCTTTGCTAACGTGGGCCGACTCTGGCATAGTTAGAGACGGTATCGCTGACATGACGAGCAGCGTGCAACACCTTTTCCATAGCAAACACCATGAAAGCTTTTCTCTGCCTGAGTGAGCTGCTTTGAGAATGAATCAGTCCAGATTAGCGACTACCTGCTTGTAATTGTAAACAGGCATGTAATCCTCTGAAATACTGAAACAGCCGTGGAATGTGATTACTTTCAGCTAGTTTGGTTTATTCATTATCATCCAAAAACAATATAACATGCACTGAAAGCTACTAAAGTTATTTTCATTTACATCTAATGTGGTAAACACTTTGAATCCTAAATTAATAAAAAACAGTTTATATATGTGTCATCTGCTTTGTCATCTAAAAGGCAAAAGGGAAGAAAAACAAGTTTAAAAAAAAAGGAGAAATGACATTTAACTTTTTTGCTAAAACATAAAATAACTTGATAATGAAGCTTTATAAGCTCCTACTGGAAAATAAATTAGTTGTTCAGCTAATATATGAAGCAAAAATGGCAAATATTCTCTGCTTACAGCTTATGAAAGGTGAAGATTTAGTGCATTTTTTAACATTTTACATCATTGTAATTGAATTTTTTCAACTGTTGAAGACGTCATCATACTTCGAACACTAAAAGAGTTATCTATCTGACAAATATCTGACAAATCTAGAGAAAGAGTGAATGCATGACCTGTTTTGGTGTTCAAATTGAAGAAAAAACACAATTAAAGATGCTAAACATTAACACAAAAATGCAGCAATGTGGATCTTAAAACTGTGCTTTAATAGTTACTTAAAAACCAAGTATTACACACGTCACAATGCTTAATTTATCTGCACATGCAAATGATACAACACATAGGAAAATACAAATATAAACACTGTAAAAAGTAACGCGAGATTAAAAGACACAAATGACATCGAACTGTAACAGACAGAAAAAAAAACAGCCTTTCATTTCTTATGATGCTTTCATTCAGCAGACCGTACGTGACGACTCTTCCTCGCCATTCATGAACGCCTCGCCTCGTCCGCCTCGCCTCGCCTCGTGATTGGCTGCTTGCTCGTCGCTGACGCGGTTGAAATTGGCTGAAGGTTTAAGTCAGTTAATGGCATAATCACTTGCAACTTAAGTGGTCAAGTGGCCTGTTATAGATATATGTGTGTGTGTGTGTGTGTGTGTGTGTGTGTGTGAACAAATTCCCATCCTGCATCACTCGCCCTGGATTCCCTCCGTCGTGTTACTGACTGAGGATAAAAAACAATCTTCATCTAATATTTTTCCATGACATCAAGTAATGTAAATTACGACGGGGGTGTTGGTATGTAGTCTGTAATTACACATCACCCCCCCCCCCTCCTCTACCCTCCCTCCTACCACCTCCTCCTCCTCCTCCTCCTCCTCCTCCTCTTCATTTCGGAGCGTTAGTGGTTCCTCCGTTCAGGCCTCGGTCTGCTCTGCTTCTGCCTCCTCCACCTCCAGCTCTCTGCTCTGCTCTGCTCTGCTCTGCTCGGCTCTCTGCGGCTGCTTCCAGCTCGTCCTGTTTGGAAGACGACTGCTGCACCCTACAGTTTAAAAACCGTCTCTCACTGCGGCTGCTCCAAAAAAAAAAAACACACACTGCACACACACACACACACACACACACTCACTACTCGCTCTTCTTTTAAGCTGAAACTGACAAATGTTGACTTTTAATTAAAAAAAAAATCAGATATAACCGAAGCTCCTCTGGCATTACGGAGAGGAGGACAAATAGCAAAGGCGTAACTTTCTGATCATATTTACAGTGGGTTTTTTTTGTTGTTGTTGTTCTTTTAAATGCAACACTGACTTCATAAAGAGTTTTCACTATTGTTCAGTTGCCTTGAAAAACATTTAAATACTTTCACTGGTTCGGTTTTTAGTGGAGAGTTTGAACGTCTCAAACATCAGCAGCTTTTCTCCTTTAATAACGAGACAAATGTGGAGTCATTAGTCAATATTTTTGGCATGAACATGATCAAATTTAACAATACTTAAAAAAAATAGCAAATACTGGCTTTAGTATCCACCTCTTAAAAGCTTATTTTTTGGGCCAAAATCTAAAATAACTGATGTGTCTTTTTCCTCTATTAAACATAAGTGAATTGTTGTATGATTAGTATTTTTATATTTCCAATATTAAAACAAATTATTATACACACACACAAAGAATCACAAACACGGATGTAAAGCGATAAATGCGCAATTCTGCACACATATATGCAAAATATAAGGAAATCAGCACATAGAAACACATGTTTTTAGATTATTTCATATCCCAAAATCTAACTAAAAAAAACTACAACAATAAAAACTCAACTTTCATACGTATGTCGGTATTTACAGTAAAAATTATTAGAATTTAAGTCCAAAAAAAGTGTAAAAATATATATTTTCTGTATGTAATATCAGGATTTATGCCACTTAATGTTTTATTTCCTGCTGTATTTTCTTTATTCTGCCTTTTTTATATACTTTTATAACTTTGATTCCTCATGCAGGAAATATGTATTTAAATGAATCATATTTTGCTTTTTGATGACACCGATCGTCATCTGTTTTCCTGTCAAAGCTGTTCTCAGTGTAAAGATGGATGACCTGTGCTGTTTATAGATGCTTTATTAATATCATATTGTATCATGATATGAGAGGAGATATCATCTTTCATAATATTGCGATTAAGCCAAAATTCACGTGTTAAGACACATGAACCTACACCTGCTATTGATTATTCTCCGTGTGCGTCAACAGTTAGCGTTCAAACACCGTTATATATTTGATTTTGTCGATATCAGCCGGGCGCTAATTAAACACACCTGGGTCTAATTTGAGTTAAAATGATAAATGAAGGCTGCGTGCTTCGGGGTCACGACACTCTGACCTTTGTTGTTTACCTTCATTAAGTGAGAACGATACACACACACACACACACACACACACATATGTTACACTGCATCTTCATACTGATTAGAACAGAAAAGAGCAAACACACACACAACACAATACAAAAGCTCATAATGGTCAATGCGTACAGTCTGGATCTCCTCCCAACAGTGGCGGCGTCAACAAGGGGCTTTGGCTTGTAAATCCCACTTGAGGTAGTGGAAACCTCCCCTAACACACACACACACACACACACTAACACACACACACACACACACACACACACTAACACACACAGTCTGCTCTGGACAGTATTTCCAAAGCTTTAATTGTACTGTTAGACCATCAAAATGTAAAAACTACAGAAGAGAAAACAGCGTTAATTAACTCCTTCAGTGGAATATTTAGGGTTTTTTAGGGTTTTTTAGGGTTTTTTTATTGAAGGTTTTTTAGCTGTAAATATTTTCTAAGTCTTATTTTTCTCCTCCTTCTTGTTAGAACTGGACTGTATTTCATGAGATTTCATATGCCCCAACCTCCCCCCGTCCAAAAAAACAACAAAAACAAACAAACAAACAAACATGCAGAGCAGTAAAATAAGGATGTGATGTGACTTTTTCACATTTATAGCAACACAATAGTGTCAGTTTTTCCTTCTGACAGCTGTTAAATGAGTCCAGTTTTAGCATTCAAGATGCAAATAATCAATATTTTTTTGCCAATATTCAATATCTTTAAATTTGTCCATTTAATGGCAAAAGTAGTTCTACTTTAAGTGTCTTCTCCAAACTAAACATATCAGCTTATTTGTGTTTGATTTGGTGAAACCTGAATGTTTTCCTTCTGCAGCGCTGCTTAATTATAAAATGTTTATAAAATATTCACGTCCATCATGTCAGAAATACCAATCGACCTGTTTCTTAAATATAATAAGTATATAAAACTCTTGAGTCATAACAGTCTGCAGAAACTCATGTAAACAGTTTATTTAAATGAACGAATAGATGAACTCATAACGTGATCAATAACTTTAAGACTCACTTTGTAAACTTCGACATTAAAGATTAAAGAGTCGCTGTTATATTTGAACGTTTCTTTAATTATTTACAAATCAAATTTTATTACAAACTATAAAACTCACTCGGTTTGTTTGTTTGTTTGTTTGTTTGTTTATAGGAACAAATGAAATGTGTTGGAGTGAACAAACTTATTCAATATACAATTATACCCACATTATAAAACAGTGACATCATATTTTACATCAAGCCATTTATACATCTTTATAATATAATATAATATATATTCTAAAACATATAAATAATCACATCATAACTGTTTCAACATGAGTATTAACAGCTGTTTATACATTATTACATTCAGTCTATTCAATTTCTAATCAATCTGTGTACAACCTATATATCAATACAGTATAATTAGATCATTGTTTTATAATTGTACAAGTGGATTATGGTCCATTAGCACACACAGTATGTACTTTTATATATATATACATATATGTCATTCACATATGCACTTATCTGCATTAATGTATGCATGTTTTTACATAGTTTCTGATGTATTAGAGCCTGTGTGCAGTGTAATGTTGACATAATTAGTGAAATATTTGAAATAGTTTATAAGCCACTAACTCAGCTCCCTCTCGGTCATGTGTCAGAGTTTTAAAAACTTATAATAAAAGGATAAAAAAGGTGTAAAATCCTCCACAAGAACTTGCAAAATACTTCTGTGTTTGTATCAAAGAAAGGAGGCAACGAGTTCAGCAACTTACCTTAAGTCCAGTTTACGCCAAAACTGAGACTCGGAACAAAACAGGCAGTAAGACTGAGCCAGAATGGAAACTTGCCACAACCGCTGCTGACAGTGAAAAACAGACACAGTCACTTCACAGTTTCTCTTTTACTGCTGCTTCACAATGGAGGATCAAAAAATGAGATAACGACCACTGGAGAAAAAAACAAACAAAACCCATGGCACCAAATTAAAAAAAAAGACTTACTGTTATTTTTGGAAGTAAAAAGTTCCTGACAGCAGAAAACAAAGAAAACAAATAGCAAATCGTTTTAGATAACTGCATGATTCAAAGTCTTTTCAGTAGATTGAATTTCATATTTTCAAGTTCAGTGCTCTTATACTGAAAAATCAAACTAAGAGACTAAAAAGTTATATATAGAGATTGTTTATATAGCACTGTGTTTGCTAATCCTGCAGATTAAGCTAGTTTAAAGATAGTTTGCAGCTCAAAAGACAATTAAAAAGGATCTCTGAGTTCATACATTTACATAATATAGGCTGTGTGTATATACAGAACGTATATATGTAGCTTTCACATCTTCTTATCATTCTATTTTCTCTTAAAACAGAACTTTTTTAACTTGCTGAGTGAAAATACGACTGTAAATAGTTGCTGATCCCTTCCCAGTTGACCTTTTTGGTCCCTTGGGGATCCTGTAGTTGTGTTCACAGTGTTAAGTGTCATTAGAAACCACATTAGATGCAATTTTAAGGACTGTAAGGAGGTTATATGAAGCTTAGACGACTCAATTCACTGCATTTTAATGGTTGAAAGAGCAAAAATGATGAAAAACTGCAACATAAGACGTGTTGGTCCGATGTATTAATAGTAAACATGGATTTAAGATTGTGTCAGGCTTATTATTATGACGCATTTCTGCACAAATGCAACATAAATAACAAATAGGGATTGATTTTAATCCACAAGATTTATATAAGCAAGCAGTCACCAGTATTCTTTCTTTTTTTTCCTTTTTTTTTTAAATGAGATGAATGCAAGTTATCTCTTATTTTGTCCCAAAGGGAGTTAATTTAAGCAATGATCCATCATTTGTGTTCATTGTGCTTCTGGTACAGTTTTTCTGAGATTACATGTCACTCGTGTCAACTTCTGGATTAAAAAAAAAGAAAAAAAAAAACCTCCCCTGAACTCACACGAATATCTGATTGTGTTCCAGTTTGAGTTTTATCCAGCTTCAGCGTCTGATCACTACTGTGCAAAAAAAAAAAAACCCAAATCTGCTTAAGGGTAGAAAAGGAAGGAGGAAGGAGGAGGGAGGAGGTGGTAAAAGTTGAAGAGCCGAGATGGAGACGCTTTGACTTGACTTATCTCTGGACGCCTTAAGTGAAGCCGTTTGGAGATAGACGGAGTAAATAGAAAACAGCGATTGTCGTCTCGCTCTGCCTCCCTCTCCGTAATCTGATTGGGCACGTTCCCCCGAATCGAGGGCAACGCCAAAACAAAAGATCACCAATCAGATAGAAGGGGGCTCCCACTGAAGTTCTTGGCATGGTATGAATGCTTTGCCCTCTCATGTGCGCTAGTATCTAGCAGCGAGATTCCCCGTGTCGCTTTTATGTGTTAATCGTCACCGCTCAGTGAGACTATTGTGCTGTCTGCATCGCCGGGGGAGGAAACCGCAAAAAAAAAAAAAAAAAAAAAAAAAAAGAGAGGAGTTTATATGAGGAATGAATGCGAGCGGCGGAGACTGCCAGCACCGTTTCACACGAGCAGAGAATCGCCTCATCCCCCCATTGACGAAGGTCCAAGAGTGCAATGTGGTGCTCTGCCACATCTCTAATTGGTGGGAAAGAAAAACGGGAGAGTAAATGAAGAGTTCATTTATATATATTCAAGGTGGAAAAGACAATTATCACCTGAAGTTCTTCTTTTTTTTTTTTTTAAAGATCTCTAAAATATAGAAGGAGCAGCCAGGTGTTTAATGAGGTGTTAAACCCCCCGTGACTGAATTTACCTGTCAGCCCTTAAAAGTGTCATAATCACTTTCACATCTGGACTTTTAAGACACTTTTTTCCAAACTTGGTGTGTTTAACAGGAAATTTGAGGGTGAAATCCCTTAAATTTATACTTTAAAAACCTGTTAACTTCTGTAATCATTACAAATACAACTTGTTTCCAGAAATAGCAAATATTTCTTTCTTAATGTTGAGGAAATTTGTACAAAATGATGCACAAGTCGATCACAGTATTTCCATTTGGTGTAAAGGTGAAGCCATTAAAAACCAGCATCATATAGTTGAGTATTTCATCCCATTTAAGCATCATTTAGCTTCTGTGCAGCAGTAAAACAGCAGATTTTACTGTATATTCAGTCGTAAAATGTAGAAAATTATGTTTTCTCAAACTTTAAGGAATATTTTCCCCTTAAATTGATGTTTTAAGGGGAAAATCTGCAGTTAAGGGAAAATTTAAGGGAGAAATCAGTATCTTTCCAGCTTTCTCCTTAAATTTCTTCCTTAAATAGCCTCAAATTATAACATATTTCTATAAGAAAAAACAGTTTTAGTTCTGTGCTTTTAATCACATTATCAAACTTTGAAAGTTTAAGAGGAAATTTAAGGTGGAAATCACATCTGGAGTGGAAACAGAATCCCTTAACTCTGTAGTTTAAAGCTTTGGTCGCTCTATCAGTATAAATTTGAATTGTCTAGACAAGCGTTTTAAACTTATAACTTATGTATTTTGAATACTTGCTCATCTACCCAAAGTTTCTTAAAAGTATCAAACAGATCAGACAAACTATTCTACAGAATTTCAGCTTCATGACATCTTTGAATTGAATATTTACCTCAATGTAGTTTAGCTGAAACCAGCAAATACAGGAGATGATACTGTACAGTGAGGAAAATATGTTTTCTAGTTCATAATCTTAGCTAAAGGTCCCCTTTCTAGCTTTTTTCCAGACCTTTCAGCATTATATGTGTTGTAATAAGTGTTGCATGTTCTCTAACTTTAAAGCTACATATAATTGAAGTTTTACAGGGAAAATCAATGATCCAGAAATGAAAGAGTGAATTTATAATAAACATCAATATCAGGTTCAACAGGTCAGACAACTTGAAACTTAACTTTTTCATTTTTATTGCTTATAATTTGCAAAACTAATACCCTGAAGGATGCTTTAAATTCTATGTTTTCTTGTCTCATCTGATATTTTACTGTATCATTTCTCTTTTGGATTTGCAGGTTTCCTTCACTGTAAAATAAAATATATTACTTCAAACTAAAAATAGAGCTCAAAATAGATGTCTTGTTCTCTGTTTTTTCCCCCAAATTCACATATGACATATTTATTTGAATGATGCTTTGCTGCAGTATGAGACCGTAATGATGGAAGAGTCAAAAAGGGATGAAGAAGGTTCAGTTTAAAGCGCAGATGAGATTCTGTTCCTGGTTGTTTCAAGAAGAACAAATGCACAGAAAAGCTGCTCAGTTGCAGCTCTGCTGTGAATGCTAAAATCTGAGCTCTGTGTGTGTGTGTGTGTCTGTGTGTGTGTGGGTGGGTGGGAGTGTGGGTGGGTGTGTAAAGCAGATGCCATTTTGCTGATCTCAGTCCACATCCATCCATCTACAACCCAAATCTTCCTGAGGGCCGCTGGGACGATCTGTCCTCCTCGCAGCCTCTTCCCACCGCAGGTCAGGCGGCGTCCAAACTGTTTCATCTCGTCTCGCAGGTCGACCGACGCCTGACGAAGAACATCTGTCCGCCAAAAAAACCTCACAAGCTGCCGCAGAAACGACATCAACAACAGTCGGGGCTTTCTGTTTCTGCTGCCGCACAGTGTCACCAACAGTGTTGAATGTTGATGCATCTGTTGTGTTGTTGAGTTAACTGCGTTTCAACAAGTTTCCATGTGATCTTTTGGGGGATTGAAACGACGAAACAGGATTCAAATGTGGACTCAGGTGTGGATGAATCAGTACAAATGTGTTTAAATATGAACAATATTTATTATATGGGGCATAAAGGATGAGTTTGTTTTATATTATTTTCATTGCACTTGTTTTTCAGGGTAAAAATAATAAAAAAAACTGATTGTTAGATTACAATGAAATTTATAAAAATCAATTAAAAATCTAAAATAATGAAAGGTAAAATTTAGATATACTACTAGTAAAATATTATTAAGACAAAATATAGGATAAATATGTAGCAAATAATTTAAAAATTATAATTAAAAAAAAGTAAAATTGTAATAGGACAAAATATGAAAAATACAGATATTTTAAAATTAAAAAATTAACAAAAATTCCTTGTAATTTGGACCTGTACTTAAGTGTTTTGTTCCACTCTTAATATTTATTTTTATTATCCTAACTTTTAAAGGAAGATGCTGCAGAATTGTTGTTTTGTTTTTTTTAACAAAAGAGCACTTTAACCCTGATCCTACATCTGACAAACTTAATACTGATTTGGTTTTCCAAGAACTCCATCATGTTTTGGAAATGAGCTTTTAATGTGTGTGTTTGCAGAAAAGAAGCAGAACAAAGTAAAGTTGGGAAAGGTTTTAAGGTTATGTGGACTGTGTGAGGAAAGCGGAGCTCGTTACAGCTCAAACTGCGAGCCATCTCATTTGCAGAAACAAGTGTGCAGAAGGTTTAAAGGTTGCATACATTGAACGGAAGATGCGGCGGGAAAACGTTTGACTTTCCTCGGAAACAGCACAGTCAATATTGTGCGAGGCTTTAATGGTCAAACATATGCATATTTTCTGCTCGAGTCCTCCTGCTTTGATAAAAGCTCAAATACAGTACATTCGGTTTCATCTATCAAACATTGGGTTGGAGGAGGAAGAGGTGGGGGTGGGGGGGTGCACGGCGGGGGGTGAGGAAGGGGAGGCTGGAGAACAGAAGTTGGGTTTCGCCACGGTACCGAGCAGTTATTTTATTGACGTGGGAAGACACAGGAAACGAGCTGCTTTCACTCTTGCATGTCGAGTCCTTCTGTTGGCGCGCGAATCCAAAACAATTTCAGATTTTGAGAAATACGGGGGCAGCTGGCGTTCCCACAGCCATGCCGGAATTAGCCGTTTACGCGCTGCAACCCTATCTGCTCTGCACCTGGGCGGCTAGCATGGCAAGGCCTGCACCTTTGACTCGGGCACACACAGGCCACTGCTGCTGCTGCTGCTGCTGCTGCTGCTGCTCTATGTGTGTTTGTGTGTGGTGTGAACGAGAGGGAAGGAATGTACAGTATGTGTGTGTGTGTGTGTGTGTCATTGCACAAGGAAAACGGGACTTTTGCATCACCTTCCTGCATGCTTGAGATTCTCTTTCTGTTAGCTGGGAAGTCTGCTTTGGCTCATTTAGTGAGTGTTTTAACCATCCTGCACTTAAAGACACAGTTAGAGGTTAGAGAAGAAGTGATATTTTCACGTATTTTACATTTAAAGTTTACAATTCGAGTATTTTAAGCCTCTTAGGGAACCTGGATCTTTGTTTTTCACATGCACGCCAAAGGATGTACAGTGTAATGTGAAGTGAAAAGCACAACTAATGTGCAATTAAGACGACAGAAACAACTTGTGCAACACTGAGGCAACAAAAACAGATTATACAGTGAAAAACACTTTACAAATGTACTTTTTGTTTCTTCCCCCTAGAAAAAAGGGTATAAACAGTTTAAAACAACTATGTTTACTTAAATGTGTGACTTGACCTGATTCTTAAGTCAAGGTCCTTGAGTTAAACTAGCTTTGTTTGCAGCTTTCAACCTTATTTCTCCCTTTTAATCACTTAAAAGCTGCTTAAAAGCTGAAAAACTGCAAATTTTAGTCTTTTTTGTTGCTAGAACTGTGTATTTTTCTGTGTATTTTAACCTTCTGACCCTTGATATCTTTTGAAACCTTGCATCTTTTTGCAGATACATATCGTTGCTGCTGTTCTTTCCTAGCTGTGTGTGTGTCTTAATACATTAGGACACCTGTTGTGCTTAAATCTTTTACTGGTCATTTCAGCTCCAAAATGACGTTTTACCTTCTGGTTCTCAGTCATTTCACCATGTTCTGGTTTTGTTTTGTTTTTTTCAAGATTTAAAAAGCCAGATTATACTACATAAGAACAAAAGGAAAAATTAAAATGTGGGTGTTTGTTTGTGTCTTGATAAAATTGTAAAAATACTGTATGTTTTACAAGTGGCAATCACACATTTGAAAAGATATAATAGTGATATAATGATAAAGGGACATTATGAGGGTTTGTTTTAGTAGCAAAAACATAAATAATTACAAAAAACATTTGAATATTTTATATATATTCAGTGTTCAGATACTATAGTTATATTTAGTTGTCTTATTTTAGTGTTTAAAGTTAAATGTGCTCATAAGATAATGAAAAATACACGTAAATGCTATACATACACATGTAATAACTCACCAGTCAAATTAACATTAATCTTGCAGTTAATATGATGATTGTAGCCTGAATGCAAATACAAACATGACTCTATCTTTGGGAAATTAAGTCTATTTGTTGTGATTTTTAAATGTAGATAAAAATCTGATTAGAAATATTAGAAACCTTCATGTTTAATTAGCAGGAGTTCATTAGTGTGTGTGTGTGTGTGGGGGGGGGGGGGGGGGGGGGGTTAGTATAGAGGAGCCATTTCTGAGGCTTTTCCAAACCTGCCAAACACAAAAACTCTGCATTGTAATTGTTCTGAATTCACTATCGGCGACTCACAACGTTTCAGGTGTCCGTGTCTCGGGTGTGTGGGGGGGCCGGGGCGGCGTGACAGCCAGGCGTGGTAAACAGCGGTGAGGAGCGAACATGTTGTCGCCCGTGTTGAACATCTGACCTGGCTGGAACCTGCGGCGAGCGGCACAGCTGAACAGGAGGCCGTCTGGATGGGAGAGGAAGGGGGGGGGGGGAGTGGAGGAGGAGGAGGAGGAGGAGGAGGAGTGGGGGGGGTGAGGCTTGGCTGTACATGCTTGGCTACTTGCCCCGGTCCCATTGACCAGACAGCTGAACTAGCGAGGGAGGGAGGGAGGGAGGGAGGGAGAAGGAGAGAGAGAGGGAGGAAAGCAGGAAATGGATGGAGCTTCTGTGTTTTTTTTTTTATACATTACAAAATAATAATGTGCACAGTTAACCATCATTTAGCCTCCATCTTTGTTCATCAGCGCTTGTTGCTGAGGTGTTTTCTGCTGCATCTGTTTCCCCAGAGAGCGCCCGTCAATCAAAAAAGCTGCATGTGTGTCGTCCTCCAATGGAGACAAATAAATTCTGTTGTTTTGTTTTTTTTCCAGATTTTTTCCTGCCTTTGAACAGTTTGTCTCAGTCGTGAAATCAGAGAGATATTAACAACCTCCCTCACAGGTGGTGCAATCCTCGCATTTCACGTCATTTTAAAAGGACTACTTCTTTTCCCAGGATTCATTTCTCACTATAAATAAAGTTAGGTTTTAAACACAGAATAGCAGATACTTCACTCAAATTAAATGTCCTTTGTTTTTTTCAGTTTTACTTCTGGGTGGTTCTAGTTACCACTTTTAGAGCCATTACTTTGTGTCATTGCAGCATCTTATTTCAACAGTTTAAGGAATCTCCGGAATGGGAATGGGAAAGGAATGGGATCTTGTTTAGTTGTAACAGCCGGGTGCTCTGATTAGAGGAGGGAGGATCTAAGAAGAGGGAGAAAGAATGCTAAAACAAGACATTTGAGGACAACTCCTCAGGCTTTTGGAAACAGTGATTGACATTTTTCTGACAGTTTACAGACCAAACAACTAACTGATTCATTGAGAAAAGAAACAACAGATTCATTAATGAGGAAAATAATCATTCTCATAAAAATATGGACTGAAAACTGCCGTTTTAGCATAAAAAGTAACTGGAGGAAAAGGTTGTTGAAGTTATTTTATTTGATGTTTAACACACAGGTGTCCCTACTGTAGACACACAAACACATTTTCCACAACTCCCAGGATCCTGCAGTTGTTTTCCCAGGAAATGGGAACAAATTTGGGTGAGAATTCCCGTCGTCAGCCCTTGTCTATGTGCTTGTGTGCACTTCTTAAACACAAAATGTCCACTCAGTATTCATTTATTCACTAAAACAGCTTAATATATAGTCAGAAATTTGCCATATTTAATGTTTACTTTATGATTTATCTGTTTTCTACCTGTATTTTTAGCTGAAAATGGTTCAGTTGATGTAATTATCATTCACTTGTGTATATTTGTGTGTGTCCTCATCTGTGACTATGAGTGTGTCCGCATGTGACTGCCTCCGTCGGATCCCAGCGGGGGGTGCCGCGGGTGGCCCCGCCCACCCAGGGCCTGGTTCCAGCCAATCAGGTGCTAATGTGCGGGAACAGGAGAGGGCTGCCCTGACAGATGGCGGGCTGACCTGGAAAACCTGCCCCCTTTTCAGGGTTCAGCAGTCGGCAGATGACAGGTATTATTTCATAACCCAAAGACTGAAGAGAGGTTGTTGGTGAGACTCACACAGTCTAGTGTTCAGAGACCATCATTAACTGGTCGCTGAGTGATTGCCTGTCGAGTTTTGTTTGCTTTTATTAGTGTATTTATTCATTTTTAGCAGTTTTTAGTTCTGGCAGGTTTGTTTTTTGATCACATTTTGCTCTTTAAGTATCAAAAAGATCATATTACACTATAATTTACAGTTTTTTTTAATGTGATTTGTGCTTTTATAGTTGTGAGCTTCACAGGTGGTGCACAGTTTGTAAGATAACCTCTGATTATTTGTATTTTCTAGTCCAAAATATAGTCTTGCACATGCATTCACACACAAATTCTGAAAATTATGTGAAGTAAAGGCCTTACACGTTACTCCAATCCCCTAAATACAGATATAAGAGCTATTATAATAGAGTTTTGTTGCATCCTATCTGCTTTAGTTTGACTTCATTTTCATCTATAATGAATGTCTTGTTTGCTTTATTTCATCTTTACTGAGTGGTTTTAAGTTCTCAGATTCAAACAGCGTAAAAATCTTTTAAAAAGTCTTAAATTCTGCTTTCATGAACCTGCAGATACCCCGAGTTCAACCACAACAAACACACACCTATAGTGCACAAGTATAGTAGAGTGCAAGTGTACAAGCACTCAGTACACATAATTCCACACGTAGGCATTGGCACTCACACACACATATACACACTCACACATTTATCTGAGTCTCCAACCAGCCATGTAACTCCGATGTCAGGGCAAATCTGTCTGGCAGAAAGTGCTTTTTGATGAAGTCGTTCATAAATTTTAATACAACATGTCAGCTAACATGATGTATAGACTGGCTGCTCATTCATATTTCAAACAGTCTGCCGTTGAGAAAACAGCAGGGTTGTACCTTGCTCTACCTTAAAGTGCTGCGTGGTTACGGCTGTCAGAGTCTGAGCCTGTAACACTGCCGAGTTTTAGATACACCGATTTTTTTTTTTTCATAAATGCTATCAACCATGTCAGGCTGCATCATGGGGGAGCATTGAAAAAAACAGAGAAAGAAAATCTGATACATACTGTCATGTCAAATATCTTTTAATCAAGTATTTGTACTCAATAATTTAATCAGTTTAAGAGCAGGAGAGTCAGGTACATCATAGTTGACACAATGAAACCTGATGGTTGTTAGCTAATAAGCTAACAAGACGAGTTATGTTGACAAGTTGTATGTTAACATGCTGATCTACTGAATATGAGCTTTAGTTATGCAACAAATATGTGGAAATAAGCCTAATCTGAATTATCAAGGATTAAAATCGAAACCACTATGTATGTGAGTTTGAGAGTATTGATTTTAACTTTGTTCATTACGTTTAAACTTAAGTTTCCAATTAGTTAAAGGAACCAACAATGTGTTAGTTTCCTGCTTTCCTGCTCTGTGACTCATTGTCCCAAGCACAATTATTTGTACAGAAGACACAAACTTTAACTAAACTGGTTTCATAAAAACATCATTAATTTCCTTAAACATCTGGCTACTGCAGTTCTTAGCAAATGTTACTCAAACAGGAGAAAACAGTGCATTTGTTTGGGACTATTTGTTGCTGCGGAGGAATCCTAATTGGGTGCTCTAGTGAGTATTTCTGGCAGCAGAGCGGTGTATGTGGGTTTGACTCTAAATAAACTACAGTTTGTGTATTCATGGTAATGTAGAAACATAAATAAAGGAGATCTACAGCACAGTGGAAGAGGCTTTGGGCACACAGACAATACTTGTTAATTGATTTGTTCGTTAGCCAACTTTTCACTTGAAAGCAGCATAGAGACACTTTTTAAATTCTCATAGATGAAAGATCTCAAACATTAAGTGTTAAAAAATGTAAAGGGTCAAAACGAAAAGCATCATATTGAATTCCCCTCCACATAACTCCCAGTGATTCTCGCCTTGCCGAGTCAAACGTGGCCGATATCTGATTTTTCCAACCTAAGACTCCCGCCTTGTATGAAAATGAGACACATTACCGGTCCATTAATTGATCTGGGCGCCGCTTTGAAATGTGGACATCCCTGAGAATCAGGAATTAGGACGGACTCCGGGGCCAATTAGGTGAGTCTTCGCTGTGTCTCTCCGCCGGCTCCTCCGACGCATCTCAATCAATCCGGGCCGTCCGCAGGTGAAATGCCAAACGGAGTCGCTGGTCACCCGTCATGAATGCTAAAGGCGGTTTGGAGCGGTAATGCTATTCATGTCCGAATCATGCGATGCATACAGCACAGAGGGGGGGCAGAGGCTAATAGTCTCTCGTTGGCTGGTTTTACCTTTCATGATCCTCCGCCTGCTGCTAAACATCATTGACTGATCAGAAACAGGTTCTTCACTCGGTATGAAACCACCTTTTACCTTCCCCTTTTCATCTCTGTGCATCTATGAATAGCAAAGAAGAAAAGACGGTGAGCTAATTATCCCTCTGGGAGGATCCCCCCCCTCTCTCTCTTCCTCGTTTTAGAGATTTGAAGGTGTAATACACAATCACCAACAAGCTGTATCCTTGATGAGAGTTATGTGATGTTTTATTGATTCCTTTATGGGTTTATCACCAACTTTACATGTATCAAAACAACCAAAACCGCCTGAAATGTCAAGTATTTACTCCCATGTGTAACTTGGACAGCCAGATTAATGTCTCTCTTTGAGTCAAATTAAGCTGTTTGCTATTGAAGTCAGGATGCTAACAGTTATAAACCTCTTCTTAAGGGTAGTGTCATTGGTTTGGTTGCCTCAAAGTGTCCTTGAGCAAGACCCTGAACCCTAAATTGCACCTCAAGTGTAGGTCACACTGGAAAATGTCATGTTGTGTTCAAACTTTAACTTGTAGGGGAGATCTCAAAGTTTCAAATGTGTTTCAAATAAAAATTATGTTCAAGACATCCAGAATATTGTGAATATATATAAAATTAGTAGTGTGAACGTCATACAGCTTCAATGAAGAGCTGAAACAAACTGATACTGGATATATGATCAAGACTATTAAAAAATTAATAAGTATTTTAAAATTATCGTATCTTTCTGATAAAAAAAACATTTTCAGAGCCACAAAGTAATAACTATAATTGTAAAAAAAGTGAAAATCAGCATCTTCTTGACCACAAAATTGAAAAATACAAAGATTTTTAATGATTTACTTCCTAGCTTGTTGAAACAACCCAATTGCAGCTCACTTTTACAATTCTGAAATAAAACTGAACTGTATTGAAGAGTCTGGAGAAAATTGAGGCGCTTTAACTAAATGATTTTTTTAAATTAGCCATATTTAAAATAATTGAGCTGACTGTGTCTCTACAATAATTATAATTAGAAAAAAACCCACTGTAAATAGGAAAGCATGCTTCTCTATGCTATAAAAATATTAATAAATAAATTTATGAAATCTCAATGTGCTTGAATTAATTCTAATTATGACTCCCAGTCTGTTATATTCCAGCCATATAATCCCTGGGAGCTGACTGGCTGACCATGTGCTGTGTTCAGATGTGTCCTGCCACTCTAAACCCCGTTGTAATCCCGCGTTCAGCCAGCATGAGCCTTAATTGAAATAATCCCTGCCGATGAACGGGGGCGGTGCTGCAGAAACCCGCGGCCAGAGCCAGTTTCATGATGGGTCCAGTTTAACCCACTGTGTGACTCTGACCTTTCCCTCGCCGCTCGCTGGGACCATCTGAACCCGTCCCAGTAAGGACATCTGGTCGGATACTGGGGAGGTCGTTTGATCCGCCTGGCTGGTCCCAGAGGCCTTTCAGACCCTCTCAGATTTACAGTACAACGCTGAGTGCTGCTGGAGGTGACAGCAGCACAGTGGAGCACAATTTAACACCAGTGATGGCGAGAAGGATGTTTTATCTAATATTCTGATTTTTTGGGGATTAGTATCATTAATTTCACTTTTACCCAAGTTTGGAATCAAAGGTAAAATCCCAAATCCAACTGGGAATAAAGATTATAAAACCATGTTAGGAAAAAAGATGTATGTTCCCCCTATTTATAAGCAATATATGAACAGTTGATGAATAGTTTAATAGTTTAAGTGTACAGTATTTGTCCTCAATTATATCTATATACAGTTATACCAAATACGACATATTTTATATAATTACAACTGTATTTTATCTGTTTGTACAGCAGCAAACACTACATTAATAAACACTTCTATGCTTGCAATTACATTATAGTGTGTTATAGTCCATTTATTAACTGTTTATATCCTGCTGATAAATGCTAAACAGGGGGACTTAAAGTAAAGTGCAACCTATAATTGTAAATTTACCTGTAATTTATCTGTAAAATGGGAAATTTTGCAGTTTTTACCTTTCTTCATTTGCCTTGTGTTAACCACATAATAATATATATCAGCAGTAAACGTGCACAAACATGTAGAGAAAACTAATGGAAATCAACATCCAATGGTATCAAACATAACATCCATTTATTGATGCATTATTAGTTTGTGTTTGTCAGGTTGTTGCGAGTTAGCTAGCTAGCTAACTGTGTAGCACGGCAACAGCAGCATAAATGTAGCAAAGTGTTGGTGCTGTTTTTACTGTTTTAGAGTGAAAAATAACATGAATTTCAATCATTGCAACTGTTGCTTTTAACAGTTACTCACAGTTAAACATGTCCGCCCTTGAAAATAACAGTAACTTTTAAACCTTTTACCTCGTAAAGGTTTCAACAGAATGACGGACGTGGGCAGCAGTCTGGTGTTTTTGATGTATTTTGGTCTCATACTAGTCTGCCAGTGAGATGAGGAGATCTTTATAATCTGTATAATTGTCAGACATAGTTTACTGTTTATAGGAAATAATTGTAACTGTGTTGAAACAAGCAGTAGTATTTTTACCCAGCGGCCAAAATAAGAAGACTCAAAACTTGATTAGCATATATTGCATGCAGAGGGACATATTTGCTGTGTGATGTAACGAGTTTCCAGTAGAGTTGAAATAATGAATCCATTAATCACCAACTATTTTATCGATTAATCGTTTCTCAATGGTATTTCAAGCAAAAATGCTAGTTCTGTCTTCTCCAATATGAGAATTTACTGCTTTTATCTGTTTTATGTCATTGTTAACTGAATATCTTTGAGTTTTTGGCTCCTAGTTGGAGAAAACATGATGTTTAAGATGTCACCTTGGGCTCTGAGAAGCTGTGATTGGCAACTTAAAGTATGTTCTGACAATAATTAATCAAGAAAATAACTAGCAGATGAGCTGATAATGAATATAATCGTTAGTTTCAGCCATAAGCCAACGCAGGTCATGAGTCTTTCCAGGCCATTTATAGATATAATGTTATTTTAACTGTCTTAAACAAAAAAAAACAACACAAAAACAACTGACTGTTAATGTTTTAAACACAGAATCTTAAGCTAATAAACTCTGAGACGACATCAGACTAGAACAAGTAAAACCTACATTGTCTGTTATTTAAGATTTTAAACACATCCACCGTGTTTAAACAGCAGTGTTTATAATGCATCACCTCTGAATTATTATCCGCTGCGCGTTCCTCGCTAACGAAATGTGTTTCTCTCTCTCTCTGTATTTAGTTATTCTGCGTCTGAATGGGTCCGTCTCTGCCTCTTTTTCCTGCCACTGTATCTAAAACAGTGCATTAACATCTGCAGCCCATTTAGTGCTGCTGACACCAGGCTAATAACTGTGTGTGTGTGTGTGTGCATGTGTGTGTTAGCGTGTAGCTTAAGCACCAGCCAACAAGCACAGCTGAAAGGTGTCACCGAGGCTCCAACGCCTCCTCTAACAGTTACTGATTCAGGGGGCGCTTGTTTTATTCTTCTTTTTCCCTTTTTTTTTGTTTTTGTTTGTTTGTGCGGCCTCAAGCTGCCCGGCTTTAAAGGAACAACATTCAAACACAAACGGCTTCACGTGTCGCGGTTGTTTCCAGTAGCTGTAATGGGCGAGTTATTAGACGTAATCAAACGCCTCAGAAGGTCGACGCCGCCGACGACACCTGAGGGACGAGTTTTTATATCTGTAGGTGAAAGAGGAAGTGATGGAGCTGATTGATGTGTGCAGATGGAGAGGAGGGAGGTGGGAGTTAAAAACAAAATAATTAAAAAAAAAAAAAACATGTAACGGTGTCCACACCCCTCTCTTATTCTTCCACTCTTTCCCTTTCTGCATTGTTATTTGTCCATTTCGAATTATTGATCTATTAAAAATATTTTTCAAGGTATCTTAATTACTCGCAAAAGAAGCGACGCCTTGGCCGGCGGACAACACAAATAAGTTAATTTGCATTTCTGTGTTGTGAGTGTTTTGGCAGGCGCCGCACCGGTCCAGATTGTAACCCCTATTTCTGCCTCCAAAAACCTGCCTTGGAGGAGCGTCCACGGAGGGATTAGGGATTTAGTGGGGAAGGTAAGTGTGACTACAAGCTTTGGCTCGCCATCTGCTCCCCAGCAGAGTTGAGGCCAACCTGTGCAGCCTGCAGCAAAGACCTGGGCACTGTGCTAACTCTGGCTCGAGCCAACCTGGCGCCCGCGGCCCCAATCACCAACAGTCTGCTGATTAGTTGTAAGAAGCACTCCATATGTAGCAAAGTTTTTTTTTTTTTTTTCCTCCTTCCTCTCTTTCTGTCTGTCTCCTTCTCTTCCTTCCTCTCGCCTCCTTATGTATTCTCTCGCCGCATTAAATAAATATGGATGTATGGAATTTTTTTTTTTTTTTTTTCTTCAAGCAAATGGCGGATTGCCTTCGGTTGTCTGGCAGGGTGAAAATGAGCCTGTTCTTCCTCTTGCTCACTCTCCCTCTCACCTCTGACAGAATACCAAGCCAGGGAAGGAAAAGAAGATGAAGAAGAAGAAGAAGGAGAAGAAATCCTGGCTGTCCTCCGCTCTTCTTCTCCTTCCCTCCCTTGCTCTCTCTTTTGCCTGGCAGTGCCGGGAGACAGATGACAAGGGTTTGTGGCTGTCTGATCACCCCTGGGTGGGTATTTTCTAATTTATTTAACGGCAGCTTATTAAAGAAAAACCGAGATGAAGAAGAAGAAGAAGAAGAAGAGGAGGAGGAAGAAGAATAAAGAACACAAGCGGAAGGCAGGTCTCTCGCCCCAGCGGCCAGGCGAGTCAACCCAGCCAAGGAAAGAACCAGCGAAGAAGAAGAAGAGGGAGGATGCACCGAGTCCCCTGGTAGAGATACCCGAGAAGATCAAACGACACCAGAGGAGGAGGAGGAGAGAAAGAAACGGAGGGAAAAAACACAAGAAACATAACGCTCATTATTAAATTGCAGCCATTCCTGTTGCCAGGAACCTATTTCTCAGTATTAATTATTCATATTTTATTTCAGTAATCCAATACTCAGGTGAGAGCGGCTGCTGGTGATAGAACATGTAATTTCGAAGCTTAATGGCAGCAGGGGCGGCCTGAGCGAGGGATTAGAAACAGAGAATAAATCACTAATGGCTGCGCAAACGTACAGCGACTTGAATCTGTCTTGCTTTGTGTTTACTCCTGTTTTATTGCGCCGCGTTGCTCCGAGGGAAACACTTTGAGATGACCTTTCTTTCTCCAGAAGTTGAGAAACCACCACCATGAGAGAGGAGAGGGGAGGGGAGGGGAAACAAAACAAAAAAAAATCACACTTCCCAGGCAAAATAAGACAAAATAATTTACTGATTCGTCTAAACAAAGAGTCCATCAGCATCTTTCTGTCTCTCTCTGGATGACAATGAGTATACAGAAGCGGTAGAGCTGAGGAGGTCTGACATATTTGCAAATGCACACATGGCCTGATTCATACAAATTATGTTTTTCAAGCAGAATAGCACCATCACTTACTTTTGATCCGATTAGCTCGGTCCTTTTCCCTGAAATTCATCTCGCCTTCCACCCCAACACCTCGATTTGTCTGCTCGCAGAAACGCTCCGTGATAATAACAATTTATGGACTTGCAGGAATTTGGGGGGGAAAGATTATAAACATACAGCATTTTTGTCAGCTAACTGTGAAGCCCGAGGCTTTGTCTTTTTTTTTTTTTTTTTTTTTTTTGTATTTTATGCTCCCACATAAATGTCTCTGTCATCCCTTCCCCATCGCTCTTAGACAGGCTGACAGTGCAGGAGGCGTTCGCTCCTTCTCGCCCATCTATATTCTCTCTGCTATGGACGTGAAAAAAAAAAAACATGATGATGAGGGGCAGACATGTTTGCTTTTGCATACTGTAATGTTTCTTGTAAAAATCCAAAGACAGATATTGCAAGACTGAATTATTTCCCACCATGAATTAGCTTCATTCCTGCATGCTTAAAATAACAGTTGAACACATTTACATCATTGTCAGCTGAAAAAAAATGGATACCGCTTTCTAATAAGTAGTAAATAATGACTTTAATGGCTATATAGATAGGTTTAAAGCCAAGGTGTGGGTTTCCAAGTTGTAAAAATCCCTTTGGTGGATGTTTATCCTTTATATTTTGGTAATAATCCAGTTGTATCAATTGACAAATGCTTATATAGGTTTGTAACTTCATAATAAGGCATCAAGTCCACAGTCGTAAAAGGTTTTTACAATCATCCTTCTTGAAAAAAGCTAAAAAAATGATGCTGAACAGCTTTACAACCCCAATGTTATTCCAACTAATGGCTTATAAGAGATCTATAAAGCATTAGTTAGGACTAATACACCCTTTACAGGAAGTGGTACCAAAACATGTTTAATTCCTACATTTTCAACATCTCAAACACTAAAGGTCAGAGGTCAACGCTGAGTAGAGGTGGTGAAGGAAAAACAGTAATCGCCATTTAACAATAAACGCCCTCCGTCTAGGGGGAGTAGTAACATCTGTAAAAATGTAAACATGCTGTTGTGTCGAAGCTTTAAAATGTGATAAGGTGATTTTTTTGACATCCCCACTTTCTTGGGCGGGGGAAGGGGGGGGTGAAAGGTGCTGCGCAGCATTTAGCCTCACAAGAAAAAAGGCAATTAGGTCATAGAATATGCACACATCTTGCATGCTCTCTGGTCTCCCGCAATTTGGGCTAAAAAAAGTAAAGGTCAGCCACGTTAGTCAGATTGCGCTCGACAAATTCTAAAAAAGGCTCGCTGGTCACGCCGAATGTATTCCCTGCAACATAATTAGCCCCCTCAATTCCCTGTCGTGCCAGGCTACCGGGTGTCTCAAAAGTCCCACCCCTTCCCCCAAAATGCCTTTCACCTCCGCTTGCTCTGCGGTGATGCCCCCCCCCCCTCCTCTCCCCTCTTCCTCCTCCTCCTCTCTTCCTCCTCTCCCCTCTCACCGCTCTATCACACATTGTTGCTACCCTAAAGTTGCTGCAGATGCGGTCGGCTGATGCATAAATTAGTCATCAACATTAGCATTAGCCGGCGCGTGGCACCCGGTGCCAACTGCTCTCCGAACGGCCATAAAAGGTCATGTTTTGATGACTGAATGCCACACAGGCACCTTGGCTCCCCGGAGGAGGGTTCCCCAGGTGCACGTGAAAGGTTAAAAATTACCTACCCGCCACCGCCTGTCTCTGGCGAAGGAAATAATTAGGGGGTTTTTAGGGAGCGGCAGAATGCCTCGCTGTCAGATGACAGAGCGTTACCTAATGGTCGTATCTGGGGAAGAGTCAACCGGCCTGTCATTCTCTTGACAGGACAAATGAGCATAATGGTGGCAGGGAAATGGGCGCCTGTTCCCCCCTTTTTTTTTTTCAGCCAGGGAGGAGGAGGAGGAGGAGGAGGAGGAGGTAAAATGGCAGCGCCTGAGCAGAATAACACAAGGATGTTAACCTTTTACATAAATCTGTTAACACGTGTATGAGTGGTGTTTAAAAGTGATGCTCTCCTCCTACAAGGTGGGGCTGAGCCTGTCGGAGTTTATTTTCCTGCTACTTTCTGCTTGAATTTATTATTCTGATGTGTTTTCACTTAAACTTATATCTGTCCTGGAGCTGCAAGAGAAAAGAAAAAACCCCAAACAACACACACACACATCCTGTTCTACATTTGTTCCTTGTTATCCTGGAAAATGACACAGATGAAGCATAAAACAGTACAATAGAAGTACATGCGGTTAAATCAAAACTAGAGTCAATAAAGGAAAAAAGTGTTGAGGCCACAACATATGAAATAAAGATTTAGGAAGGCTGCAGTTAAAGACAGTAATGGAGCCTTCAAGTGTGACATTTAACTGGGTTTTCTTTGATGGTTTCAGCCAGACAGCAGTAATGGTTTCTGCTTTACACTCCGAAGCAGAAGGTGGTGGTAGTGCATCTGGTCGCCAGTTCAAAATCAAGAGAAGAAGAGGAAGAGGAACGCAGTGATGCACGGCTGCAGGGTGTGACAGGTGATACTCAAAGTGTTTTTACCTGAGTGAACTTCCACAGGTGCTTTTTGCAGTTTAGATGAAACACAAACATAATCAAGGTAAGTTTCCATTTCTGTTCAAATCATTTTAACACTTGAAACCAGGTTAATGAAGGCTTCAGAGTTTGCAAACAAGCAGCACGTAGAGCTTGTTAACTCACCTTTGAAGGACAGATCAGGGCTCACTGGAACTGGGAAGGTAAAACCAAGAAAAGCATCAATAAAGCAACAAGTTTTATTCATTTATTTTGTTTGAGAAGGCTGAATTAGCAAATAAGAGTTTTGGTTTATAGGCTCAATAGTTTGTCAGACTGACCTGCAGGGTAGAAGCTCACTATCATGTTCATAAAACTAATGTGAGCTTCAGGAAAAGTATATTTTGCGTATTATTTTATTGATTCTTTCCAACTTTTACACTGCATTGAAGTTTTGCAGGGATGTAGGCTTGATTTGGTTTCATGCAACTGAATCTCTTCATAGTTTCACTGTGTGTCGGTGCCTTTATTTTAAAGTTGCAACTTGAATTAATTAGCTGACATTTTCATCAGCCAATAGCATAAATTAACCACAACGAATCCACAATATATTTAAAGTCACTTCACAGTTCTTTATTTATCCCTCAAGGGGACACATGCACTGTTAGAAAGAGTTAAATTACACAAGGATTAATGGCAGTTAATGCAGCTGACCAACAATATCCAACACCACAAAGACATATTATGTATTAAATTTCAAGTAGTTAAAGTATGAATGTTTTGTTTGGTATTAACTTGCAAAAATAACCTTAATCTTTGTCTGTCATGCAGTAAAATGTTGCCAACAGATTAGAGGTTGAGCATATTATTCCCCAGAGCAAGACACTACTGTAGCAATACAGCGGTCAAAGGTTCAACTCCCACCGCAGCTTAATATGTAAAGCAAGGCACCGACGCAGCTGGAGGTTCAGTTCCTCCCGTGCTGCTCCGACAACGCCGGGGTCAGCCGGTTAAATCTATCAGAGCAGGACGCTTAACAAACTCGCCAACAATGTCGGTGTTTAAAGGTTCATTTGTGTTTAAAAATGCAAACTTTCTCACAGATCAAACGGCCTGTTATCTTCCTACGGAGGCAGTCGGTCGCAGCAGCCTCACAGGTGCATCACATCTACTTTCACCAGATATCCAACCTTCATGTGGCTTTGAAGCTCCTCCTCCCGCTGCTGTCGACTAATCTCACATGTTTGGTTGAGGTGTGTTGAACTGACTTGACTCTCTCCTGTGGAAATGTTTATTTTCTCCTGAATGCTACACTCTATTTAAAGCATTACAGATCATTATTGTCTAGTTGTGTTTGTATGTATGATTTGGAGACCACCTGCATCTACATCTGCAGCAATAGTCTTACATTTGAATATGCACACTGACTGTTTCAGTCTTGTAAAAGTGTTTTTGGATTTGATTTAATTTCCATAACATGTTGGATTTTTAAGAAAATACGTCAGTCAGATGTTTAATTTCAAGCTAAAACCTGCTAAAAACTGCTAAAGTACTCAGTGGCGGCATTAAGCATCTGGGGGCCCGTTTCAAGAGATAATAAGGCCCCCCCCCCACTTAATAGCCACTTAAAGTTTACGAGGTGCACATGAAGGCACCACTCAGTTATTGTCAGATTTTCATAAACCGGTTTTGTTCTGGTTGTTGTTTCTCCGACACTCCCCTGGGGACTGTGAACACAGCACTTTGTGATCATGTGGTTGCATGTCTGTCTTGTGATTGGCTCACCGGCTCTCACTGCTCTGCCACCCGGAGCCGCCTCGTTAGTCGGTTCCTCCGGTTTATATTTGTTTTTTAACATTTTCAGTGATGCAAAAGTGGAATAACATGCTGCAACTAAAGCTGGATGTTAGCTAGTGTCCAGTGTGTCGTCTGTAACCACAGCTCGACACAATATATATACTTATAAAAGAGAAAAAGTGGGTGAATCATTCAGTTCATGCGTGTCAGTGGGGGACCCTTTTGGGAGGGCGGGACCTGTTTTAATTGAAACAGGTGAGACATGAAAGACATGAAGCTAACGCAGCTAACGGGAGAACTGTGGAAAAACCAGCAGGGAATTCCATTACATCAGGTCTAAAAATTTGTGTGATAACAAGATCATTTCCATATCGAATCAAGGTTTTCTGATTAACTCTTGATTTTAAATTTGATCATAAGTCATGAATAAGGCTGCTGATCACATGATCAGGTGGTCTCATCTAAACTCCCGTCAGCTCTTCACACCTCCGATCAGCCTCAGAGACTCACCGACACTCTGAGGTGCAGTTTAACTCTCTGCTGCTCTTTCCCCTCAACGCCGCTGTCATTTCTGTATTCTTCCTCTGCCACATCCTGAATGCTAACAGAGGGGTTATTAACATAACAAACTTAAATGCCCTATATAAATAATACGTTCACAGAAATGCAAACCGGCTCAGCTGACACTGTTTAGGCAGTGCTTCCAACATCTGTTTATGAGCACTTTGCCTAATGATATCATCCGATATCATTAACTGTGGCAGTGCGCGCCGCAGCAGCAGGTGCAGCTGTTTATGCCCCAACCCTCCCACCACCCCCACCACCACCCCCCCCCCCCCCCCCCCAACCCCAACACACACACACCTCCCCAAAGCACACACACATATACACACACACACACGAAGAGAAAAGACTTTCACAGTCTCCTCCAACACCACCAACCCTTCCCTCCCTTCCACCCTGCGAATCGCCAAACCGCTCATTAGGACAATTTTCCTCAACAAAAAAAGCGGCCCCTATGATTTCAATCTGTATATCACCTGTAATTGTAGTTTTTAGCGAGAGCTTGATTCCATACATTTAGCGGGAGTAAACTGCGACTGCGGGTGCGAGCGCTGAAAGCACGCCTCTCTCTCCCTCTCTCGCCGCGGCCGCCAGCTGCAGAAGGCTGTTTTTAGATGGCAGCCGCTTTCCGTTGGGGAGGCTCTCACAGGGCCTCGTCGTGCGGTTTTTGCGAGTAGCGTTTTTTTTTCCGGGGGGGGGGAGGCGGAGGCGGAGCTTGGCGGAGCCCCTGCTTTGTTTCCTGACTTGGTTTGCTCTGTTTAGATGCTGGAAATTATAGAAAATTATTGAAATTATTATTTCTGGCAGCGACAACGAGGCAGCTTCCTCTTCCTGACCGGAAAGGCCACGTTCAGGGTCTTCGCAGGTTCTCTGGAGCCTGATTTGATCGTACACCGCTGTAATTAGTCAGATGGTCGATTCAAATGTTGTGCGACACGGAGCTATCTGTCGCATTAGCACTGTACCCGCAGCCATTACAGTATTTATAGATCCAAAACAAACAATGCATATGGCAAAATGTTCACTGGCTCTGACTCCATTTTTAATTCAGGGAAAGAAACAAAATAAGAACAGTCAGTTCTTTGTTTTTAACACGATATTAAAGGACTGTAGCTGTGATTTTACATGTTTTAGGACATATTACAAACCCTCACAGGACAAATTATATGTATTGCTGCTTTTTTTGTAGATCACAGCTTCTTGTTTTAGACTTATTTCACATAAATTGTAACTGTTTTGCAAACTGTTCTGCTTTGTTTCAGATGAAATGTGTTTTATTCCCAATTCACAATATAAAAATCTATTAGCAGATTCTTTTAAACTGTATTTAAACTGGTATAAATGAACTTTATGTTCACTGTAATGGTTTAAACAATGTAGTCTGCTTATTGATTTTTCATGCTGTATAAATAAAGCTCAGTAGCTGCCATAAAAGTAGGAAAAATACATCCAAAAACCTGAAAAACAGTCAGCAGTAGTAGGAGGAGTAAACATGTGTGTGGACATTTTAGCAACTATGTATTAAAAATGAGAAATGTGCAGAAAATAAGTCATTCTGAGGGTTTAAACAACAGAATGCCTTTAAACTAACAGTTATTCCATCATCATGTCCATTAATACTATGAAGGAGAGTATGTGTAGATTATGGGATGAAAAACAGAGGAATATATACTATATTTCACTTCCTTTTACATGTTATAAGTGATGAAAACTATAAGAAAGCTGTGACAAACATCCTTTAAAAGATGTTAATCAAACAATGTTCATAAATCCTGTGATCTAAAGTACTTAAGTTAACTTTTTATATTAAATTTGAGTCCTGGTGTCGTGATTTCACTCTCGCTTTAGTAGTTCTGTCTCTCTTTGATACTTTGAAAGTGTAAATATCATCGTCCGCCGTCTTGTGCATTTCTTCTTTTTCCAAATCTGAGATTCCTCGCTCTGACAGTTTTACCCAAAGACGAGCATGTTGGCACCCAGAGGAGCCGTTTTTTATTTGCAGGCAAAGACCCCGACACTGAACCCGCTCTGAGCGCTGAGGGCCAGCGGGGAATACACACCGACCACACACACACACATAATACGATGAAGTGTACAAACAGTTTCTCATATCTACACACACACACATACGACAGATGAAATGTATCTGAACGTGAGAAAAACACACAACAAACACACACTCCTCCTCCTCCTCCTCTTCCTCCTCCTCCTCCTCCTCCTTCCAGCTGTTCTCTAAATGTTGATTACACAAGACACCGGGGGGAGCCTCCTCCCTCCTCCTCCCTCCTCTTCCTCCTCCTCTATCCGGTAGCCGGGCGATTCCCCCACAAGGAGGCTTAGCGGGACCGGCTGACCCGAGGTGCTCAGTGACCCAGGGTTGGGGGTCCAGAGAGGGCCGCGGCCCCGGGGCCTCTTGGCTCCTACTCCCCCCCCCCCTCTTCCCTTCCCTTCCTTCCCTCTCCGCTCTCCGAGCAGCACATCTCAGGACGGGAGACACGGGCAGAGACAGCAACGGCCTGGGGACAACTGGCCGAGGCGCAGAAATAAAAAAATTAAAATCATAAAACTCCTCCACTGTCGAGACGCTCGGGTAACTTTGTGTCAAGTGAAATGTAGACGGGGCGAGGAGGGGGGGGGGCGGCGGAGGGGGGAGAGAATTAGCGTGAGATGATTTTTATCCGACGTGATTTTTGTTCTGAGGAAATTTGTACATTTGCAGGCGTTAAAGCTGAGGCGCTTTTATCCAGGAGGAGAATCAGATTAAAAGTAGATGAGGCAACATGTTTGTGAAAATATTTCCATCTGTCTAAATCACCAAGTGGAGCTTTGAAAGATAGTTTCACAATGTCTCAAAAACAACAGTCAGGAGCCAAAATGAGCAGTGAAACAGCTCCGTTTTTTCTTGCTGTAATCCTCCTCTTCATACTGACCATTAGAAGATGCCTTCATGATGCACTTACAGTGGAAGAGACGGAAAATCCACAGTCAAATCCAGTAGATATCTTTCAGCGTTACAGTCTTTTTAGTGCCAAAGTTCCTCTTTGTGTTACTATACTTCCACCACAGCTCAACAGGGAAACACAAAGAAGGAATTTGATGCTAAAAAGACTGTCATATAAGCTTCACATCAACTTTTAAATGCATTTTTCTCAAAATGTGATCACTTATATTGATGTGATTCATAGTGTAAAAGCACTTTGAGTGGTCATTCAGGCTCCTGACTGTTGTTTTAAGACAGAATTGGGACACTGTGAACCTGCAGGAAATGTAGATTGACTTTGTGGCATTAAGTAATCTGCAGCCTCGTTAGTTGCAACAACTGGGTTTAGATGAATTTATCTGATTCTGATCATATATATTGATCAGATGTGAGTGATGTAGTCATAAGTACTTTAAACATACTAAGGTGCAAAACCTTCCTAATAAAAGCTAGATGAGTAAATTAAATTACATCCAACTACAGTTATTTTACATGTTAAAATGTAGACAAATAAAAGCAAAATATCATCAGAATGGTGCAACTAGTAGCTGTCGACTGTGTTTAGTAACTAAGAGGTATTATTATTGATGTGTAAAGTCCTTAAAAACTTCCAAAAGTTCAGGAAATGTAATGCAAAGATAAAGAAAGTAGAAGTGAGAGAAACTTTGCCGCCACTGAGATAAAGTCAGGACTGTTGCACCTGGTTGAGTCATCAAACGACGTCGGGTTGTTCCTTCCTTCCGCTCCTCAGTGTGGAGACTCTCTGTATGTAAAGTTGTTTGTGTGCAGTGAACATCTTGGCACGACGGCGTGCGGCGCAGGCGCTTAATTTTCACTTCACAAATTTCCTAATGGGCAAAACTAAAGACGTCTCTGGGCTTCAGCAGCCTCAGGCATCAGACAGCGGAGCTAACGTTCAACTTAATGATCGACCTAGCGCTGTTAGAGAGCACACACACAAAAAAAATGGAATAAAGAAACTTGTTTTTTTAGGAGCTGATGTTTTTTTTGAAGAGCACTATTGTGTTAAAACTAAAGTGATAATAGAACCAAATGACTTATATCCTAATCCTATAGTATGTCAGATACCTGTACATTAAGTGTGGAGATTAAAGACTTGCAGGGTCTCATATATAATAAGTTATATCTGTTTTACAACAATGAAAAAATGCAATGAAATCTTTTGAAAGTTTCTGCATCCAGCACTTGATCTACTGTTTCTGCAAATGCTCAGTATGTAAAAAAATACTAAATATCATCCTACTTAAAATTACTTTTATACCTGTCAGGTTGGTCCTGGTGATTGGCCGAGAGACGCATCTGGTTGAGGGGAAGACGCCAACGATGACGCCATCTGAAGCATCATGGATGTTGTAGAAGTGGGTGAGAGAAGATGAAAAGATTCTGACCTGCTTGTGTCTCCGTTTACACGGATAAAACAACATATTCCTCTCATTCCCAACACTCTCAATCTGCTATTTTCAAGCTGAGATGTCGTCTGATCCTGATATTATTTGAACTTCCTGTTTGCTGATCTCCTCCTGTGTTAAAGGGCTGTTTCACACATTTCTATCAGTGCAGTTTTACACCTGACAGACTGGATATTTACATCCATATTTGGTGATTTTGGTGACTCCTTGTTTAAACCAATTCTCTCAAAATAAGTTTCAAAAGTTACACAGAAAAGCAGCAGCAGAAATTAACTAAATCTATTAAAAAAAACGTCCAGGATCAAGTCAAAAAACAACATTTCACACTTAATCTTTCACGTGGTTCAAGTTAAAAATGTTAAAACTTGTTATGAGACTGAATCTACATATACATCCGTTCAGCATTCAGTCCCTGCATCAGCTGTCTGTCTCTCCGCCTCTACTCCTGCTGGTTAATGTATGCTCGCTGTGCGTTGGCTCGACCTGTCTGAAGTGATTTCTGACGGCCTTGTTTAATTAGCCGGATGTGTGTGTACTTTTATACATATTCATCGGCCGCAGATTTCAGCCCGATTGATGTTGTAATTGATTCAGAAGGTTTTATAATTCCTGCAAAAGCAAGACCGAGAATTTCAATGACTTTGTGATTTGGCGGAACAGGAAAGAAAGAGAAGGGGAAGGGGAGGGGAGGACAAGGGGTGAGAGGAGATCTGAGGTTGCTGCGTCTGCACCTGAGGAAACAACGCCTCGGCCGGGTGGGATTTCTATCATTTTACGGAGGAAAAGAGAAGGAGAGGGGAATGTCAGCCGGCTTTGTTGTTCCTCTTTCACCAGTAAATTACACATTTAGGATTTATTAAGACAAGAAACAATTTTCAAATTGTGAATCCGTGGAAGCCTCCGTGGAGATGTGCTCATTACTCTGTAGCCTCGGGCCATGTTCACCACCTCGAATGCATCCTTTTTTTTTCCTCTTTTCCTCTCCCCCCCCCCACCCCACCCCAACCCCTCTCTTCTCCTCTCTCCTCTCTTGTCTGTATTTTTCGGCGCTGCGTTGCCATGCCTGATGCCGTAATGTCACAGCGGTTTGTTCAAAGCTGCGGCGATGATTTGGGCTCCCAGCAGGTGCCGCCCCGATGTCTGTTCAATTATTAAAGTGAGGGCCACATGGATGCATTACAGCCGCCGCACCCATTAGATAAAAAAGACGACGGCTTTTGACACGCCGCATATTTCCTCTCTGCCTCACAAAGACGCCGCCGCCGCCGCCGCCACCGCCACTGCTGCTGCTGCTGCTGCTACTACAGCCCTTTCTTGTTGCTTCTTTTTGTTTTATTCATCACCGTTCTCATGATTTTTTTTTTTTTCTATTCTTTTGGTATGCATGGAAATATTAAAGGACCATTTGTTCCCTTTCAGTGTTGTGTGGGCACAAGAGCTATCGTGATCTTTTTGATTCCCTCTCGTCAAACTGAGGTCATGTCTGCTCCTTGTAGCTCCCTCTACTCTTTTTAACTTCCCAGCGGTCCCCCCCCCCTCGCTTCCACCCCCACCCCCCCCCCCACCGTCACCCCAATCTAACCATGAAAACTGCCGCCGTGTTGATAAATAAATCATGCGGTGGACACAAAGTTAAATCTCGTCACAATCGCTTCCAGCAGCAGCCGCCGCCGCCTTCTTCTTCTTCTTCTTCTTCTTTTCACTCCCCTTCCTCTAGAGCTCAGATGTTCTGACTTTGATGACGCTGTAATGACCAATCAATTCTTCAACAAAGTCCGGCTCAATTGTTGGAATCGGGCATCAGTTTGACACTAAAAGACGCCACCTATGAATACTTTATCTGTTATTTTCTTCTTCCTTCCTCTTTTCCAAAAACTTTTTCCCCTTTTTTGTGTGTAGAGAAGTCAGAGAAGCGGTGGAAGAAAACGCAGTGACAAGGCTCAGATCCGCACGAGAAAGAAGATGTGTGTTTTTGAGCAAAGTTGCACGTGGAGGTGTTTTTTTCTGAGGAAGGATGTTGACATGTAGAAGATAAAGCTCCGGCGGCATGTTGTGTCTGCGTGTTATGATGACACGGGTGTTAATGTGTGTGAGAGTCTGTTTTTGTATGATTGTTTTCAAGCATGGAAGTGTGTGTGTGTGTGTGTTACACTACTGGAGTATAAACTCACTGAACACTTTATGAGAAACACCTGTGTAATCTCTAACAGCTCTGCTTCACATTCTACTTTTACGAAGCTTTTACATTTTCAGTTGTTGTTGACTTTGTCAGAAAGGTGATAATTCTACTTTATGTTTATTATTGAGGTCGTAGCAAGAGGTTGTGGTGTTCCTAATATTTTGTCCACCCCATTAACCCCATGAACACTCCAGTTCTCCACTAACACCCACTATGACATCTTTCAGGGCATCTGGACCAAAATCCATCTACTAACAACTTAATATTAAAATGTAGATAAACCCTTTTTATTAATGTGCAGTCTTGTTGTGATGGCTTATTATAAAGTGAGAGAGCCAACAGTATGTGTTACAATCTATAAACCCGATCAAGTTATTACTATGTAGGAGTCAGAACTTATTAACCCTTTATAAACTTATTTTGAGAGTCCAAATCCATCAGAATCCGCCATCAGAAGCTGCAAATACATAAAAACAAATGTCTTTATCTTGTGTAGAAACATTTCAAAAGATATTTCAGCACAGTTTCCTAAAGTTTACTGCAATCAGCATTGGTTTAAATGATTGTATGTACAGTTGTGGATAGAATTATTGATCCAATCAGGTTTCTCCTCCGTGGAAAAAGTTCACCTGTTGCATTCAGCTGCTTCAAGTGTCCCCACCTGTTCACCGTTAACATGTCTCTAGTCCTTTCTCCTTCACTTTAAATGCTTCCATTTATCTTTTCATACACTTTGTGCTACTTTACAGTATGTGAAACTTCAGCAGATCACGTTTATTTAGAAAAAGACTCCAATTCAAACCAAAAAAGAAATAGTCAAACGCTTCTCCTCTCATCTTTTCAAGTGAAGAAAAAAAGTAGTGGAGTAGTATCAGGCCACAAATGCAACCCTACACTCCCACACCCCAACCTCTCCTCCTCCTCCTCCTCCTCCTCCTCCTCATTTGATTCTTCGCTGTATGTTCTGTACATGCCAACAAATCCTAATTGCACCCCACACTCTTTTCTTCCCACCGATGCTGCGCGCTTCGTGCCACCAAATTCCTTGTGTGCTAATTAGGCACGCAACCACGGTGGATACACTCCTGACAGGTGCTGCTGGCCTGCCGGGGTCACGCACACACACACACACACACACACAACACACACGAAAAAACACGCACACACACACACACTGCGAGAGACAGAGAATGAGAGAGACACTCGTGCTCACAGCATTAAAAATAAATGGAGAGAGGAGAATAACGAGAGAGGCAAGACGTGTTAATTTCTAGCTTCCATCTGTTATTACATAAGCACTGCCAACAACTACGCATCTCTGGAAGAACGGCGAAAGGGGAAAAAAGAGAGGAGGAGAAGAAGACGGAGAGCTGAAAAAAGCCAAACAACAACAGCCATAACTGAAGTCCTCCTGCATGGAAGAAGAATTCCTCGGGGAGGTGCGGCACGGAGTAGAAATCAGATTGATCAGATTCATTTTTGAAGGGGTTCTGTTTCCAAAACAGTGTGAACGCATAACCTGGTGTTCCTTCCTCGAATGTGGCAAAAAAAAACTAAAGAATATGCATCGCCTGAAATGTTTGCTGTTTCATAAGTTGAGGCCTCCAGAGAGCGGATATGTTCAGAAATGTTTGAAAAGTGAGATTTAACTTTTTCTTGCCCGCAAACAAAGTTTGTAAAAGAGAGAAAAAGAAAAGTAGTTGATAGATTTATTTTAGACTTGATGCATGAGGAAGTCTTTTGTTACCTGGTTGTGTTAAATCAAGATTTGTAAAGGGCTCCAGTTACACTACATGGCTAAAAAGTAGGTTATTAATCAATAAAAACATGGAAGTTGTAGTGCTCCCATCGTAATTAACCAACAAAATAAATACCCTCAATAATACCGCAGATAAAAACATGAAACTACAGTATATTCTCCTATAAAAACATACAAACAACAATATAAAAGTAGAATAATATCGCGACAGGGGACAAAAGCCACAGAATCCAGAGTGCAAAAAGCATTTCATAGTTTATCTGAAGCCAATATGAAGCCTCAGCGTCCAAATGAGTCAAATCAAGTAGATATCTTTCAACGTTACAGTCTTTTTAGTGCCAAAGTCCCTCTTTTTGTTACTATACTTCCACCACAGAGACACAAAGAGGGAATTTGATGCTGTAAAGACTGTAAATGTGTCAGATATCCACTTGATATGACTAACTCAGACTGATGAAGCCTCGTATAAGCTTCACACAAACTTTTAAATGCGAGTTATTTATAGTGAATCGTGATGTTCAGCAACACAACACTTTATTGACACATGATCGGCCACAAGAGCAATAACTGGTGGCATTTAATACGCGTCTGAATATCTGCTCCAGTTGTTCTCTATGTGAGCTCATAAACTGTAACTTGATTCAACTTGTTGGGACGCGTCGCTGTCTTATTTCCCGGTGTTGACAACAGTGGTGTCAACTCTCCATAAAAGCAACAATTTTATCAGAATTACTCCCCGAATCAGCACATCCCAGCTCATGTCTGTCTGTTGAAGTTGGACAATCTTGTCTTAAATATCACTGCATGCTGTAACGCTAAAATTTACTTTAATTAAAACATGAAAATCAGCCCCAGACCAAAAGTGAAATGGCTATTTTCTATGGTTAATGCACATATTATGTCTGATATACAGTATATATCAAAATATAGGGTTATGGTTAGGGTTAGGGGTTAGGGTTAGGGTTATGGGTTAGGGTTAGTAAGAGCAGCAGTTTTATCAGAATTACTCCCCGAATCGACACATCCAAGCTTCCATCTGTTTGTTGCCAAAAAGGTAGAAGTTGGACACTCTTGTCTTAAATATCATTGCATGCTGTAGCGCTAAAATTTACTTTAACCATAGAAAATAGCCATTTCACTTTTGGTTTGGGGCTGATTTTCATGTTTTAATTAATGTACATACTATGTCTCATAAACAGTATATATCAAAATATAGGCCTTAAGACTAATATTCTTTGTCAATATTTGTGTTTTCCATGATGACCTTATGTCCAGAGAACCTGTATTTATAACAGAATGATCTACTTCTGCTGTTTTTCTTTAAGCTCAACATTTTCCAGCAGCTCTTCCCTGCCGAGGCTGTCCTATAAAAATAATCCAGTGACACTGAAGACGTATGTTTTTGTCATCTAACAAAAACATTTCCAGATCCGAGGAACAATGGGACGAGACGAAAAAACAAAGCACTCCGAGGAGTGACGAACGGCCGGGTCTCTTCTGAGTGTTTAGGGTTCGAGATCTTTTCCACCAACGAGGCGCTGAGGCACTGAGACGTGTTGATGTCCTGAGGGTGGCGTTTGTTTCCTGTCGGAGACGGTGAGCGAGGTGCCGCAGACAGGAACTCTGCCTTTTGTTTTTATGGACGGAAAGACACCAGGAGAGTCTGTGAATGTCTCATATGTTTGCAGGGACGGTACGGATTCTTTCCCAGGGCGGAGGGACAGTACTGTCAAGATACTCGCTGCCAGAATACACACAATCCTACCACAGATCTTTGCAGCGTTTCAACACTCCTACAGTGATATATTTTGGACTGGAGGGAAGCTAAACAGCACAAAAGGCCTGTAGATGTTGAGTCTCTAACTGGCAGTGTGGGAACGCACATTATAATTGTTTGTTCAATTATTTTTCTTGGACGCCGCACCTGCACTTCACCAAGTGAACTCCTGAGACCGAATCGCAATTAAGCCCCTCGGAGCAGCGCTGACGCCTGTTTAAACAGCGGGGAGGGAGTCAGATAAATACCTTTTTAGCGCTCAAGGTAACAAGCAAAGGGGTGACAGTGAGAAGGCTCGCAGGGAGCAATTTCCTATTTATGCGTCTTCTGATTTGACCTCTCTCTTGACAGGGTTCCAGGGCTTATTACCGTATCTGTCCTGCGCTCTAATCGAGGCCTATTACAAATGTTCAGCAGGCTGGAAGTGCCAGATGTGGGCGAGGGATAAAGGGAAGGCAGCTAGTTGTTCTGACCGGTGTTAACGCCCTCTGAAATGTTTTGTGAGGTTTGAAATTTCACGGATAAGTAGCTCAGATGTTTGCAGAAATTGCAAATTGTGTTTTCTGACCTCCGCTGGCTGCTTTTAATGAGAATTTTTGCAGAAGTGAAGTGCAGAGGTGTGAAGCTGTTTCACAGGAAGGAGAAGTTTGCTCTTTCTTGCGATGATTAAAGCACATAAAACATGTAATAAACTAAGTCAGAACTTGGTTGGAAATAGTTGAGTTTACAGATGTTTAGTGATAAAACACCATAGATAAATATTATTCTCTTCCTCTATGGTTGGCTGCCGTGCTGAATGATCAGGATGTTTTGTATATATTGACCCTCGTCTCCATTCGTCTCATAAACAAGCACATTTAAAATGAAGCCCTGGAGGGAGCTTGACCTCCTATAAGTGCTACACACAGGAATAAAACAAGCTAACCCTCCTAGGAAAAGCAAACGTTGCTGCCTGAATCTAGAACTGTTTTGATAATTTGGCTAAATTAAGTTACATCATATGTATGGAGTCCCAAAGCGGTCAAGTTTATCCTTTTACATCACGGCCTAAACACCATTTTATCTTCTCAATAAACCACTTGGAGTATTAAATGCATGAATTGTGCTGAATTAGCTGGCAGGCTACAGTACTTCCTTCCTGCCTCTTGTAAGTATAATTGGCATGTTGCCTCTACCAACTATTAATCAGCACAACACTGACTTGTATCAACTTGCACATTTGTGTTACCGCCCTCCGCAGTTGGCACATTTCTTGCTGCGTGCTTGTGTCCTCGAGCGTAAGATACAAACAAGACTGTCATCAAAACACCACCAGTGGTCACACAGGAAATGTTAGTGTCACTATTAACCCGCTATTTACGTCTATAAACATTATATAAACACACTATAATGTAAATATAAACTGATATAAGGACGTTTTAAGTGTTTATTAATGGACGGTACTTGTCATGAAGATGTATTTTATATTATTACAACTATGTTTTACTATATTTTCAATCATCTGTTTGTACAGCAGCAAACACTTATGATTGCTGCCAAATACGTTAATAAACACTTATATCTACTAGCAATTATATTATAGTGTGTTATAAACCATTTATACTGCTTGTTAATGATAAATGGGGGATTTATCTTTAATCTGGTGCTCCGACCATCATAAAAACTACACAAAAATACAACTTTTGCACCTTTTTCTGGGTCATTAAACATCAGAATCTACAAATAAATAGTAGAACATTTCAGTCAAAAGTATCACTTTCTGATATTCTTGTTAACCTATTAAAAGATAAGTCGATCAATCACTTCATTGACTTATTTGTCCCCAAATGAGGAGTTGAACACAAAGCACATAAACAAAGAAAACAGAAGTTAAAACTATTCTTTCAATGAGTTCAATTACGAATCAAAATTGTTGTCAGTTGACTAAATTAATAATTAATCCACAACAATTTAGATAATCAATTAATGATATTTACAATTTATTAGGGAAAAAGTGCCAAACATTCTTTGTAAATGTGAGGATTTGCTGCTTTTCTATATTTGATATCATTGTAAATTTATACGTTTTTTACAATAACACAAATTTCAAGACTTTTTTAGACTCAATCATTTATTTATCAAACAACTAACTGTCAGATATTGGATGATTAATTGATTATTAGCTGCAGCTCTTCTCAGTATATTCTAGTGAGTTAAAGTATTCAGTCCCTCTGCTTTTAAAACAATCATTCATCAATCAATCATGACACGGCGGACGTCTGAACTCTATAAACTCTCCGTCACACACTGATGTCTGTTTTGACCATTTACATTCACAACATATTTATCGTTGGCGGCGGTCGGGCTCGTTCTGCACGTAGATGCCAGTCAGTGTTTTTTTTCTGCTTTACTTTGTCTGGAGTCACACAGCTATCATCCCGGCCATGCATACCTCCCCCTGTATGCTTTCCATGCTCGCCGCCCTCCATGCATTATTCACAGCCGCATTAAAATACCGGGCCGAGAGTGAGAGTTGCATGTTAAGGCAGCTGAATCAGGGAGGTGCCGTCACAACAGCTGAAAGTGTCTGTCACAGAGTTATAACTTTTTTTTTTTTTTTTTTTTTTTTTTTCCCATAGTTCCCCGGCAGTGCAGCTGCCTAAATGAGAGGGATTAAGTTAACTCCCTGCTTAGAGGAAGAGCAGGCCCTGGATTAGGGCACTGGGCATGGACACAGAGAGCATTCAAGCAAGAGCCACCAGCTTTTTAAAAAAAAAAAAAAAAAAAAAAAGACAGAGATGTGTGGAGAGAGAGAGAGGAGGCAGCGGTGCACAGCCCTCGCAGGGACCGACGGCTGAGTTGCTTGAACAAATACATTGACAAGTGTAGCGCCGCGCCTGCAACATGGAAAAGTGTGTCGGAGCAAAGAGGGGGAACACTGGCGGACACGCCGACAATCACAAATGCTTTTTTTTCTTTTCTCCTCTTCTTCTTCTTCTTCTTCTTCTTCTTCTTTCCACCTCCCACTTCCACCCTGCTCCCACCTCTCATCTTCTGTCATAACCTTAAAAAAACTGATAATAAAACTGAAATCAGTAACATTTTCCCCATATTAATGTACCAGCTAATATTTGTAGAGAATTAGTGTTGTATAGGGCGATTATTTCATAATCAATTAATCTATAAAACATCAAAATAGTGAAAAATGTCCATCACAGTTTCCTGGACATCATCAAATGGCACAAATATATTCAATTTTCTGTAACGTCAGACAAGAAAAAGCAGCAAATTCTCAACTTTGATGACCGTTCTGCTTACAAAAAGATCTAAATGATCAATTATCAGAATAGTTGCTTTATTAATTTTCCTGTTTATTGACTAATAGAATAATTGTTGCAACTCTAGTGTCGTATTTTAGTTAGATAACATCATCAGATGATCAGATCTTCTTTAATCACCACCTCATTTGTTTGTTATTAAAGTTTAATTTGGGGGTTTTATGGAATTGAACTTGCAGGTGACTTTGAAACCCTTTGAGCCTTTTTGCCACAAACTTTATCTTCATACTTTTAATCATTCCTGCATCTCATCATATTAAGACCAAGGTCTTCATCAACCATGGAGCCTGCAAGATAGTCGCCATACTGGGCTTAGTTCAAAGACAAAAATATGGATTATATATATGAAGATATGGCAAAATAATCAAATTAATGTTCAGTGCAACAAGCTGTCATGCATGACATCAGACACAACAGCGCATTTTTGGTTGTTTTTAATCACAATTTGCTTTGAGTCATAAATCTAGATACTGATATCGGTATCATCACATATGGAAGTTAATAAATCTATCACTACTTCCTGTACAAAAATATGATTTTCTTCTGATCCTTGTGGTGACCAGCATTGTGGTTCAACACCCAAAGACATGTCATTACATGTCTTTGGGTGTTACACATAATTGATGCAAGATAGAAGATAATTTGACATTTTTAAGGAAGAAATTGCTGATCTTCACCTTTTTTCATATGTAAAAACGTTCTCTTTACCTGATGCAGTGATATTGGAAGCTGATAAGAATCATCTTCATTGGCCAAACAAAACAAGGACTCCAGTTTAGTGGCTCTTAATGTACTTACACAGAATAAAAACACAACAACCTTTAGAAATATACACAAACAATGGCGTTATACAGGTGAAACCATTCGTGTGAACTGTAAACAGGATACAAATAGTGCAAAGAAGTGATGAGATAAATATGAAATGATTCAAATATCATAGGTAGGTTATGTAAACTATATACAGCCTGTTCAGATATACAGTAGTGACATTTTGTATTTTATATTAAATGTATGCACAACCTGTTTTGTGAGGTCTGAAAAGCTCTTCATAGGGTGAAGAGGGGGGGATAAAAAAAAAATAAAAAAAACCTGGGAAGGAGTGGAGATGAGAACAGGTGGTGAAACAGTGTGAGAAACACGAGGGAGGAAAAACAACAGACACCTGCTCATGAAACCCAACCTGGTTCCTCCATCACATTCCAGCAGAGTTCAGCTCAGACAGCGGCTGGGGAGGATACACTCAGCCTCCTGCACTAAATTATACTGCTGACAGTATGACTAAAATGGCATTCATATGGCAGATATATCTGGTGTATGTTTGAAGACCGACTGCTTTTATTCTGTATGTAATGCTGTCGGACTAAAACCTTTATTTGGGGGGAAATTAATGGACATTAAAACACTCCACTGGAACATAAAGTCACTAAATTAGATGATCACTGCATAGCATGAAGCATATTAACCTGTCTTTACCTCCGCCTGTAAAACTCAGACATTTCTCTTTAATCATGAAGACTTTTAGGTGTTTATTGATCTTCATGAACAGGATAAAAGTTGATCAAGTGTATCTACAGTTCAGTAGATTAAAGGAAACGTCTGGTGATAATTTATCTTTTTATCATTATGAATATCAGACCTTATATACTGTTGCCATACTGTAGAAGTCTATAATATTATATTATAAGTCAATTTATTCCTCTCTGTATGTCAAATAACCGAAAATAATGTAAACATGGAAAGTCACTGAGCATGCTCAGTGACATCTGCCTAAAGAGACGTAGTGGCAGCTGTCTGACAGTAAATAAACTATTATTGTTAATTAAATGATGGTTCTTTAGTGTTTTTAGTAGTGAGAAAGATCAGTCTGTGGCTACACAGATGATGCTTGTTAGGATGAGCGAGTAAATTAGCGTGTGTGATGTCACTTCCTCTCTGCCTGCTGCTTGTGTGGTTGGTTCGGTTTCTCAGCTCAGGAGCCAACAGACGTCAGGAAACTGCTTTCACCTGAGTAAACCTGGCTTCTACCTTTCTAAGCTGCTTCATATCTAACATCTCTCTGTTCTATCCGAGGCTTCCACCAGCCAGCTCAGTTAGCGTTTTGATTAATTAGTTAATTAATTACTGATGTAGCTGACTGACATTGTTTTATTTCAGCTTAAGTTGACATGTGTGGTTCCCTTTGTTGTCACTGAATCTGGGCCAGTTTATGACACATAAAAATATAAGATAATGTTAGCATCATATTTTATGATGATGCTCTTTGTCTTTTTCTGCAGATTCAGAACATTTAACATGGAGACATTTTGGATTTTTAGTCGGGTATTTTAAACTCTTATTTCAGCCATTTGTGTAGTTGCAATTTAAAACAAGACAATTTTGAAAGTAGTATTGAGATCCATGATAATACAGTGGGGTCCAAAACTATGAGACCACATTGAAAGTCTCTAATATTTTCATGCAAATCTGGAAATAATCTGAAAGTTTGAGGATTCAGAAACATTTAAAAACAGTTGTGAGATGCAAAATGAAGAAGAAATATTTAAGATTCTGCACTTTTTATAGGTCAGCAATCAAATTTAAGCAAATTTGCAGCATTGACCAACTTAACTCCTTTTATACAAAAGGTCAAATTTACTTGAGTTGTATCCTGTCAATTGAAATATGTGTTCAGATGGAAAGAGATTTGGATAAACTGATGTGAGAAGTGAGATTATAAGAGAAACAAATGTTATTTAGAATTTTACAAAGATGGTTGTAATATTTTGTGATTATTGTCATTTAAACCTTCTCTTGTTACACAACTGTAAGGTTGTAAATAAAGAAATAAGGCACAACTGGAAACAGGTCAAGGACAGGAATAAAACACTGTGTTGTAAACAAGTTGCGTGACTTGTTTAACTTTAATGTCCTCAGACTTGATCATGGATGCATCATCTGAAAGACGTCACGTGTCTGGTGTATGTAGAATGAAACCAGCCGTCACTCAGCGTAGTGAATTATATGTCAGCCGATAAAGTGAACACAACCCTGGCATGTTGTTTCAGTATCAGTGGGATCAACCTGGATATTAAAGTAAATAATTAAGCAGCTCTGATTTCTTCTCCGTCTCTCTCTGGCTGCAGGGATGAGAACCAGGCCTCAGTCACGTCAGCTCCGTGACATCGAAGCGACCGTGACACCGCAGCAAACCGGCGATGACGGATGCCTTTTTGTCTTCTGCAGTCAGGCCGCGTCGTCTGGCCCGCGGACGACTGTAATCGCACCGACAGGTGACACATATGTGGAAACCAGAAGATGATGGGGGAGACTACTTAGATCATGTGACCTGCACCTCAAATGCCTCCTCCGAGTATTATAAGTGTCTGAAGAGTTTCACTGTGACATCAGATGACATTTAGGAAACAATCCTTGTCCTTAAACTGATAAAACACCATCATTTATAATAGCAGGCTGCATATTTTAGACACGTTGACTATAAATGATCAAGAAGATTATTGTTTCCTAAAATTGTTTAACATTTTAGCAACAGATTCATAATTGAAAGGTGCTGCAGTGTACATGCTGTTACTTTGAATATCAACATACTGTATAATTATCATGTTAATTGACACTAAAGCCAAAATCATCAAGCCAAAGTTAGTGTTTGTTTTACTCCAGATTAAGACTGAATTACCCATCAGCACTGTTGGTTTTTGACCACTTTCCCCCATTTTTAACATTCTCTCCTTCTACCATCAGTGGAAATGGTGAGTTTTAGCTCAACTAAAGGCCACTAAAGCTTCTTTTATTGTACTTATGTGTCAGAATGACAATGATTCATCCATCCATCCTTTCTCTGAACCACATAGTGATTCACTAACGGCCGAGGACAACTAACCAGCAGGATTTCCTCTCAGTGTCAAACATGTGGACACACCAGGTTGAAGGGACATCACATCCTAAAGTAGAGTTTACACACCTGCATTAGAGTACAAAGATGTTTTTTTAACAAAGTAGTAATCATGTTTCAAAGTGACCAGTGTATTCTCGCTGCTCCCAGTTTGATAGTGAATCATAACAAAAGACTTTAGCTACAAAGAGTCGTCACTGTTGTAAAATGCAAAAACTGTCACTTCATTATTTAAACTTATAATCCGGTCTTCTTCATATCAGTCAGACTCTTTCTTTAGTTCAATTCACAGCGTTTTGTCTTCTTGAAATGCTCTTTTACCATCTTTTATTTAAAAATACAACACGCGCAGTTTTAAAATGCAACTAATAATGGATGACAGGAAGTTGAAGAATATATATGCATTATTACTATATATGCATTATTAACATATTCCAAGTACAAAGCATCATATTGTAGTCATATAGACAATAGATGCTACACTTATAGTACTACTTTTATCAGGATTACACTAGAGATTTACTGTAGACTGTATATGTTTAGAACTGCAACAATTAGTCCAAAATTATGTGATTGCAGCTTCTTACATGTGGATATTTTTTGGTTTCTTTAGTCTTATATGATGATAAACTAAATATCTTTGGGTTGTGGACTGTAAGTCAGGACAAGATAAGACAATTTAGGTTGCAACTTGGACTTTGGGAAGCAGTGATCACCATTTTTCACCATTTTCTGACATTTTATAGATTTGAGAAAAGAAATTAATCAACACTATATACTGTAGCTATTAGAATACATTGTCCTGCACAGAGAGAACACTTTACATACGCTTTATGGCCAAAAGTACATGGACACCTGAACGTTAACACCTGTATGTGATGTTTGAGCACATCAATGTAAAACTAAAGGCATTAATCTGCTCTGATAACATCGTCCGCTCTACTGGGAAGACTTTCTTTCCCTGCCTTCCTACCTGGCTGCAGGAATTTCAGTCAGGCCTTCCAAAAACATCTTCTTTATGTGTGGAAGGGCATTGTGATGTAGAAACTGGAAAAGGCCTCTCACAAACTGTTGGGAAGCACACTGTATGTTGTAGCCTTAAGATTTCCTTTGTCTGAAACTAAGCAGCCTAGCCTGAACAAGGGGGGTAAAAAGCTCCAGTATGTAGAAATTGGTGTCCACATACTTTTGGCCATATGGTGTATGACTATAAGCACACTGTACATCCTTTCAGGGATTGATTCTAGTGTTTTCAGGTGGATTCAATACATACAGAGGACTCAGTGTTCAATCTTTATATTTGAACTTGACATATTTTTATTCTGGACATTTAGAGAGTATCACATTTGAACATATACCTTCATTCACTGTGGTCTAATTATGACCAGTTCCCCTTGAATGATTCTTTGTACCTTCACAGCAGGGCAGCGCCGTTTGAACCAGATATTTGTATTTTGCTTGACAAACTTCAGAGAAACTTTGCAGACTTCTTTGTCATCTGTGGCCCAATTAGTAAACAAATTTCTCAGCAAACAGTGAAAGCTAAAAAGAATATATATTTATATATATATACTCCTGTAGGTGGATCATTAGTAGGGAATAAATGAATCCCCCTCAATGCTGCGTCCTCACACCCCGACTGTTTCAAAGGGCAGCGACTTGTTTTGTGCTGTCAAATCCCCTCGTTGTTTATTAGTCGGAGCGTCCTCGATGAGCGCCGCGGAACCGAATCCCGATTCTTTGCCCCGGCTTTTCGTCTCAAACACATCTAAGCCGGCGAAGCTTGTGATAGCCCTTGTCTCCTCTAGACATAGCAAAAGGCCCACGGGCCGCAGAACGAGATGCAGCTCAGTTGGAGCCCAGGGGAGGCAGAATCCGGTCCTATTTGTCAGAGCTTTTCCATCGTCACTTTTTCATCGACGGGCAGGCCTGGGAGGCGGCGGGGGGGCTCTAATGTACTTGCGCCGTCTTCCTCCCCGCATGAGTGTTTTCTGTTTGGCTGCTGTCACTGAGAAAAGACACATAAGTACTCGCTCTGTATCTTTTCACACACACTTTCTCTCTCAAACACACACTCTGCGGACGGAGCGATCTGCTCTCCAGGGCTGAGAATTTTCCCCTCTCTGTCTTTATCTGCTGGTAAATGTTGACAGACCAGTGAACCTTGATGTCGGACTGTGACAGGCTTAGCTGTTTTTGTAAAGTGTTGGGGTGAGGAAAAAAGAGAAACAAAAGGGCCTCTGGTGTGTTGGTTAGCCATCATGGCTGCTCAGCTCATAGTCAAAGGACCTCTAACACCAACCCTGGCTCCGGCGTTGAGGCGAGCGCTCGGCTGCGCCCGGGTCGGCCGGCTCGCAGACCTTTAGGGAAATGGCTGAAGGGTTCTCGTGTTTCAAACCCGGCTGCACCGTTCAAATTAATGAGGGGATTGTCGGCATATCAGAGTTGATGGGTGTGACGAGCGAGGCCCCAGTACGGATCCTGAAAACAAGGATGCTCAGGACAAAATTTACTTCAGTGGAAAGCTGAAGTGTCTTTTGGCCTAGTTTCTGCTGCACTTGTTAAGTTTTGGATGCAGAAGAATGCAGTTTTTTTTTAACAAATGCTCTATCATCATCTCACCACCGACTTTTAGATAGATAGAGATGGATAAACTTAATTAAAGTCAAGGGAAGACCACACGCTCAACTGAGCAGCAATCAAAAGAAGTTTGACTCTTAAATCTTGAATCAAACCCTTTTTTTTTTGTTTTTTTACAGAAACATTTGTCTGATTTCAAAATTCATAACGGCTGTCGACTTGTAGAGATCTGGTCTTTTTAGTGTTCATATTTATTAATCCCTAGAGGCAAAATAGGGGGAGCAGCTACGATGATTCACATCCACCATGTTTGAAGATAATCTTTAGTTACAGAACAGAGAAACAGACTCGTGACAGTAGAAAAGCGGCTCTGAGGTCCCGATGTGATTTGATGTTTGTGGTAGATATTCGATATCTACCTATCTGCACTTCATATTTGTTATGAAATACTTCATATCTTTAAGTTTGAGCTTCATCTCTTCAATTTCACTGCCAAAAACTGCAAGTATTTAGTGTTTCCCATCAATTTTCACCTTCAATGAAAGAACGTTTAGACAATCAAAGGTCAGCTGGGCTTGAAGTGGACTAGTTCGTTTAATCACATCTAAAGGTTTACACTATACTTGAAGTCGAGTCATTTGTACACACAAAAGTGACGTGAAGTGGGTGAGATTGTGAGATTGTTGGTTTTGGAAAGTCAGAAGCAGCCCGCCCTTATTCCAACACTGGAAAGATTTGGAGGGACGGGGGTTTCGGATAATGTTAGATGACCAAGAAGTACTTTGTTTGAAGTATTCTGACGTCTTAATACTCCATTTACACCTGGTATTAATACGCAGTTTGTATCTGGATACGTTACATGGATAATGACATCTGGTCGTTGGTTTTTAATAAGGATCCTCTTTATCTCGATCCTGCCCACATTGTCAACTGTTCTATAAATGCAAAATAACATATTGCAGGTGAAATGTAGCAGGAAGAGACATAGTTAAATGACCTTTCAACCTCTTTGATTTGGCCATATTGCATATACGAATGTCACCTCACTGCGAGACTGCAAAGACGGACTTTGACTATGATTTAGATTAAATGAATCAATAGACTCCTGTTGCACAAAGCGGTCTAGTTTCTGTCTAGTTTGCAATGATTCTGGGTACATTAAGACCTTTTTTCAAACTAAAAAAACCAGGCTGACCCAGCAATCATGTCAAACTGCTTAGCTGCGATCACTCCAGCAGCTGTCTGAAGAAATTCAACAGTTACAAAGAGTGTAAAAACACCAAAAAGTTCCCTCGGCTAAACATAAACGTCTGTTGATGTCGTCACTGCTGTATATTTCCAACAGGTCTCTAAAAACTGAACAAGTAAATATGAAAATCTCTCTTCGTTTATGTCCGAGACAGTCTAAACTCGTAAATCTCAGTCCAATATTAAGTCTTTTCTTGGATTTTTGTCTCTTACGTCTAAATACTAATGAAGTTTTCAGCGTATCTGCCTCCTGACAGCAGCTTAAAGATGTTAAAAAGGGAAAGCAATCTTTGAGCTGAATGGACAGTACAGCTCGCCTGCATAAACCTGTGACAGGAGGGTCATGAGTTGACCTTCTTTTTCTGGTCTGAGCGAAAAAATATTGTGCAGATCAAGATGAGCAACATCTTCCTGAACCCTGAGAAGCAGCCGGATTAATCCTGCACAGACAAATTAAACCCAACATGAAAGTATGTGAGAGGATCTCCGTGTTTTTAAAACTCACCAGCTGCAGTTCAATCTGTGGCTGGAAGTGTCACGGGCGCTCACCTCTCCTCGTTTGATATGCTTCCCCTGCATCTTTTTTCCTCCCCCCCTCTCCGCTTCCTGTGGGAACCGCGTTTGTCGAGCGGCGTTTCCCCTGACGAGCCCGATCGGGTCACGTCTGAAACAACCCGCCGATGCGAGACACTCAATAAAGACACAAAGGTGAGGACAAGACAATGAGGTGCGGCGTTCGCGGGGTCCCGACCCCGTCGAGGCTGCCGAGCTTTGACGGTGACAGCGTCTTCCGCCGAGGATGTCGCCCTGACACATCAGGAGAAACAATGGAGGCCCGAGCCGGGAGGATGTCGCTAAGTAAATTAAACCGGAGTCACATCGGGGCTTCTTTGAATGAAGATGAAAATGTGTCACACACCTCTGTATTGTAGCTCGGTGCCACTAACACGGCCTTCGGGGAGCGAGGAGAGAAAATTGGATTTCAGCTGCCGGCGTTGAACTGGAGGGCAATTTAAATGCATTCCTGGTGTCCATCAGTGATGATGTGTCCTTGAACAAGACTTCCTGTTGGAGAAATTACACAACTAAAGTGCTCAGAGGACACTGTACTTGTGAAATCTTATATTTTCTTATATAGTGTGGAACATAAAGAAGCATTGCTGATTAAAACCGATCAGGGGTCTTCTCTCTTCTTCTTCACCAATATGAGACATACTCACCTACTTCCTCATCACACTCTACTTCCTGTTCTGCCATTGAGTATTAATGTTTCTGAGGAAGCTGAAGTGTGCAGGAGGAGGTGCAAGTTTAACATAAATGCATAAATGTCGGATAAAATGTTTAAAACTGTTTTCAGGAAGATTTTCAGATTCCCTGGATGTCACATTTTAGGTCAATTTTTTAATTATTTGAATCATTTTTAATGGATACCCACTGGCTTGTTTCTCAGATGCTGAGCAGATGGAGTAAAGGGTCTTAGACCAGCAGATTGTCTGACACCCCTGCTGTTTTTATTCTTTATCTTTTGGGCTTTTCAGACATCAGAGGTGTGTGACAGAAAGTGGCAGCATCACTTCTTCTACAGTCTAAAACATCCTGTGTGACTTATTATAGTCATGTGATGACTGGCGGTTCTCTGTCAGAAACAAAGTGGTTTAACATTGTTAGTGCCGTAAATCTCTAGTCGTTGTCATGGTGACTTTGAAACTAGAGACGACATCTCGTTCAAATCAATGTTGGTTTTAGTTGCTTAAACTTCGTCAGACCTTACCGTAATTAAAGATGTGATCAAAAAATGCTCATCTGAATCATTTTGCTTATCAAAAGCAGGCTTGTTTAAGCTTTGTCTGCAGTAGAAGGTGAAGCAGGTACAGCAATATTAATTATTTAAATTAATCACATGATCTCTGTGTTAATATGGCACCTTATGCACCTTTCATCAAGCATACAATACTTTTTGGTGTTCCTACTCAGGTTTTTTATGTGTAAACTTGAAGCAGATGCATTGAAGAGTAACAAGTGTTTCCCACAGAATTTGAGCAGCTAATTTTAATAATTTAGTTTAGTAATTCTCTTATGTTATGATCTGTTAGGATCTGTTTTGATCTATCGTATGCGATTGCACATATATGCACCCATTCCTGCACACTTTTCATGCACATAATTGAAAGTAAGCAGTAATATTTTGCAGCAGCAGGATGTTAAAAAGGTTAATTTTAGCAGTTTAGTTTCATGTTTTGATTAACATTGAGAGAACATCCCTCCCAGTATAAAATATATATTAAAGTCATGTGATTAGAGACAGTTAAATGTAGAGTAATGACCTCTGAACCTGTTTGATCTAAGCTCAGTTCTCATGCACTCACAGTGGAAAAACATCCAGGTCTTCTTCTTCTTTTTTTTTTTTCTTTCTTTCAATAGCTTTCACACCGCTGATTAAACTAAAGCTGAGCTCATCGTTTCTCCTGCACATCCTGAAGGAAGCCGTTTTCTCCCCCTCTCATCCTCGCACACATTTCCAGGCCTGTCCACTTGTTTTTCCTTTTTTTTTTTTCCCTCTCTCTCTCTCTCTCCCCCCTCTTTTTTCTTTCTCTCCCTCCATCTCGGGGAATTCACTTCACTTTAATTGTTTGACAGTCTTTTCCTGCCTTTATGCCACGGCCGCAGAAGGTACCGAGGATTTTTCCTCCTTTTTTGAGGCATTAATAACATTCCGCTCGACTGATTCCCCGGGGCACAACCTCATTATGGCTTATAGGCAGAAAAAATAAACTGTCTGTACCGCCTGGCAGCTTTTTTCCCTCCTTTTCTCAGAGAAATGAGGAGTTGGTGTAAAGTGCCTGCTTATAAAGCGGTTGTCTTGTTGCTAACTAAAACACATGTCCAGGGTGTTATCTGTTTCCCTGACAGAAAGTGACTGGCTGCTGTTGACGGCAGTCTGCACTGGGTGGCAGCACTGTGGGTGAAATTACACAGGAGCTGGATTCAGAGCTGGGAAATCTGTGTAGATACATTTTTAATAGGAAAGATCCTTATTTGAGTTAACAAACATCATTTATTTGTCCTTATCTGGTTTGTTTCGGTTCATTTTTCTGATTTTTATCTTGTTTTTTCTGCATCATCAATTTTAAGAAGTGATTTAAATCTTTGTTTGTGTGTTAGACACTGATGGTTTATGTTGAGTCGTTTATGCTGTCCTGAGTTTTCATCAAGCTTCAGACACATGAAAGATGAAGAAATTAATCATATTTCAGCTGTTGACAGTGTGAATGTTTGTGTAAAGCAGACAGACAGTTGATAGATAGAGGATGGATGATGGAAGATAAAATTTACCATAAAAAAGCCATAAAATAACAACTTTTAGAAACATACTGACAAATAAGAAAATATCTACAATAACACTGAACAAATAAACCTGGAAAATGAAGAATAGTCTGCAATTATATTCTTAAAAAGGACAAAATAACAGAAATTAGAGTGTCAGTGTCTCAAAATCTTTGTGTTCACAACTTAATAGAAAGAATTATTTGTTGATTACTTCTGTAAAAGGATAAAAATGTCCATCAAAGGTTCCAAGATCATCTTTAAATGTCTTGTTCTGTCCAGCCAACAGTCTAAAACTCAAATATATTTAATTCACAATCATAGAAAAGAACATTTCACATTTTAGGAGCTTAAACAGGTCATTTCTGCTTGATAAATGATGATTAAATACAACTTATGCTGCTGTTGACTAATTATTTCAGAACTATATGTGTTCAAACTCTCAGAAAAACAAGCTACAGGCTTGTATAATCAATTTTAGGATACTTAAAGATATCACACAATCACACAATGTCACTTTAAGTCTTAATAGATATAGAAAAAGAACAGGAAGTACTCAACATACAGTAAAACACGCCTCGTAACTCCAGTTTACAGCTGCTCAAGTTTATAAAACACATTTCATACTCAGCTAGATTCCCCCAAAGATGAATCTTTGACAAATCAATCCTAAATCAAAGTCCACTTACAGTACTAGGTTTATCCTGAGCTTTCAACCCTATCACACAGCCTTCATAAGCATATATCTCTATGAAAACTGATCCACCTGTGATCGTGTGTTTTGATAGAAAGCTCCGGGAAAGCTAATGAACTGACCTTGAGTTGGGTTTGTTTTCTAAAAGATGCTATTTATTCCTACTGAACTTTTATATCTAAGGTCAAGACTGAACTTTTATGCTTCAATATGCTTCAAGTTTTTCAGCATACATTAGATATTTTCATCCACGTCGGTGTGAAACAGGACTTGTGCATAAATTACCCAAAAGTTAAAACATTTTTTAAAAACATCAAATCATCTGAGGGCAGAGAAAGCACATCAGTGTTTTCATCTCATTCACTTTATTCAAACTGGAAGCCGGCCAGTCTGCTGCTGCCGGACACACAGACGTCTGAGGTCAAGCGCTTCGCTCAAGGGCAGCCGGGCATCAGTAGGTTGAGTCGGAGAGTCCGTCCTCATTGACACGGAGCAGGAAACGTGCAGCTTTGACAGCAGAAAGGCCAGACAGGCGGTCGACTGACAGCCACTTTGAATATTACAAGTGAAATATCTCAACTTCTAAAACGTCACCTCTGTGACTTTTTTGGAGAATCCGCCGACATCCGTTGACCTCAACTGTGACCTTTTGGTTATGAACCGACTTCCTCACAAACTCAACAAGGAGAAGAATCTCTTGTTTTAACATTTAAAAAGAACAAAATTGTATGAAAGAAGTGTTTTTTTTTTTAACCTACATCAACCCTCAAAAATGCATGAACAAAAGGAGACAAAAGTGATTCTTTTAATCACCTGATGCTTCTCTTGTACATTAGTTTACATCCACAATGAATATTAAACAATTTTACTGTCAGTTTCCTCCAGAATATTAAAGCATGGCCTGAATGAACAAGCATCAGCAGAAATTATTACATTTTCTTGAAACCACAGACTTTATATAAAAATGGACGCAGTGAAATGACGTCACACGTTGGTTTCATTGGCGCCAGTTTGAAGCAGCTAATGGTCGGCGCCGTCTTCTCCATTTGGAGCCAAGACATTTGCAAATAAGGTGTGCAGGGTGTTGCCTTTCACGCTCTAGAAACACGCCCCGCTACCTCGGACCCAAGCTAACACTAGCTTACTGGGAACGCTGAGCGCTGCACTCTTGGGCTAACGTTAGCTACTTTAGCTTAAATTGTGCTAACAGGGCAGATATCGTAATCAAATAACATTAAACTTAGTCTCACTCACCCATACAGCAGACATCAAAGTCTTCAAATGACCACCAGCACACTTATTAGAGGGTCTGAATTTAGAGATTGAGACCATAATGACTTGTTTCTAGAGAGAAGTTGAGGGTTTATGAGCGGGAGTCAGTTGAAACCTGAGAGTTAGCATCATGCAGCTTGCTTGAAACACAAGAAAATGCAGACACACTGTATCACACAGCAAAGGCCTTTTTGATAACTAAACTTGATCACATTGAACATTCACTTGCAGTAAATAATCAGATCATCACATCACAATGTTGGGGAAGAAAAGGCAGAGTAGTTTGACTCTAGCTTTCACAGTCGGTCACAATCAGGTGTGAATGTGTGAGTTATTTTGATTATCAGCAGCTAGATTCATGTTTTACACAATTTTTTTGATAATTTTCTTCCACTAAATGACAGTACTCTCATCTAAAATAAGTTAACGTGTCCTAATAGTCCATAAAACAATATAAAAACGTAGAATTCATCCTGATACGCTCTTCCAAAATGTGTTTTTCGTCGTGGTTTCATGCATGTTTCCACCCGACAGCACTGACACAAAATGACTGACGGTTTTATCCGACGCAAAGCACAAAAAAATCTGAACTGTACAAACACTCCCTCCTCCTCCCAGACAGCAGCAAACACAGTCAGTCACTGCCTGAATGCACACAGTGATTGAATAGTCAATATAAAGCAGATTTATCATATGTATATATATATATGAGACATGTACACTTGCTGTCCGGTCTCTTTGTCCTGTCACTAGCTTCTCTGCTTCTTCTTCACTGAGAGAAAATTCCTGTACACTTTAATGTTTCTAAAAGGTTTTTTTTTCTTGCACTCAATTTATATTCATTCAGTTAAATTAAGGGTTCGGTTTGTTGGAGAAGGAGTTTAAGCGTCAATACGACTTCAATCAAGCCGCATGAATTTCAGTGAGCATCCAGGCAAGGTCTGCATCAAATCCCACTAATGTGCCTCCCAAACAGATTTTAGCGTTCTTGTTATTGAGTGAAGGGTTGTAATTAAAGGCAGGTTCACATCGATGAATATGGGTTATTTAGCTCAAAAGATAATTTCTGGTGATGCTTTACATAATCCTTAAAATATACAAGGAAGCCCTGCTCTTGAGAAAAAAAAATATATATATATAAATTAATGGGAGGGCTAATGGACATGTTGATGGCATTTCGGTAAACCTAATAAGAATTGATTCTTGGTTGTGAGAACATTTTCATCCCTCAAAAACCTCCCCCCCCCTCCCCGTGCTTTACATGTGTAATGAACCTGCCCGAGCATTGATCAAAAACAAAAATTGGAGGAGTAAATCTGCTTAAAAAGCCCGTCTCCCCCGCGTCTGCCTGGGCTTTGTCCTTGCAGCGAGCTGGCCAGCACTTACCGAGGTGCTATATGTCTCTTAAATTACTAAATTGCCTTCTGGCCCCCTTTGCCTTCTTCCCCCCGCGATGGTTTGCGAGCATTAGTCGAAAGTTTTTCCCGCAAATATTTAATCCTCGCCGTGACTGACAATGTTGTCAGACCTCCGGACGGGTTTTACACCGTTATTACAAGCGCTCCTCCGTCCGTGGCACTTTGGATTATTCAAGATTATGTTGTAATCCCTTTAATCCTCATTGCATTAAGATTTCAGTCAAAATACGGCAACAGTAAAGTAGCACTCAGAAGCAATGAGGTCTTAAGCAGGCGTCATGATTGGGCAGCCGCCTTCATTTCCTCCCTTTTTTTTTTTTTCCTCTTTTATTTATTCTCCAGTCTTTCTACATTGTCAATAAGCCGAGCAACAGATACGTATTTGCTTTTCAAACGCGACAAATGATTTATTCCGGGCGGTGAAACCCATCTCCAATCACCGCGGAGGAAAACACATATTTACCAGCTCGCAGTGACAAGGCGAAGCAAAGACAAACTGAGGGCGGGGTTGCGTTCACAAGCACACTGAGCATCCGAGTCTCCTCCAGTCTGTGTCTGGGAACTTTTCTGATGAAATATTTGTCTCCGGCGGTGCGTCCTGTGGTTACTGTTCAACTGTTTCTCCCTTGACTGAAGTTCTCCTGCTGCTCTATACAGCCCTTATCTCTCCTCGCTTGACTTCCCGCCATGCCAGAGAGCTTCCAGCAGACTCCTCTGTCTGCGTCTCGAAGCTACATGAATAAAACAATCCCCCCCAACTTTGAAACTATGGCTTGTTTTTTTTGTTTTTTTTTGTGGTGTGTCTTTATGTATCTATAAAAGATAAATCTGCATCGTGCAGCTGCGTGAGTCTTGACAGGATGCAAATCCACGCAAATACGGCCGGTTTTTGGAATGAGCTGAAGCCACTTTATTTACAAATCACAATAAAATCATGTGGATCCTGATGTAATATTCAACAAATGACTCACCACGAGGCCTGATCAGATTCATGTCAACCCTCCTCTGTCACCTCGTATAAAAGCCGGAGGACAATTGTTGTTGCTGTTCAGATTAAACTACTTTTAATATCTTTTACCTCACGTGACCTTACAATCTCTGTCAGCTGTTGTTTTTTTTGTTTTCTTTAATAAAATTACTTTCATCTCTGCAGAGTTAGAGTTCCACTTCACCAAAGAATGACTCAACTTTCCCTGATTTTGTAATAGAAACCATTTTGTGCAGCCAAGTAGTGTTAAAACTACCGAATATGTCAGATTAAACTGCAGAAAATACATATAAAATAATGCAGCATATCAGTTTTATTTCCATACGATGTGATGGCGCAGCTATAAAACATTGTTTGCATTAACATATTTCTGTTAAAGTAGGTGTGAAGTGAAGTTTTGCAACAAGCAGATAACTGTAAAAGTTTGGGAAAATGTAAAATGTATTGTTTTAAATCTAATTTTGAGTTGAATTGACTGAAAGAGGAATTCTAAAAGGATTAAAGTGATTAAATTTAGCAAAGATCTAGTAGTAGATAAATGTTAAAGATGGTATAAAATGTCATAATGAAGTAGAAATACTTGCTTTACTGCTGCTATTTTACTCCAGTGATGCAAGAAACTCAAAAACAGGAAATCAAAAGCTACTCATGTATATTTCAAGAGAATCAAGATCTTTAGCATGAACACTAAAAGAAATGAAAACAAGATTATTTCATTTAAAAACTAGAGTCCAAGATTGCTTCTCTATCTTCCTCACTGACTGACCAAACAGCTCCTCTGTCCTCATGCAGAAACTACAGGATGAAATGTGCTGTTTTTTCTTTTTTTTTTTATCAGTGCTGACATGTTTTCACTGGTATTAAAGAGCTTCAAGGCTCAGGAAGAAGAATCTGATCAGGTCTGAGGGAGATTTTTAACAGCATCATCCTTAATGTGATCACTGACGCTCCACTGATCCACACCACAAACCACCACAAAAAAAAAAAGAAGAAGAAAGCCTCCTGGAGACGTTCTGTGTTTTTCCGTCATTTTGCTTGATCTGGAAGATACTTGACGGTTCTGTTGCTTTGTTTCATGGGGTGGGGAGGGAGGGAGGAGGCTTAGAAACGCTCGGAGGTGAAAGGAGAAGCGGGTACTTGTCGGTGCCGTGGCTCTCAACTTCAAACCCTTTAAGATCTCTAACGCCTCAGAGTCAGACTTCAAACTCGCAGCGAGAGTCGTCGAGAGAAGACGAGCAGGGTGATCCTGAACGGAGCGGATCTTGTTCTCGGTGCTACAGGCCAGCCGTGTCTCTGCGTATGTGTGTGTTCATGTTGGTGAGTTTTGCCTCGACTCGATACCGCGTCGAGGTTAGCGGGAGGGTCGGGACGCTCCGGGGGGGGAAGCAGCCAGACGGCACGCAGAAGAACGGAAACAGAACAACCTACAAAAAAGCTTTTATATCACTAAGTTGCTTTGCCAAATAATGTTTTGGAGGATATGCAAGTGCTGCCTGGATCATGTTGACAACTTTTTTCCCCAAAAAAGGAAGTGTGAAGGTTTTATACCTCATAAATCATGTGGAGGAGGTGGATGTTCATGTCCAGCATGCCACGATTTGTTAGGTCACTAAAACACCTGGTCAAGGTCAAGGAAAGGTCATGTTTTTTGGTTAAATATTGGATATTAAGGCCTTGACCACACGTATACGGACCCCCTCCAGTCGTAAAAACCACTACAAACGGTCAAACAAGCATTCTTGGCCAGCAGGTGGCGATAAAGTCTTCATCAACGATACGTCAAACACCAGAGAAGAACATTCTGAGCTTATTTTCCTTTGGCGGTAGTTGTTGTTTCAGGCGAATGCTCATTGCGCAAAGCAACAACGGGCATGTGTGAATTGATTTGTGACATCAAATGCTCCGTTTTTCATGTCCACAAATAAAAATATGCACTTCAGAAGGCGTTCGCATGTGGATTAGAGGCCAAAACGTAGAGGAAAATGATCATTTTGCAAAATATCTGCATAAGTGTGGACAAGGTCTAAGTTAAACCAGTTTTATTGACATACAACACCCATAAACACCCTTTATTCCAGACTCTCAAGAAGGAGAAATTGCTCAAGAAAACCCTTTAACAGAAAAACCTCAGGAAGAACAACAGAAGTAAGATCTGTTGCATTTGTGCACATATAAAGAAAAGTCAGCTGCAGTAATATTGCAACATTATTAAAAGACATGACAACATTAAATTCTGTCTCCTAGAAATTGCGTTTACACACACACATATATATATATATATATATATATATATATATATATATATATATATATATATATATATATATATATACGTCTAAATTGTTTTCCCAATTATGTCACAAATGTAATCGCTGCCTGGATTATGTTAACGTACCGGACCGTAACATACAGGATGCAGGACATTGACACTTGTGCTTCAAGTGACTACAGACTATGATGGTTTATTGAACCAAGACCAGGATCTTTCTCTAACCTTAACCAAGTGCAGCCAGTGTCTAAACACAACCATAAGAAAGTTTAGTATTGCTGTAGTCACTAGCAGTGGATATTCTACTCACCAGATACATTAATTAACAACATTTTCAGCATTATGGTTCCTTTTCAAACATATTTCCTGTTGCAATTTCGTAAACATCATATCTAGGAGACAGGTTTTCAACTTTTGTAATCTATATATAAGTACAAAAATAAAATATCAAGTAAATTATTAAGTGTAATAAGTTTCAGGCAGAATCTAAAAAGTGTTTGGAGTGAACAGTGTGGATCAGAATACATGTCAAGTAATAAGCTATATAAACTATAAAAACTTCCCCTGGACTATAGAGAGTAATGCATGTACACATGAGATGCTAAAAGAGGATGAAGCAGTTAATAGCAGAAAACATTCGATGTAAGAAAAGTTATGAACAAAGACGGAGCAAACATGGACTCAATCTTCTGGAGGACAAAGACCTGGATGAGACCAACCAACACTATGATCTTTGCTTAAACAAGTAGCCTGAGTTGCCTTCAGATAACCATAAATGTAAATATGTATAGATGTGGGGTTTTTTTGTTTTACCTCAAATAATCCTGGCAACATTACATTTCTTACTAAATGTATTTTTAGTTGCAGATTAGTTGTAAATAAATGTAAATTTAAGGATACAGACTCACTCATTTATAACTGGAAGCCTGCAAACTGGGGTTTGGAGTTGGAAAGACATTTATGAAGCAGGTCAGAGGAAAATATGCTGCATTATGGGAAATGTAGGATTCCCTTTTTTCTAAAGTTTGACCCATACTGGTGACTAAAAGTCAGGTTATTTCAGCCTAAAATCCGTCTCTTCTGTGTTTCTGTAACTTGTGTAATAGTACTTATTTTTAAAAGTATCAGAATTATTTGGGGGTTTTTTTATGGACAGTAGATGTTACTTCTCATACTGTAGATGGAAATCTTCAATCTCTCCCTTGAAGGTAAATAAAGCTGCATCCAACTTAAAAATCGAATCTCTGGCGTAACATCATCTCATCTCGTTGGTATGTAAAATGTATACTTGTGCAGATGACAATAACACTGCAGGGCTGCGGGATCCGACTCCCACTGGAGCCACCCACACTGCAAAAAAAACACAACGGCACTCTGGGAACTCAGAGGCACTTTGGTAGATGCTCCGAAGTTTTAGAGAACTACCTCTTCTATCTTGTGGCCTTTTGACTTTGTGAAAGAGACAAGAGTGGACTCTGCGGCAGGATGTCTGTCTGGTTCGCTGTGGTGTGTATGTAGGGGGGGGGGTAAAAGTAGGTTACAGTTTGCTTTTAGGACATGTAGCTAACCCCTGTGACCCTGGCTTGGATCCTGCTCCCAGACACAACAAACACACACTTCTCCCTGACGGTCGTGGCCTCCAGGACTCTGCTACCGGTGTCAAAGTGCACGGGCAGCCCGGAGAAGCTTTCACATAGCGGTAACACTCAAACCAACCAACCCATCCTTCCCTCCTCTTCTCCCAGCCGCCGACCCTGCAGATGTGTGTGTTTTTTTTTTCCTCTAAACTTGTCCCCAGCCTCTGTCCTCGTAACCACCGTTATCATCTCCGTTGTGTCGCAGCAGATGAGCGGTTGCTCTCCGCCGGTTGAGGCTGAAAAGGTTTGAGTTTGGTTGAGTCGGAGCTGACGTTTTGCCTTTGGATGACCCTGTATCGTGTTGACAAAGACAACAGCGGCGGTTGCACCTCGCTCTGAAAAACGTCCCCATGATTACGCTCAAGGGTTAAACTGACACGAAGACTATTATAATGTATGTTTGTCCCCAGACTCCCCAACTGTATACAGTGGCAGTCCTGCCTCATACATTTATCCTTAAATATGACATTAAATACTTCCTTTAATACTATACTGTGAGATCAAATGAGAACTTGCCTTGTCCTTGCAAGATTTGAGAGCTGAACACGAGTCAAACCGGATTCTTTTTAAGCAGTTTCTCTTTATTGCACTGCAAAAATGTTCTTATCAAGTCATTCTGGTCTGTGATTGAGTCTTTAAACCTGCAGTTTTTTAACTGAAGTTGTTGACATATCATCACTTTTTAGGTTGATATGTTGAACTTGTTGCTTATTTCCACATCCAGCAGTTACGGAGCAACATTATCATTCATTTGGAGTCGTGTTTCTGTCCACCTGGTGAATTTAAATCCAATATTTACTCTCTTTAAATCTCTGTTTTTGCTCTCTACCAACTCCTGAGGGAAGGTTTTTTCCTCGTCGGCCCAAAACGACGCCATGAGAGCGCTGAAAGTGAACCAAAACAGTAAAGTTTCAGCTGAAACTCACTATAAATCTCTATGTCTGTAAAAACAAGCAGAAACTAATTGACGAGATGGACGTGATAATACGATGGATTAGATTTGACATCAGTCATTCTTCGATAGTATACTTCTTTCCTTCTAGTATTATACTTTCTTATCCAAATTAGTCAGAGCCTGAACATGAGTCAAACCTGAGTCTTTGCAGTTTATTTTGGCCACGTTGCAAAAAAAGACTGAGTCATTATAGTTGTATTTTCTAAAAATAAGTGAACTTGTTTCCCTTGATTGTAGAGCAGCTTATCATACTTATTAGTTTATATACTTGTCATACTATCTGATGGAATTGATACTTGCTAATCCTGTATCTTATCCAGAATGTTCCCTGCGAGCTTTAACAGCCGACAAGAGGAGAAAACCTGATTCTTTTCCAAGTGTTGTCATCTAGCAAACGTGCAGCAGCAGTGCAGTAAGTTTAGTGAGACTTAAGCTCTCTGCATTTCTGAGGTTTCCAGTTAAAGAAAACAGGTCGCCAGTGTGTTTCAAGCCGGTATCCGGAGAGCTTTCCAGGGAGCACTTGCGTGAAATGTGCGAGATGTTCCCGCCAGCGCACTCGTGTTTCTTTTCCAGTTTATATGAGTCGCAGTATACACATGCCATAACACAGAAATATTTTGTCAATAGGCATATACAAAGCACTCTTTAGGCCACAGGAGAGCCATGAGAGAGTGTCCAATGTTTTTAAGAGGTCGATTCTGTGTTAAAAACAATGGGCAGTAAAAAAATCCCCTCGCTGGAGGAAAATAGCCACTTTCACCGCGGCTCCCAGGATGAGTGTTTACACATGCTCAGCTGGATCCGTCAGACCCCACCTCGCTGCCGACCTGCGCCGCCGTACAAATAAACAGGAAGGCCACAGGCACTTGGATGAAGGCCACACTCATAATTCACCAAAAGCAGTATATTTTACAGAGGGCCGGGGATGCTTTGGTGTGGCTCCAGCAAAAGGAATAAACTGTTAATCCATAAAAAGGCACACTGGTTATGCGATACAGCACTTAGGTGCCATCTGAAAGCTCCATATCCTTTTAGCACTGGCCCTCTATGAGCAGCGCCAGTTGATTTGGATGGAAGTTAAAAGGGAACTGTTAACAATGGGGATCATATAACATGGATGTTATGGTTGTTTGTTAGAAGCATATTTATGCGCGAGAACTGCAGTTATGAAAAAAAGCTGGACACTTTATTGCTGGGTATAGAATATGCATGAGTATAAAAATGTCCAAAACAGCTGGCATCTCAATGAAGTTCTCTCCACAAAATTACTATTTCCATCAACCCACTGACTCTTAGCGCTTGTAATTTAGCAGGATGTTGACACCTTTTGGGAAGAAGCTCTGATTGACAGAAAGTGTTTATCTGGTTAGTGGGAAACAACAGCAGAAAATTGCCCGCCGTTTTCAGACGCTTCAAGTTGTCTCGAAGCTTGAGTGACTACTCCAACCCCTTCATTTAAGAAGCCGAACTGTGCCACAAAAGAGAGAGAGAGAAAAAACCCCGTCCAGATCTTCTCTCCGCTACACTTAGACGAACGCAGCAGAACATGAAAAGCAATCTTCAAAAGCTATCTTTATCCCTTCTGCAGTTTGAAGTGCTGAAATTAAAGTTGCATATGGATGCCATCAAGACGCGAGCCACTCGGAGGGGGGTGGGGAGGGGGGGGGGGTGGGGGGAGATTAGCGACAACACGAGGCATCTGTGCATTCCTTTAAACCATGTGTGTCCTGGTCGACTCCCGCGCTCGCACAGCTGACAGCGACGGGGTGCGCGACTCATCCGCACAGATCAAGCCGTGATAATCTGAAATTGCCTCTTTTCAAAGATCTCTAAGTCCAGACTTGGGTTACAGTAGAAAGTCACAGCAGCGGTGTCATATGGTCAGCATTTCACGGAAGATCTCTGAATTATCCCGCCAATCAGTATCAAAAACCCCCCGTTCCTACTGAACACAGTGAAGTCTTAAGAATCCACTTTCTAAAAGGGCCTAATTTTTATGAAGTTTATAAGTTTTAACTTGCTTTATAGATCGGCAATAAGCTAAATTATCTATATAAGGTTTCTCTAAATTGACATTTCTGTTATTAAGCGATCTATTAATGCTCTATTGATCAGTAATCAGCTGTTTCACGCGTGTAATAGGTTTTAAAGTCGTAGTTTGTGTGAGTGATTCATGCTTTGATCATTTTTGGGTTGCCAAGTTGTTTAAAGAGAACTCTCTAGCTGGTGTATATCCTTCAGCCGTCTCAATATTCACAACCCCAGACTCGTAGTGTAAATAATGACTTTAGTGAAAATTTATCACCGCAGAACTAACAGTTTATTATAAATTGAGAAAATAACTCTATCAATCACTTTCCAATAAGTTATAAACAGTAAGTCGCTGACAAAAACAGGTCTGCAGGTGTAAATGGTAATAAGCTGCTGAACTTTTCCAGAAAGTGTTTAAAAAGTCAATTTAGAGGTGCCTTCCTGATCAATTAAAGAGCAATGTCAAAACTCTGTGTCCAAAGATCATATATATCAGCATAAAATAGCTGGCAACTTTGTAAAAACACACCGGAGAGCATCAAAACTTGACCATAAGTCTTGTTTACTGCTGATTTACTGATTCATTGGGAATGTGAAAAGCATCTTACAAGTTCAGTAAGATACTAAATACCTTAAATTATCCAATGAGAGGACCACAGACATTTGCTAAATCAGTGCATGAAACATTTTGAGGTCATGTCAAATCTATATTTATATATCCCAAAAATCACAAATTTTCCTCAAAGGACTTTGCAAGTTTTTACAGTATAAAACACCTTTTATCCATAAGGAAGAACTCTCCCCAAAAAAACAGAAAGAGTGCATGAAACCCAATCCAAAAACGATCCCTGGACAATCAGACCTGGAGCAAGATATGGTTGACTCACATGGATCATTCAGCAACACTGGCTGCAGCATGAAGTTGCATCAATTGACAAGCAGCTTCGTCCAAAACCAGCAATAATACTTGATGATGACTCATCACCCAGTTAATATAATTTGAACCTGGCGTCTTGGGTGCAAAGAACCTGACTAAGTGGACCTGTGAAGACCTCTACTTTAAGGAAACAGAAATATACATCTTGTTAAAAAAAAATGCATAAAACATTGTCAAACGCTTAGAATTATAATCATCATGAATGGGACAACAACATCCTTATCAGATCCGAGGTTTGACTCATAACTGATCTACTGTAAAAAAAAAAATATTAATAATCATTTATTAACATGAATAAATCCATATTTATACACAGTTGTACTGATAAAAATCCACAGCTGAAGGTGCATTCTGGGTTATATTAGGCCGTCAGGACATACCGGCCCGACCGCAACAGGGCAGCAGGAAATATTTCACAATTAAATATAGGCCTACAGCAGGATGGGGCTTACAAAATACACCTCTTTTGCAATATAAACAGGATTTTCATCTAAATTGTGTACACAGCCGCAATAGTTCAGCTGGAGAGGCTCAGGTCTTAGCTCACTAATATGGCAAACAGTATCGATGCGGATATCACTCACGCAGACCCCAAAGTAAATACAACCCGGCGATTCATCCAAGGTAACAATTGAGGTTGTGTACGATATGAAGGAATGCACAAAACCCCCCCATTAAATGCTAGTTCAAATATTTATATTTCTTTTTGGTATAAATATAACAAAGTTTCACAGTTCTGGCATTGTTTGGAAGGGCAAGGAACCCGCTCGTGTTATAAATGAGAGCTCGGTGACAGGTGGCGATGCAAAAATGAAGAGCGTCGGGGCCTGAAGGTAAACAGAGCGCTGCAACAATACAGGCTGATGTGTTTGGAAGCCGAGCAGCGGACCGCGGCGTCACGGCGGCGTGTTTCACGAGACTGAGTCAGAGTTTTATTGCCTCGGTCCGTCCGCTCACACACACACACACACACACACCGAAGGGAACAGCTCTTGTGTCCTGGATGGATTTCACTATTTGACTGTTCTTTTCCTTCCTCCACGTCCACAGATTTAAACATTTCCGAAGGGATAAATGTGTGTGTGTGTGAGCTGCAACCCGATCACACTCCTCCACTACTCTTGATGTGCGGCGTATACTGCGCTGTACACGCCAGAAACACACACTTCTCACCCTCACATGAACACACAGACACACACATTTCCATTGCTAGATTTACAGAGACCTTTTAGAAACTCTATTAATTCCCAAACTTGTATCTCAAACTCAGAGTTCTTCAGCTTTTAAAGAGTTTAAGAGTTTTTAAAGTTTACACAGGTAACAAAATATAAAAAACACATGGATTGTTCTAGTGAGATTAAAGGGGAAACTGGGCTATAATGGATATTAAGCTTGAAAAAGTCGACTCTTAATGTCAAATTTTGGTACAATTTTTCTCCTCAGAATCCGAAAACAAGAACTTCTTTCTACAGCTGCCATATTTCCCAGATGTTCCGCAGTTGTACAACGTGCAGTGTGTTATATTAAAGAGGCACCAGAGACCAGTTTCTACAGTAGTACTTGTGAAATAATTTGACGTCTAAAGGGGGAGTTAATGATGGTTGCACCAGCTACTAACAGGCCACAGTATATCCTGAGTCTAAGTAACCCCAGTGACTTCCCTCTGGCGGTCTCGAGCTGGATGGCGAGTTGTTTGGTGCGTCGGTCCCAGTCCCAGTTAACCTGCGTGGACCGTTTCAGGTGAGGTTCAGCTTCACCCTCAGCTCCTGAATGTTCACATAGCTGCTGTGAGATATCGGTGATGTCTCACGATTGTTATTGTCTGTGTGACCTGATCAGGTTTCACTCCAGTCCTCCGTCCCATCCCATCATCATCATCATCATCATCCTGGCTACTGTACCTTGACTACAACTGTGTGTACGAGGTATTGTGTGTATCATGCAGCAGGAAATTTACTACCTGAGTAAGAGCCAGGTACATCTTTTATTGGTGTCTGTATGATCGCAAGAGATGGCTTCTCAAGAAAAAGTAAATATAGGTGTTTTTGTGTGCTTGTGACAAGCCAACCTGATGATATAAAACACTATAAAAGTCTCTAATGGTGGAAATCTTCTTAAACTCAAATGGAAACCAGTCAAAAATCTCCTCACCTTTCATTCTTTGTAAGGATATGTGAAGCATAAACCTACAAACACTCACAGTGAAGTCCTTCCTCATCAAACCTCTCCCTCTGTGTGCAGCGCAGCATCAGGGCCGGCATACTGACATCCGTTTTCATGGTGCCTGGTCTCCATAATGAACCGGAGCTGAAAAAGTGACTTAAATAGCCGGCGTCTGGCCAGCCGACCTCGCACGAGAGCAGAGATCAATAGGAGGCGGCTTTGATAATTGCTGAGCGCTTCATTAAAGCACGGCGAGCTCGTCGTGAGCCCCCCCCCGCCCCCCCTCCTCTCGCCGTGGACGGGGCCGCGTCGCATCAGAGGCCTGCACAGATTTAAAAAAAAAAAACAGAAACACTTAAAACTTCTCCACTTCTCTTCCCGTGATGGTAGGAGGAGATGAGCGAAGGCATCAAAGCCGGTTAATTTGCCCAGTTAGGAAAATCTGTCAGCGCTTAGAAAACCTTAAGGAGGAGGACGCTGTCGACTTAAATACGACATGACGCGTCCAAAAAGCCATGACCGATCATCTCCATCTCATAGAATAGCGCACACACGTTGCAGAAATTGTCTTTTCTGTGTCTCAAACACACCAAGCAAGAATCACTTTAATCAGCTCCAGTTTCTCTTGAATGCTCTAAAAATTAGATTTCATTCTCCAAAAATAGAAAAACCTCCTAATACTACTTGCTGCTAGTGAAATGAGGTTCATTAAGGTTTTGATGTGACTGGATAATCACCCTTCAAAATATAAGCAGTGCTGGTAAACATGAATTATCAGGGGAGGAGGAGGAGGAGGAGGAGAAGAGGGGGGGGGGGGGGGGGGGGGAACCCAGCAGCAGCAGCAGCAGCAGCAGGACCTCATTGGTAATGCAAAACTTTAATACTCGCGACTGAAGAAGCTTGACGTGCCGAGGTGTAATGTCAGCTATCGATTGATCGGCGGTCGGGTGTCTCAGTGTCAGGCCCCCATTGACATTCTCTCATCTTACGATGGAGGGAACTTGTTATATCTGTTTACGGCCGCGTGGATGTGCCAGGAATTCAGCGCGCTCTTCTTCTTCTTCTTCCCTTTTTCCGGGAAGGAATCGTAACGGATCTTTGCGGAGTGTTAGCTGCAGCTCAGGCTGTTGACTGTAAGTGCAAAGACAATTGATCACCCTCCTCCTCCACACCGGATCACACACACCTGAGACACACCGACACATGCAAACGTACACTCACAGTTTCCCCTTACAGCACAAGAGCTGACTTGTTGTTCAGGTTGTTCGATATCACCATATCCTGCAACATCTTTCAGTTTCGAATAATTAAATGCCAAAAAAATTGCAGGCACTTTATCGTTTTCCCAAGATTTGAAAGGCTGTATGTACCCGCTCACGCCAAGAGGCATTCCTACATTTCCCATGATGCAACACCCTTTTTCTTAGACCCAAGTTGCATGTTTTTCAGACCCCAACAATGGCTTTTTGTTAAACAGTTGTCCTGTTTCCACACAAACATATTGCATCCAACAGTCCTCTGAATTAAGAGCTGATTCACAAAAACATGATACATAGGAGATAAAATGCGTAAAGAAAGTTTTAAGTTTCTCAGTTTTGTAGTTGTGTTCAGACAAAAACCTCCAGCGTGTCACAGATGTGTTTTTTTGACACTCAGTATAACTCAGACATAATATAAACCTTGTTTAGTTCTTTCAGCAGTTTGTTTTTGGTGTCTTGTGATGTTCGAATGCAGCGGTTACAATGTTTTTTTTGCACTTGAAAGCAAAGCAAATGACTCATTATAGCAGGTTGCATAGCAGCCAGCAGCTCTGAGGAGGTACAACCATCCAGTATTTCACAATAACAAAGAGTAAAGATCAGGGAAAAGTCTGAGAAAATAACTCCTGTAACAACAATTTCATATCTTGTTATTCATCTCATGACCCCTCAGATTTATCTTGTGAGGGTCCTGACCTCAGTTTAGCAACAACTGGTCTAAATGCTGCTTCTCTACTTAAGATAAGTTTGGAGGAAACACTGACAAAGTGGAAAAAAGTAGAGCCCACGTGATTCCCTGTTGACACTTGGTGATATTATTTTACTTTAAGAGTCTGAAAACACTGATACATCTTTCTTTACCACCCAAACCTGCCACTTTTTCCTCCTTTATTGTGTTATCTCCCCCCCTCTCCCCTCCTCCCCTCGCCCCCCCCCCCTCACAACGCTGACCTACAGTTTATCACATCACGTATCACACCTCCAAAACTCGCTCTTCATGCATGCATGCACTCCTGCACACGGCGCATATGTATTTTCTCAAAACAAAATCCCAAACACCCGGAGCGAGCCTGTGCTGTTAGGTGACAAGTCAACGCCACCGCCTCCTCTTCATCCTCCTCCTCCTCTCCTCCCTCCCCCCCCCCCCCCTGTATAAAAATAAAAACACACAGAGAGGTGGCAGGAGCGGGCAGGCAGTAGGGGAGCGTCTACACCCCCCCCCCCGGTCCATCGCTCTCAGCAGGGGTTATTGATTGTGACGTGCGCTCGCAGTGCACCTTCCCAGTCGCCTGTCAGCCAGATGCATGCTGGCAGGTCCGGTCCTCCCCCCTCCCACCCCCCCCCTTGACAGCTCCCGCGCGGCAGGGAGGTTGTAGGGGTAGTGATGGTGTTGGAGGGGGGAGGATGGAGAGGCATTTATCAGAGAGCAAAACAGAGGGAGAAAGACAGCTGGCGGGGGCCCTGGCCCTTGATTTCTCCCCTCTTTGCTCTCTACAGGCCTGCAGAAGGTGAACCTCGACCCCCCCGCCCCCCCTCCTCGAACCCGCTTCTTGTTTGTTGTCGTGGTCGCTACAAGGTGAGTGGAGCTGCCTGCGCGGGTTAGCCTCTGTTTGAGCATACTCAGGTCTGTCACAGTGGATCTTTTCTGGTTTTTCACCCTGAAAAGCCCCTCAGGATAAGGATGAACTGTTTCAGTCCGTGCTCTGCATTACTGTCGCTTTTCACCGCCGCGTTTAGTACGACAAGCCCTCCCTTTCCCCCCGTAACAACCAACCCCCCCCACCTGCGCAGCTTGTTTAACGCCAGCATCTCCAGAAGGTGCATCCTGTGAGCGCTCGGCGGCTGAGACAGGTAATGAGTTCGCTCGGGGGAGGCCGACATGACTGCACGCGTGTGAGAGTGTGAAATTACCTGACACAGCTTTCATCGGCGCAAGGTGCTTCCCCCGTCTGTGCGTTCACAGCCGTGGGATTTGTACACACATGTTCATACAAACACACACACACAGAGAGAGAGATAGAGAGAGGAGGGAAGGAGGTGGGAGAACATAACATATGCCATTTGGTGAACGCTTTAATCCAAACTGCCTAATGGCATCGTGAGTGTTTGAGTCTCCGCTGGCAGCGTGAAAAAGGGCCTCGTTCACATCAACACTGATAAATATACAAGAAGATTGAACAAATATTTAATCCTTTATTGACAAAAAAATCACTTAGAGATGAAAACTTTATTTAATCAGGTGAGCTTATTTGGATCTGGATCTCTTTTTTTTTTTTTTTTGCAGAAGTACAACAGGAAGTGAACATGTGCAAAAGAGAAGATGTTCAACATACAATCAGAGAACAAACATTTAACTTTTGACCTCTGTGTTAAACACTGAACTTTTGTTTTTCTTCCTCTTCCTGCCACATAATCCAGAGCTGGAAGGAGGATTTCTGTCTTTTTTGTCACATGTTGGCTGTATTTCTTAGGTTTAGCTTTGTAGCTAGTAGTTAACCAGTTAAAATAACTAGACTAAAAAAGTTTCCAATAAGATTTCTACTTCTTGTTGACTAAGAAGGCAAAAGCAACCTGCAGCTACAACGTAAAAATGAGACGAGCAGCAGTAGATATGAAATATGTGTCTGACACACTGAAATAACAGGTGTAGTCTACTTTGTACACTTTAATTTTCATGTCTAAAACAGACTTTTTTCCATGTTTAATCTATTTTATTAGTTTTATTATTACATTTTTTGTCATTTTGTAAATTTCTAGTGTCCATTAGTCTCACATTGTTTTACAATTTACATTTGTTCTGTCTTATTACCCGCTCTAACATGTATGAAAGCCGCTCTAGGAATAAAGTTTAAGCGATTGATTGATGGTTAATTGCACAACAGTAGAGAGAAACATTCTTTATTCTGATAAAAGAAACACAGTCATATCTGTATCTGTTCAGAGAAATCAGTTCAAAACTACAGTTACAGTTTGTAGCTTGTGTTATGCTGCGTTTTGCATGAACACCCAAAAAAACATCTGCGTCTTCAGACCTGATGAGAACAATTAGTCTCTGAAAACAAACAAATTCAAGATTACAGCATTGTCAAGTTTAAACTTGCTGTATTTTAGATTTAACCCTTTTCAAACCATAATCAACAACATAATTTCAACCTTATCTGAACCTTAAACAATCCTGAACAGCCTTAAAGTGTTTTTATATGCTGTCACATACAGTTTTTATCTGTATTTCAGGAGATATTGTTGGTCATTTACTGCAATTACATAATTTTAAGCTGAAATATTTCAATACCCTGATCTTGACCAAACATTTCACTTGCTTAAACTGAACTATTTGCCAACTTTTTCCTCATTATGAACGTGATAAAATGGCATGTTCATCGTGCTCTTGTCACATATAATGCAGTTATTCTCATGAAGGAGTGAAGTGTTTCAGAGTTAAAGCTCATTTCACTAAACTTTCTTAGATCTGTGTCGTGTTTGTTGAAGCTACAGAGTATCACACAGTATTAAATCTCACTCTGCAGCATCAAAACGTTTAACAGAGAGGTGAAGCTGTTTGTGGACCGGAGAGTAATAACCAGCACGTGTTGGGACAAGCCCGAAATACTAAACGGATCATAAGTAATAATCAACCCGGGGTTGCAGACAATAAGCCCCCCCCCTCTTCCACCCCTCTCTCCGTATCTCCGTCCATTCGTCTTGGAAAAGGAAATTACTAAATCCAATACAGTTCGATAAAAATCTGGCCTGTCTGGATCGGCTGCTGGAGGATAATGCGGCCTGATAAAGGCGCTCGTTTCCGGCTGCGCGCCATCCGTCATCCGGGGGGTTGCTCCCCTGGTCAAGCTGTCTGCTGGTCCAATAGATGACTGCAGCGGTTCAGCTCAACGCTCTGCTGCCTCGTGGCCTCGACTGCTGAAGTTGCAAAGTTTAGTTGTTCGTAAAGTCGCTGTACAAACTGCAGAAGTTATTTAGCTGCTTTTCACAGCTTCCGTCAACCGCTGTGAATATGAGGATTTCTTAAAACTAGGTCACCTATATAGTAGGAATGTGCAATTATTTTTGAAATTGGTGCCCTATTAACTAGAGAAAACTGTAGATTCCCCATATCACTCTTAAGGGAGGAATCCTACAACAACCAGAATGCATTGTGCTCATCCCGTCCAACAGTCTACTGATGGTTTGTTTACGGAACGCAGAAGTTATTGAGCAGCGTGATATCTCTTTACCGAGGCTTATTTTCATTTACAAAATGTTTTTCCTCATCAAGTCTGGATATATTTTGCAGCATTCAAGGACCAAACACAAACAGCACGCTGGAATCAGTTAAGAGGAATCATTGCAAACTTACATAGTGCTGCACACAAGCCAGAGCTGCAGCTGCAGGTGCAGGTGGACAGTCAAAACATCTCCGAGTCTGCCGTCTCCATGTGAGCTTGTTTTGGGAAACAATCATGGATGAAAAACTGCAACCAAACACTGTTTCTTTTACCTATTTTTGACCATGAGGAGCCAGAACCCCGGATTGTGCTCCAGCTGGATGCAGCTGCATAAGTTAACTTAAAAGATAACTTAACACAGTCGCTGTTCTGTATTCAGAGTTAAAGTCCGATATAATAAAAGTTTGTTGAAGCGTGGAGTCTTAATTCTCTCTGAAGATGCTCACCGGTGGATGCTGCAGCACCTCTCTTCCGGCTGCCGCTGTAACGTAGCTCCCGTGGTCGCTTCCTCTTCCACATTCTGTTGCGTCTGATTCAACAGCCTCATGTATGTTGTAATATTGGTGCCACATCACTGCTCTGACTATACTGTAAAGCTAGTTGTTTGTTTGTGTTAGGAATCACGGAGAAACTCAGCACTGTGAAGCTGCAGCTGTAACATCACTGCGGTGGTCGCTTTCTCCTCCACATGAAACTAGTTTTCTTCCAAATATGTCTGTTTTTCGCTAGTGTAACATGGTAGGCACCACTACAGATAAAGCCTGTAGTTCCTCCAACTACGTCACTGTACTGTTAAATGACGGCGCTGGTGACAGAGGGACAACAGATTTTGCAGACCATTAAAAACAACTGTTGTTTTTCACACTATATCCTTAATTGGTGTAAGTAGAAATGAGGTTGAAAGTAAAGCAAAGTGGTCTTTTAACTTAAGTTACTGATCCGTACTGTGCAAGAACAGACAGAGGAAAGGCCAAAAAGCCAAAGGAAGATTATTTCACTTCTTGGAAACTTTACTTTTCCAGCAATAATTGGATCATTTTAGCAGACAAGTCAGCTGTAGTTGTGTAGCACCTCTCATACACAAAGTGCTTTCCATAATGCATCAAAAACATTAAACACAAAACAGCAGAAAACATTAAAACACAGATTAAACAGAGAAAAACAGAAATAAGTACATATAAGTTTTGATAGTGTGACAATATTCAGCAAAAATTGAGTCTTTTTGTCTTCACAAATATGATAATTGTAGGAATATTGATTACATGTTTTGTCTCTACCTCCTGCAGGCTTTATTACTGCTTGTTTGTAATGTAGACGATGCAGAAATTTACACTTTTTCTTGCTGTTAGAGTCACTGTTTGTCCCTCCAGATAACAAGATAAGCTTATTACTTTAAATTTGAATTCGCTTGACAGCTTCTAAACTTGTTTTTTTCCCTCTAAGCTTTTCTTTTTTGGTCCTTTCCAACATGCATGATGATCACAGCGAGTCATGATAACATAATCTTACACCGGGCAGTCGTGTGACCCCATGACCCTTTTTCATATCTTTTTACTGGGTTGTTTTTTTTACAGTTTACATTCCAGAAACTTGAGCATATTTCACTGTTGCAGCGATTTTTAAGTGGCTCTGGATGAGAACTTGAGCCGAATACCTGAGATGTAATGTAATTGAATATGCTTGCAGCTACGTCCTGCAGTCTGACCTCTAACTCCTCACAGCTGTAGGCATGTGTTGTTGGCAGGAGAGCGGCGTGAGCACAAACACACTAACAGAGAGCGCAGAGGGGGCTGTACACTCTTAAAAGTACAGTTTTAATCAGGGTTAAGAGAGTCGCATAGCACCTTAAAGCTCCTTAAAGGATTCTTTAAGGGAACGTGTGGATGTACAGTATCGTTGAAGCTTGTCCGAGTCGCTCCTTTCGCTCTTTTAGAGAGTCCCTGAGAAAACCAAAGCACTAGAAATTTACACAAGGTTTCATTGTGTTACAAATGGGTTTGCAGAAATGAATACTAATCGCCTATTACAATGCAGATTTGCTTAACAACCAGCTCCATGTGGCCTGAGGGAGAACAGGATGTCGTCTTTTACTTAAGGTGCTGCCTGACCTCTGCACGACCTGCTATTAAAGAGGGACAAATGTTACTGCTGTTAATGAGCAAAGAGCAGCGGTGCTCCATAAAAAAGGTGTAAATATTAGGACACTATCAGAGACAAAGAAAAGAAACAGAAGGAGATGTAACGCTTGCAAAGTGGAGATTCACTGAATTAAGAAGTAAAGACGGCTTTTAAATCAGTACATTTAAAGTATATGGACAAGAATTCACAGAGAAACCCTAGTTTCAGCTCTGAAATACAGATACTGTGTATTTTCTGGACAGGAATAATATGAAGATTACAACAAGACCTCCAAACTAAACAAAATGGTCATGTTGAAGTTAGCCTGAAAATTAGAGTTAGGGTGTTAGGGTTATGGCATTAGGTTTAGGTTAGGGTTATGGCGTTAGGGTTAGGTTTAGGGTTATGGCATTAGGGTTATGGTGTTAGGGTTAGGTTTAGGGTTATGGCATTAGGGTTAGGGTGTTAGGGTTATGGTTAGTGTTATGGCCTTAGAGTTAGGGTTAGGGCATTAGGGTTATGGTTAGGTTTAGAGTTAGGGTTATGGCGTTAGGTTTAGGGTTATGGCGTTAGGGCGTTAGGGTTAGGGATAGGGTTATAGGGTTAGGGATAGGGTTATAGCGTTAGGGTTAGGGTTAAGGCATTAGGGTTATGGTTAGGGTTATGGCGTTAGAGTTAGGGCATTAGGGTTATGGCGTTAGGGTTAGGGCATTAGGGTTATGGTTAGGTTTAGGGTTATGGCGTTAGGGTGAGGGTGTTAGGGTTAGGGTTATGGCGTTAGAGTGTTAGGGTTATGGTTAGGGTTATGGCGTTAGGGCCAGGGCATTAGGGTTAGGTTTAGGGTTAGGGTATGGCGTTAGGGCTGGGGTTAGGGTTAGGGTTAGATTGCTGAAAATCTTGAGCAATTTTCTTCAATTATTAAGTCCCAAAAGTCTAATTTTTGTAGTTTATTAAATGTAATACAGAAAATTCTTTAAACAAGTTAATCTGTTTTGGAAACAGGTGAAAATATTCTCAAATATAACTGAATACATGAATAAATAATATTGTTAGTATAGCTTTATACTTTTCCTTTAACCTCCAATCAGTTGGTTAAACAAAGCAGAAAAGCTTTATATAGTTTGGGGCCTTTAAATGTAAGATAACCTTAAAACGTATGGCATCAGCAAGCTTGTCAGTTAAAATGTTTTAGCTACTGTTACCAGAGTTTTACAGTGATGCTACAGCAGTATAATGGACACTATATGGATGATTAACATTATGTGCAGTCACTGGTGTCATTTTTATGACAGAAGTTAGCTTTAGCTAGATACTTGTCTCTTTTTTTTCAAAATAAAGACACATTTTCAGTCTTGAAACAAGTTTTGAAGAACATTTGTTTTTCATTTGTTAAGAATATAACACTTTTTAGGAGTCTATAATAGAGACTTTACAGGGCCTAAAGTCAGGATTTAAATTTGTTGTAGCTATAATTTAATGTATGGAGTTATGGAGTCCGAGTAAAATCGGACCTATTATATGTGCCAGTTTACCTTGTAGTTTATATTTTTGACTCAGTACATATAGTAAGAGACACACTGATATTCTGCCTGAACCCTCATTTCATCTTTATATTTTTATTTACTTACATTACTCAGTTGTAATAGCTGTAAAATAGCAGCAAGTGGTGTGAATGAGGTTAAAAAACATGTCAACTTTAGCAGTTTTACACCACTTTTCCTCCAGTTTCATGTCTAATCACATTCTACCTTTTTTTTTCCAGTTTGCGTTAAAATCTGCAGTTTCCTGCAGAGCCTCACTGAGGTGTTCCTGCGGTCCTCTTTGTTTCAGTCAATACGGACCAACTCTGAGTGATTTGACTCGAGAGGCCACTCTTGGTCACCCGCCCACCCCTTCTGAAGCCCGCCATGGCAGAATAATGTGAGCGCCTCGATTCGATTCACGTCCCTGCCGCAGCATTTCAAAAGACACTTAATTTCATACTTGTTTACGGCTCTCTCCAGAGATCTAAAGTTCAAAATCGCATGCATTTTTAATTCCAAATTAAGCCAGGGAAGAAGGAGGAGGAAGGGGCGGGGGGTAGGGGGGGGGGGGCAAAAAATTCCATGTTCACTTCACCACATTTTGACAAACATGACCTCCCCTCGCTGGGGTGGAGGGATTATGCGGAACAAAAGTTGGCCCACTCGGCGTACCAGGGCTTAAAGCTATTGGGGCGACAGATTAGAATATCTTTCACCCTCTCAAAGAGATAAGAGAGACACAACCATCAGAAAACGGTGCAAAACATAATGAACCCGTGATCTCCCACCACCAAAGAGCGTGTGTGAAGTTGAAATTCATAAATCTTCAAAACAGTAATGCAGATTTGTGGATTTTTTTTTCTTCTCCTCCCTGTTTTTTTTTTTTTTAAAAAGCTCTACTTATGCGTTTTCCTAATGCTTAAAACATGATCTGGGTTATCAAAGGTTGGAGGAATCTTCCTGCTCATTGTCTTCTCCTCGAGGAGTCCACTTCAGGCAAAAACTATCACCCTTCGCTCGCCTGTTTTGTTGCAGCATTTCTTTTCTTATTATCCCGGATAATTACAAATATGTCAGACGTGTCACCGCATGACGTCTGCTGACGCCGGCAACGTTAGCGAGCCGTGCGGCTGAAATGACACAGTGATATATCTCACCCTCTCCCCGCTCTCAATTAGCTCCCGGTGCTCCAGGTTAATGGAACTTTTGATTGGGGAAAACTCCGGTTTCCTGGAACGCCGGTTTCCTTGTAGATGGCACGTATGGGGGGTCGACCCCGTCCTTATCTACTGTTGCAGAAAGACGAGTTACTCTGCTGCTCTTATGTGTGTTTCCCACTGCGGAGGAGTACCTAAGTGTACTAAACCGCCATGCTTTTTATTTGACTTTCTTTACATTTTACTTTGCTGTTTGTGTATATTGAAAACAAGCTGGAAGTACACTGTAAAAACTGAAGAATAAATTTGACTAAATTGAGTTTCTAAATGGAGATGGAACATGCAGTATATCATTGCATTTAAAACATGTATCATCACTTTAATAGATGATTTAATTGTTAAATAGCATTAATAAGTGATTTAATAACTTGTTATATTGTTATTCTTGCAGCATATTAGCATTAGTTAACATTGAATAATAGTTTTAGTAGTTATTTAAAGCAAAAATAGCAACATTTTCTACTTCTAGTCTCTCAAATTTGAATCACTTTGTGTCATACATGATAGTAAACCGACTATTTTTGAAGTTTGGACTGTTGGTTGGACAATACGAGACATTTGGAGACTTATAACGAGCATTTCTCAGTATCGTCTTGACATTTTTATAGATAAAACGATTAATCGAGAAAATAATCAGCAGATTGATCGATAATGAAAATAATTAGTCACACTATGAAGTAATAATTGTCAGCTGATGTTATTGAGTGTTTTTACAGCATCACTCGTCATCATATTTGTTGATAGGATTCCTCTCAGGAGCACTTTGCTGCATATATTTGCATATTAATGAGGAAAAACTGATTTTATAGGACAAAATATCAACTTTTTGATGCTGTAACATCACTTGTGTGCTATATAAAGCCACAGATATTGATAATTATTGCATTAGTTAGCATTATAGATTATATATTGGTGTATGTCTAATTAATAACATGTAATGGTGTTTGTAGAGGGACATTGTGCAGCTCTGTCGCTCTGTTAGAAGGACAACAGAATACAGAAAGAATCACAACTACAACTTTTTGTTAACAGAGTGTTGTTGAAACTTGTGGTGGCTTTCCAGGACACCTGACTTTCCATCTTTCTCCCTCAATAAAAACTTATGGCATCAGCGAAACTATAAAGTTTTGAACCGTTTGAATCAATTTACTGGTCAACCTCCAGACTTTTGAATTTATGTTCTTCTCAGTGAACTTCACAGGAACACTGAGTGAACGCTGTCAGTGTTTGTTTTAGATGACTGGAAATAAACCAAGCTGGGTTCAGCAGGTTTTTTATGTTTGTTTCTCCCAGCAAATTTTGGATTGACCTTCAAAGGAACAAAGGAAGATCTAAAAGGAGACGAGTTTCAGAACGTGAAGTGTCTGTTTCTCACTTCAACCAGATAGTTATCTGCTGATATGTTAATCTTAGATTGAATCTTATCAGAGAAGTAACCGTCTCATACTGAACATACACGATTAAAGCTGCAATCTCTCTGCACACTCAAAACAGATGTGTGATGTAATACATGTCAGGTGGTTTAATCCTGATGCAATAAAAAATGTCTTTGAACGACATGTAACATGAATATAATTTTTTTTTTTTTTTAAACCCAAAGAAGTAATGAAGATGCATGAACAACAATAGTTTGGTGAACATCTTAAACTACTGCAAATGATTTACCGGTTTAAAATTTCAACAAATGCGTATTTTCATTTACTTAATGTTTTCTTTTTAAACTTGGAAAACTTCTTGAGACACATAAAAAGATTTACAAGAGAGACCTTGGCTGAAATGGGTACACGCAGTCAGTTTACAACATTCACACATTCAGTACAATGAAATAAGACTTGGAAGATATAAAAGGAAACAATATCCTTGCCAACTAAAGAATTGGTCTCAGTCTTCTTGAAGCGAATTTTAAATGTGTAAATTCATGATAAAAAGGCAGCGTTCCTCTTTAACGATGGATATAATGAACTATTAAAGGAGACATATTGTAAAAAGGGAGATTTCCATTTATTTTTTGATTATAAAGCAGGTGTTATATAAATACTGCGAAAGTACCAAAACACTCATTCCCGAGAGAAATGCACGCAGCTTGTATTCAGAAACTGCTTTTAAACAAGCCGTTTGGATTTCTGTAAGGTTGTGATGTCACAACTATACGCTCAGAACTGAGGGCGGGGCTTACACACACACACACAGCGGAGCAGAGGAGAGACAGTAATGGAGGAAACGCTGTGCAGTTGTTGGATGTCAGGAAGCAAATTTGTAATTACGCATTGAGTTTTACCCGGAGCCCTGGTTTTACCTAGCTACAGCAGGCTACAATCTGTCACCTGTGGTTGGCTTGGGCGCGTGTCACTCAGAAAACAGTCAGCCAATCAGAAGAGAGAGGCTGTGATCAGACACAAAACAGCTCGTTTCAGGCTGAGTGAGACAGAGAGGCTGCATCCATGGCTTGTACAGCTGTAACTAGGTGCTTTTTGACCATAAAAACATGCAAATGTTTGTAAATAGACCACAAAAATGAAAATATTTATCTAGGAAAAGGGAATAATATGACATCTTTAATAAAAATAAACAGATTTCAGCTTCAAATCTGAACACTTTGGGGTCAAATTTCTGGTTTTTGAGAGAATTTAGACGATTAGATACTGCATCAAATACTTTAAAACAACTTTATCCAGGACGCAGGGGATTCCAGTGGATTTTATGATCCTCTATAAGCAGAGTTTGGAGGGTAAATTGCGTCTGAGCTCCACCAAAATGACCAGCCGAGAGAGAGAGGTAGGCGGGCAGCGACTCAGCCTCGCACTGTTTCCTCCTCAGCAGCTGGGCAGGGAGGTCAGTGAGATTACTGGACACACAGTCAGCCTCGCGTTCAACATCCCTCTGCACAAACCACCTCCGGCCAAACAAAACCCGCTATCAGAGGATGACACGAAACACCAGCCCGCCGGGCATCTTCCTCCTCCTCCTCCTCCTCCTCCTCCTCCTTCTTCTTCCTTCACCGCTCTGGAGCAAATGCATCAGTGAGTTTCACTTTAGCTTGTTTGCGGCCATGTTGGAGGCAAGGTGACAAGAGCAATACAAAAGAAACATTCCCGTAATTTTCCAAAAAGAGCTTAAGGTGGAATTGTTCTCCAAGGGGGGGGAAAGCTGCCACGTCTCTTTCTTCTTCCCCTCCTTCCCCCTGGTTCACCTAACTCGCCAAAAAAAGGGGGGAGATGTACACCCCGCCCCCATGCACACATACACACACAAACACACACACAACCCTCCTGAGGAATGGCTGGCGAGCAGGGAAGAAATGCGGCCTGACAATCTCCCCTTCCCTCCGGCGGCTGGATGCCAGAAACGAGCGCCGTTTCTTCTGAGAGATCTTATAGCGAAGATGCCAGGGATTAAGAAAGAAAAGACTGCAGGACAGTGCTGTGTCACCTAGCATTAAACAGTCCTAAACTCTCCGGTTATGAGATATGCTGCGCGAAATAGGTCAGACCGGGCGAAATGTGAGAGAAAAAAAAAAAAGAGGTTTCGATTTCTTATCTTTTTTTTTTTCCCCTCCGAGCCTTGATGCCTCTGGACTTCTTCTCTTGGTTGTTTGTGCCTTCACACAAGTTGAACACATAGTCAGTTCACGTCCATGCAAATCAGAAATCAGAATCAGTTTTATTGGAAAACTTACATGTGATTAACAGTGTTTATGAGGAATTTTAAAAAGGCAAAAGGCCAATAATATGACTGATTATTGAAGAAATAAGTGGAAATAAGTTCAGATCTGAAGAATCCTGCATGTGGATCTGAGTGTTTTGGACACTTAAAGGAAGAAAACTGTTGATGAAACTGTTGTAAAGACGTATATTTAAGAGCTAGAACACATTTGAGTGTGTTAGACAGGCTGATGTCAAGTTTTGTTCTTTTCACAGGTGTCAGAAGTTAATATTCTTACATTTAAAGTGAACTGAAGTATGAATTCTTTGTATGAAAAAGTCATTTTTTGCTTGATAACTGAGAATTTTCTCCCTCCTGAGGTATAAGCAGGAATATAGTGATACAGAAATGTGTGATTCTGATCAATTTAAGATTTCAGGTTGAGTTAATTTCAGGTTTTGGCAACTTGTCTACTAGTTAGCTTTCCTTTCAGGTGCAACCAGTCAGGAGCGAAAGTCAAAAACAAACGTCTGTATAGTTGAAGTTAATAAAATCTTTAGAAATTTGAAATGCACCTGCTACAGCTGACGTTTTATAGCTTCAACCAGTTGAATCTTTAAATTTTAGCTTTTAATAAAAATGTGGTGCGCTTCATGTTAAAAATGCAGGTTCATTTCACAAGCAACACCTTTGCAGAATTAATGCAGGTCCAGCTAAAGTGTCTGACCTTTGACCTCAACAGTGTCTGCCTGCTGCTTTACCTGAGACTCAAATCATGAGTTTGGCCTTTTAGTTGATAGTTTAGATAGAGACACACATCATGGTTGACATCCAGACTCGAACTGTTGCAGAAACAGTGCACGCATCTTCACCACGAAGCCACCAGGACGCCCTTAAAAAAAAAAAAACTTCTGTATTTGGACTTTTTGTCGCCGAAGCCGTCGTTCCTTCATCAAGCAGCATCTGGTCTCACATTTTGAAAGAAATGCGGCCAAAAGTTTCCCCCCGTCGTCTTTGTCATCTTTGCGGAGCCGCTCGGCCCGCTCTGAATAATTCAGCGGCTGCTTTGTCGATTGCAAACAAACGGAATAAAACATCGATAGTTATGAGGCATAAATATGAACAAACAGCATCTAAAAGCATTAAGAAAACACAGAGCGTCGGGGGTTTGGAGCGACAGATGAGGACAGTGTGTTTGACTGGCTGGTCAGAGCCGTTACGCCACCCCCCTCCCCAAAACCCTCCACCCCCCACCCCCCCTAATGATGTGTGGCCTGTCAAAGAGATGCAGCCAAATTACATTCAGGACTACAAAGCCTTCGTCCGAGGTTTTCTCTCTCTGTGCAACACCCTGCAAAACAATAACTGGGATTCAGCAGCTGCAAATTGCACTAAAATGTACCAGTCTCTTTCTGTGAATTATTAATGAGAGTCAAACCAAAAAAGACAAAAAAAAAAAAAAAAAAAAGAAGGGGGAAGAGAAATATCTACAGCGTGCTCGTGCAGTGGAGAATGCTATAAAGCTGTAATTATGCCAGAGAATGAGAAATGGAACAAAGTTGTTGGAGCCAGAAAAGGCGAGGCAGAAACTGAAACTAAGAGCTGGAAATTTAGAGCTCGGAGGGTGAAAAGAGGAGGGTAAAGAAAAGTAGTTTTATTACATATGCAGACACGCCAAAGCTTGCAGGATCGACACACAATTAAAACCGGGAGGAACAACAGCATTTGCATCCGTCTGTCAGGTTTGTTCTGTATGAAGAGTGAAGAAAAATGTAAAGAGAGGAGAGGAGGTCAAAATGCCAAAAAAATATACATGATCTGTTTTTGGAATAAAAAAAAAAATCCTGTAACTGCAAACATGTCAACTTTTTTTTAGAAATAGCCTCGTTTTTCCCTGCAGCAGTGTGTGAAACAGTAAGAAAAAATAGCTGGTTTTAGGTTTTCTCTCAACAGTAGCAACATGCCACCTGATGCTAATTGCCCAAAAGTAAAAGAAAAATACAGAATTTCAGTAGCAGCTAATACAGTTTTTTTTTTTCTACAGCAATTATTTTCTCTTTTTCATAAAATCGTTTGACAAAATATGACTATTAGTTGCAGATTGAAGGCAAAGGAAACTTATAGTAACATACTTTACATTAAAATGCACAAGTAACGTATAAATATTACAAAAATACATCAAAATGCAAAAAAAAAAAAGAAAAAATACAAGAAGCACCTTAGTTGCACCAACTGAAACTCTACAAATGACCAAAAATATCCCAAAAACTCCATAAACACAGACATTTGAGTCTCTGTAAGAGAAAACGAGCATAAAACTGTTGAATGAAGCTAATAATCAGTAATAATTAATGACATGTAAACTGTGGTTTCCTGTCCTGATAATGAAAATGAAAGGTTCAAACTGTGGAGACTCACCAACAACACAGATACACAGAGCTGATAACGACCTTTATTAAATATCTGATATCAATTAGCGACTTACTGACAGTAGCTGAAAAAGTACTTTGAACTTATACTTAAGTAATTAATACCACGATATAAAAATACTCTTTAAACATTACATTTAAGTAAAAATACTCGTTTAACTTATGAGTAAAAAGTGCTCATTGTGCATAAAAGCTGCTATCAGAATGTTTATTATTGTAAACTATATTAGTGGAATATTATTAATAATGCATTAACATAAATGCAGCATTTTATGTTGTATTTTATATATTTTAGGGTAGTTTAATGTAAAACTGTGTATAATGTTTTAAAAGCTGATCGTATGTTTTGATCTTTTAAGATAAAACAAGACTTAATTGATCCCAAAGAACTTTATGTACCAAAGATGCTCAGTATACATACAGTAAAATAAACAGAAAAAATATCTTAAAAAATGAATATGCAATGTACCTTTTTAGCCATTAAATACATGTAGCGGGTTATAAAGCACAATATTTCTCTCTGCAATGGAGTAGAATAAAGTAACAAGTACCTCAACATTGTATTTAAGCACAGTACTTGAGTAAATGTACTTTATTACATTATTGATTAACCTAAAAGAGCAACTTGTACTGCAGTTTCTTACTGAATTCATACTTTACATTTCATGGATATTATACTTTGAACGGGGGGGGGGGCTACTATACATGTTAGTACTCTAGAGGTGAAATAATTCACACTGACAGAAAATTAATTGGCAAAACAATTTTTATATTTTTTGTAGCGCCTACCAGCTTCTTAAATAATAATATTAATAAATTATTTTCCATGAACTGGACATCTTTGTGTCTGTTTGTCAGACAAAACAAGTAATTTTTAATGTTGGCTTCACACACCATCTCACTGACACTTTATACACTGAAACACAACTTAAAATGAGCCCAATATAACAATATAAGTCTTAAAACCAGATGTTAGAGTCCCTCTTTTAAGACCAGGACTACAATGGATGGAGAATTGAGGACTTGTCAGAGTTGATATTGTATTTGAGTGCTGGAATATGTCGCCACAAATGATACAGAGCTTCAACTAATCCAGGTTCTACTTTGAAAAGTTAATAAGTTATACAAATATGTTTTACAGGGTAAAATAGTGGAAATACAGGGAAAAAGTGGATATTGTGAGAAATGTTATTGAAAACATGGTGTTTCCCCTACAGCACAGTGTGTGTTAGTGAGTCTGGGCAGCATTTTTTTTTCACAAATTTCATCCGTTTTTAATCTCGGGGAACTATTGTGTCGTATTGAAGCTTGTCAGGACATCGAGTCCACAGTTTTTCCTGATCCTAGCTTTCATTCCTGGGTGTATTTTGTGGCTGATGGACGATATTTCTCCTCATTCTTGCCTCTTCCTGCTCCCTTCAACACCTACAAGGCTCAAAAATATTAAGACTTATTGACATCACGGCCAATTTTTCCATTTTAAGGTGAAAACTTCTTATATATAATTTAAAAATGCACATAAATACACAGTCATTCATTAAGGACACCAACCTAAAAGATGCTCTTTAAAGAAAATCATTTTTTCAGTGTAAAGTTTGAGATTAAAAGTAAATTCTGGAGGAAAAACTGAATCTATTTGTCATTTTTTGTTTTTTTCTTTACTGTTCAGATAGTAGATGATAGAAATAATAGATAATCTGTGTTGATTCAAGGCTTTGAAAACCTTTTACATTTACAATCAGTCTAATTTTAAACCTTCAACTTCTTCTTGAGAAGCCAACAGAGCTGGAGGTTTTCTAATATAGAGAGAAATCAGTCCGTAACACAAATCCATGTTGTCAAACAGTTGAATTGTGTTTTTTTTTTTTTTTTTTTTTTTTTTTGAAAAGCAGAAGTTAACCGCTCTGAAGCAAAATATTTCATCAGTCTGCTTCTAGAGAAGAGTTTACGACACGGTTTTTAATCTGATGAGAGTAAACAACAGAATATTTGTCGTTTTTTTTTCTGGCTTCAACATGTTCGAATGGCAACATAATCAATTTCAGGTTTTTTTTAGTGCAACATTATAAAATATGAACTTTTCATCGTGTGTTTGCATGAGAACACCTCCATGTTGTTTTTGAACAAAAGCCACAAACACAAACATCCTCACAGCTCTGTCGTCTTTTGGCGCATGTTTGAGAAAGTGCCATCCAGAGTCTCTCTCTCTCTCTCTCTCTTTCACACACACACACACACACACACACACGTGGTTCGACCCAGGGCCTGGCATGGATCCTCTGCTCACAGGAGGCAGCGGCGTCCCTCAGGGATCCATAACCAACCAAATAGCTCTGAGAGAGAGAGAGAGAGAGAGAGCAGCTCGCTCGCCCAGCTGGGCCTCAGCACTCTCTCTCACTCGCTCTGTGTGTGTGTGTGTGTGTGTGTGTGTGTGTAGGAGGAGGACCAGATGACACAGGCGACTCTCAGCATACTGAGGGCGAAATGAGGTTGGAGACAGAAAAATCAAGAGTCTGGTTGTAAAATCAAACCGTATATATACACACACACACTATATGGCCAAAAGTATGCAGACACTTAAACATTGCACTCTGCATGTGATTCTTTCCGTAACCACACGCATTAATCTGCTGCTATAATAGCCTCGTCTCTCTTCAGATGTTGGAAACTGGAGCCTGAAGTCACAGAAGCATCAGAGAGCTTCAACTGTTGCCACAAAGTTGGAAGTTGACGTCTAAAATGTCTTTGTATACTGCGGCGTTAACGTTTCCACAGTGCGTCCACATACTTTTGGCCATATATGATGTGTGATTTTTGTCGATTTGTCATGAATAAAAAGCCTGAAGTTGAACAGAGACATAGAATTATTTATTAATATGTTTACTGTTTATAAAAACCGTCTCTGATATAGTTTATTGATGCTGAGTGATAAACTTTTCCCCGAATATGAAGCACAGAACAGAAAATCAAATGACAGACATGAACTCAGAGGTTTCACCACGTACGGCCTGATAACCAAAATGTTATAGTGAATTCAAAACTCTACTGGCAGCTAATGGAAAGAAATGTCTTATAAATCTCATAGTAAAAGAAAGCCAGACTCTTTAATTTTAGTTAAAATTAGCTTTTTGTAGCTTTTTTTGAACACAATCAATAATTTTTTAGTACAGCAGCATTAACCTAAAGAATCATCACTTGCTATGAGCTGAACATACTATCATCTACTGGATTACAGTTAATTTATTATTTAAATCATCCGATATTGGACGTCTTCTTGTAATTTTTGCCTGCAGGAGAGAAAACTGTATAAAACATGAATTTCCTTCTTTTCCGAAACACACAAAAAACCTGCTTCATGGGCCCTCAGTGAAGGCTCCTTTACACGGCTTCCAGAGGACCAGAGGAAATATTAAAACAGTCCAACAGTCGTCAGCTCCGAGACGAGGTCAAATGGTTTAAAATGTGCACACACACACACAAAGAAAAAAGGTGTTTGATTTCTTCACTTTGGTGCACCAGATGGGAGGAGTTTCACCATTCTGTCGGTTTAATTACAGTTAAAAGTTAGTGAACTAGAGTTTGTGTCATTTTACCTGGTGCGGAGGCTCCACCCGGTCAGAGGTTAAAGGTCACACTGAGCGATGTGTGACAGATTCACAGGTTTTAAAAGCTCTCTGGTGGATGAGTCTGTCGGTAGTGGAGGTTTTGGTGCGTTTCCTGGTGCTGTCCTGTCCTCTACTGGCTGTTCGGTGGAAGTGTCACAGTTTGTATAAAGTACAGAAGCAGTTCTGGTGTAAATATAGTTTGTTTTTGAAGCAGCATGACACCAAAACAAGACATCTTTTTATTTACTTTTACCAATTCGTATGCATCTGTGCTCATTTTTTAACTTTGGGGTGTTTCTGTCGGTCAGTTTTTGTGTTTTTTAGGAGCCTGATGACTCCCCAGAAACAGTGTTGTTATATCTTTAACTTATACTCTGTGTATACTTTGTATGTTCACTATCTCTGCTCAGAATCTTATAAATCTGATCAATAACGCTCAGGGAGGAAGCTTTGCCACCTTTTAAGATCAGGTTGAAAAAGTACTAAAACACTTTAAACTCTGCGACCTCTTATGTTCATAAAACATCCCTAAAACTAACTGGATTTCCTCAAAAATGCATGTTCAGCAGCAACAGGTCGAGATATCAGATATTAATCAATAGATAGGTCATAATTTCTGCATTTGATAGATAGAGAGCTCACAATGAGCTACAGGATGTCCAGACTATACAAACATACATTTGGTTGTTATTTGTTGCTGCTTTAAAATAGAATAAATTATGAGTTTTATGTCATTTGATGCTTAATATTCAGTTTTTGTAGTTGAGTCACTGAATGTGTTTTCTGTTAAAGTTACAATAAGCAGCAGTATCGTCAGATAATTTGATCCTAAAACACTTTTAATGAAGGTAAAACTTAACTAAAAACTACAGGTGTATTAATATATAGAAGGTAAAGGTGTAAAATTAGTATTTTCTGTCTTCCTAAGTTGTCGTATGAGCTTGTTTTACGTCAGAAACATGAGTTGTTGTACATTTAGTTGTTTTTTCTCCTTATGAATTTTGTTTGTGAGGTCACAGATTTGACCTTTTAAACTCTGCAACCTCTCAGTGTTTCTAATATTACGTTCAGTCACTTATTGTTAAGGTGGAAAAATGACCAAAGTTATCAAGCCTGACTTTTTAAATCTTAACATTTCTCATATAAACTGTATGTTTTCTGTTTTGTCATCATGGTCGAACACATGAAACTCACTTTTTTTATTTTTGTTTGTTTATTTATAAGTAGGTTAATGTGGTGTTAAAATCAGAATCAGCCTCTGTAGGAATATTTGTGTTTGCATGAACCGGTGTGTGTGTGTGTGTGTGTTTTAAAGCTCCTGTCACTCCATCTCCTCCTCCTCCTCCTCCTCCTCTTCTTCGCAGAGTTCAAGGTTGCCGTGCGGCTATTTCCAGCTCGTCTTCACTTTAATCCGTGTCGCAAAATGACAAGGTAACGCAACTCGGGGGGTCAGCTGTGTTACAGGAACGCTTCCACAGATCGGGGAAGAGGAAATCAATCCTGCCTGACAGTGTCTTCAGGATACTCCGACCTGACTGGACCATGACAACTACACACACACACACACACACACACACACACAGAAGAGAGCATATACACACACGCATAGAAGAAGTAAACACACTTGAAGTCACGCAAGCATGCGCGTAAACACAAACAAACACTTGTAGTACACACAAGCTGCAACCAAATATAGCGCGCACACACACACACACACACACTCCAGCTGTCTCTCTGTCTGACACAGATGACCTCTGTCAGCTCCGGTTTGTCTGTCGTCTTGTCAAGGTGCATCAGAGAGACAAGGTGTCGGCCGAAAAGTTCATCACACACTAACTGTATCTGAGAAGTTCGGCTTCAAAATGCTGCACGAAGGTTTTTCAGGGATGTAAGATGAAGTTAATCCTTCAGAGTCTTGACAACTGAGCTAAAATTATCTCATAGGTGAAATATACTCGCCGTGAGCTTCTAGACAGAGTTCAACTTTGGTGAACTTTGACACAAAAGTTTGTGCCGCTGTCAGATATCAAACCCCGCTGACGATGCTGACCTGCTGAGGCAACATTTACGCAAAAATGTAAAGAAGTGATTATATAAGCTGAGCTGCCTGTTTAATATAAATGTGTTCTTTTGACTAATAAACTGCTCCACAAAAGACACCTTTTTCTCAAAAACGCATGAAGGGATTTTAACTTTCTGTCCACACAGTCTGCGTAGCGACAGCAGCATGTCATGTGTTCCCTGTCTCCTAGAAATTACATGTATATACAAATAAAAGCGTAATTAAAGCCATGAACTGCATAACTGTGTCACACCAAGACCATGATCTCTCCCTAACCTAACCGACTTCTACTATATCTAATAAAGCAGATGTTTTTCTGCAAGATCAGGAGAAATATGTTGTCACTGAACATCTTAATGTTTTAAAAACAATATTTTCTTATTATGTTTACATGAAATGTCATTTTGGCTTCATTACATTTCCTTCAAACCTGTTAAAGACTAGTAATATATAAATGTAAAATCTTCTTAACGATTCTTTGGCTTTATGTTACCTATATAACATATACATATATAACTATAGCTACATCTACTAGAATCATCACTTCTGCATGTATTTTGCACAACTTTTGTATTTTTACAACCCACAAGTCAGGTCATGTATTGCCTAAGTAGTGTGAGGTTTATAATGTATATAGTAGGGGTGTGCCCGAATACAAATACATTACACAAATAGTGGGTTTTATACAAATATTTGTTTCATACAAATATTTAAAAAAAATATTTGTCCCCCAGAGATAAAGCTGAGCTACTGACACAAGCAAAGTGCTCCCGACGGACTCTCCATAACCTGTGGTTCCCCTTCTCCTTTCCACAAAGTTAGGTTGTAAAAAATAGGCAATAAAAGAAAAGTACAAAGCAATAATCACCTTTGAAGTTCCTCCCTACATGTTACACTCTGTGCTGTCTCTGTGTTATGGGTGTATAAATAGGTAGAGGTCTGTCTGTAATGAGGTGATGAGTAAAGTTTTAGCTTAGTAATCAGCGCAGCGCAGTGATCTGAGAGACTCCAGTTCGAGACCTGATGTGGGGACGTCGTCCTTCATAAGGTAGTTTATTCATGAACACTTATTGTAACACTTTAATTTTCTAAAATTAAAAGTGTCATAAAAACAAAAACAGGATTTTATTCGAATACAAATACAGATACAAATACAAATACTAGGATCTCTGCACATCCCTAGTATATAGATTGAATTTGTATTTCCTTTGTATTCATTACCTCTAGTTCTTATCTGTTTCCTTGTTTCCTGCACTTCTGTAACGTGAATTTCCCCTCTGGGGATCAATAGATCTTTATCTTAAAACACAAAGATACTCAGTTTACTGCTATGTATGACAAGGCAAGTTTATTTGTGTAGCATATTTCAACAACAAGGCAATTCAAAGTGCTTTACATAGAGCATAAAAGGCATCAAGACAGAATATAAAAGCAACACAAGTCAAAAAGACATTTAAATACAATTAAAAAGTGTTAAATTTGGAAATGGAAAGAAGCTAAAAAAAAAAGAATAAGACAGATAAAACAGGAGAATAAAAGACAAGGGTTCAAAAAAGTCAGTCAAGTAATCGATTAGTTGTTTTTTGACCTTTTTTTAAAGTCCAGATGAAGCCATTTCAAACCAACTTTTTGGCAACAGTTGAACCTCTGATGCTTTTGTGACTTCAGGCATTTCGAATGTATCTAACTTCTGTATCGTGACGTGTTTCCAGCGGGACGTAATGTTGACACAATTTGATTTGAACGTTGAGAAGTGGATGTGTCATAATCATGATATGTCATGATGTTATTGGTTGGTTCAAACCTGCGTAAGCACCAACATGATTGAATTTGATTATACAAACAAAAAGAAATGTATTTTTTGGACATATATTGTTAAATAGGTGCATAATATGAGCAGAGATGTGATCTAAAAGGGTTAAAAAGGCGTTTTTCATTTCATCTTGACTTTAAGGGAAGTGCTACAGTTCAGTCAGACAACTCATGTAGAACAGAATATGTGAAAGTTTGATGTTGGTTTGTTTTTTAGATGCTGTTAGATGAATCAGTCATTTGAAGCACACTGAGGCCTTTACAGCTGCATGTGTGCACAGTTTAATGTTTATAATTTATTCCTTAATGGTTCTTTAAAAGACGTTATGGATTGAGAAACCTTTTTATAGAGCTACTCTTTTACTTTAGACTTTGTATTAAGTATTTTATAATATTCTAAGGGGGAAAATAAAGTTATTTGAATGATACAAAGAGCTAAAAGCAGCCAGGCATCTTCATCAATAACCGTGTCTGCTCACCTCCCTCAGAGGTTGTGATATCTGTTGTTTCTGTGGCCAAACAAATGCCCGTAAGCGCTGGCAGCCATCAGACTGCCTCCCAGGTCATTGAGTGTTCCCTGCTAGCTAATTACAACAGGGCTGTAGTTGTCTGCACCCCCCGCTCCTGTCTGGAAACACACTGCGGAGGACGGTGGGAGGGTCGCACAGGGGTTGCGGGGGGACGTATTTCTGACAAATGTGCCATCTCCATAATTAGCTCGGAACATATGAAACATTAAACACGCCGGGCGCTGACGACAATCAAAACATTTCATTTGTTGTCAATTATTCATTACTTTGAAGGTTCTGAAGGGGTCGTTAATATGGAAATAAGCTTGCGATGCTAACAAGGTTGTAGTATCTGATTCCAAATCATCTGAGCACAGAGCACCCCTTCCTCCTTTTTTTTTTCTCCTTCTTCTAGGCTAATATTTTGCCTTTTTGTCTTTTCCATCCCTGTGATTTCTTCTCTTATTCATGAAGCCTGTTTTTCAAACAAAACCATTTTTCTGACTCAAAAACAAGTTGCTTTTATCCACTTTATTAAAAGGGAGGGAAACTGCATTTGATGGAATTCTTTGATAGTTTAAAGTTTAGCTCAGCCTCAAATGAAGTTAAACCACCCAAAACTAATCCACTACTTCTTCTTTTATTTTTTTGAGTTTTCTTCTCACACCTGGCTTTATTAATGTGTGCTCCCCCCCCCCCCCCCCCCCCCTTGGTGGCTGTGGGAGCAAACCTGCCAAGAGAGCGGTCACTAAAGTTCCCCCTGTCTGTAGCTTTTCACGCTTTAGTTCCCCTACAATTAATTAACAGGATGAAAAGCCCCACGCAGCACCTCGCCGCCACCGCTACCTTTGCCAGCTGTCAAATCGGAGAGACGTGGACTGGAAAAAAATAAGCCCGAGGCTGGGACTATTTAAGGTAATTAGTTTTGATGCATGCAGCTCTCAATCCCTATTACCTGTCGACTGCTGCCACCACAGACTGCCCAGGGCGCCAGCGTTCATCTGGGGAGTTCGGCCTAACATGTTCCAACACATGAGAGGCTACAAATATAGAAATGGAGGAAAGTTTCCACAGAATTGAGCGATAAACCTTCAGGTGTTAAATGTTTCCTTAGATAGGGCCTCTGTCGTTGCCTCATATCTTGTCTTAATGCCTTTTTAAGCTCATTGCACACCAATCAAGCACTCTCCAACAACAGGGAACGTTGTAATGTTGGCAGTTGAACACTAACCGCTCATGGCACACTGATCAAACAAATCCAAACAAAATGAGCTGACCAAACTTAACAGGTCAGACAGTCGACTTCAAAAATGACCTCAAAATGGACAGTGAAGAGACGCCCTTTTTACTATTGTGTTTTAAAAGTGGCGAGACGTATTTAAACATGCAAGAAATATCGGAAGAAACTCTGGAGTAGGCGGAGGTTATTAAGAAAACAACACAAGGGAGCTGAAAAATTCAGGCAGATCTCGTTTGTAATCTTTCTCTTTGATTCTACGGTGGCCTATAAGGGCAATATAAGTGCTGCAACTCAAGAAAACACAAGCAAATTAAGAGAACATCATCGATTTGACGGCACGTGCGCAGCGTTTAGAAAACACGCCGCAAATACCACGAAACAACATATTACAGAAATGACAACTGAGGTGATGATTAACACGACAATAACTCGTAAGCAAAACATTGTTACAACACAAACAAGGCCTCTCTCTTGCCATAGTAAGGTCCATACAACGAGCTGCAACCTTACTTTCACCAAAACAAGCTGGACTAATAACATTGTTCTCTATGTTCAGGACGCCAGGAACATACAGTGTAGCAGTGGTCTCCTGTTGGTTATACTACAACGCTTAGTTTGGAAAAACAGGGTTATTGAATATTGCTGGTGGTTTAGCTGCAGCAGTTTATGCAGGTGAAACATAAACACACCATCAATCAACGTGAGCGCTCACACACTTTACACACTGTCATGAATATGAGTTCAAATCAGACAGTGTTGATTCTGGAGTTTGACTTTTAGCGAAAAATGTTACAGTAGTTTCTGTCACATGCAAGTCACGTGATTATTGTTAAAGTTGATGATGCATTTAATAGTACGTTAACAATCAGGCAGGTTGATTGAGCCGCCTGAAACGCATCCTTTAATCTAAGGTTAGTAATATTATGGGACTTTGTTGTTTTTGAGGGTTTTTTTAAATTTAATTCTGTAAAACACTTTGATGTCGCCATCTTTGCTGTTTCCTGTCGCAAAAGTGTCAATACTTGTTTCATCATAGTTGTTGCGCGCAGAGATTAATTCAGGACCAGTGAACTAAAATAATATAATGTTTTAATCTTTTCACTTCACTCCAAACTATCTCATCACTTTCTGTGGACTGATAAATAAAAACAGAGTTAAAAATTACAGGTCATAATCGATTAATCTGACGATTATTTTCTCTATTAATCATTTGGTCTCTAAAATGCAAATTTGATGTCTTCAAATTGCTTGTTTTGTCCATCCAACAGTAAAAAAAAACCCCCACAAAATATTCATTTTACTATGATAGACGGCTGAGAAAACCAGCAAATATTAATATTTGAGAGGCTGGAAGTAGTGAAGTCTTAAAAACAATAAACCGTCTCCTCCAGGTTTTTGGGATGGTGGGGACATGACATGAAGCCTAGTTTTTTATAACAACCTGTACTGTTTGCATATGAACTTATTGCTACTTTGTCTTTTTAGTTGTAAAAGGAAGCTTCACTACCTCTATGAAGCCAGTGGTAAGATCTTAAAGTTGCTGTATGCTGTCATCTTGTGGTCTCAGTGTATATTACATCCAGGGTACATACAGTATATCTGACACTATGCTTTTGATAAGAAGTCATAGATATAAACACGTAGATGCCACATTAGACGCTGCAAGTTATTGTATTGATGCATCAGTGCAGCCGTCATATTGGTTCCATCTAGTCGCTCTCTCTGAAGGCATGCAAGTATTTTCCAGCAGTTTGGGTTGTCACAAAGTACCAGACATTTATATGTAATACAGAATACTTTGATGATCGAGAATGATGGTTTTCATACCAAAATACAACAAAGAATCTAATTCAGTATCCTCAAAATAAACCACAGTCAGTGTTGGAGTTTGTTTTTGGTCCGAAATATTCTCCTTACACCTTATTTTACTATTTGTGTACTTATTTTATTTACTTAAGAGTGTTAATTAGTTTAAAATCTCTCAATCCATCAACATGTTTTATCATAACACATGGTAGAAAAGTGCCTGAAGAAGTGATTTACAGGACATCATTGTGCCCTTTTTCTCCCCAGGTGTTCACCATGACCAGCGTGCAGGCATTACGCAGGAAGTCTCTTCTGCTGACGGGCTGGAGTATCTGATCCAGCACTACTACTCCAAGGACCCTTCCCGCCCCCGCAAACCTCACGTCCACATCATCACGCCCTCTGACCCCCAGCGGAGAGGCTGCCAGCTCTCGCTCTCCTTCTCCGTCCCCATCTGAAAAGTCTTCCAGGAGCTGGAGAAGAGGGGAGTCGCTGTGAGTAACAGGAGCCTTTTAGCTTCTAGTAGAGTCTTGACAGGGATGTAAGATTTAGAGGTAGTACTTGTTGTCCTCCAGAGTCTGTAAAAAGCAGAATAGTCTGGAAATTTTGTGACTCATAGAAAGTGGAAGAAAAGTAATAAAAAAGGGAAGAAAACTCGGAGGAGCTGATGATTATGCAATCCCTCTAAATAAGTAAAAACAAGTAGACATATTTATAGTGTTTGCTCTATAAATGATATTTTAACTCTGATTTTTGCATCAATTATTTAATTTGCACTGAACTTTGAGTAGATGAAGAGGCAGATATTGATAACAGAGAGAGACGTTCTTCAACACTTACTGACCATAAACCCTGTCAGACCTTTACATTATGGTGTTTGGATTTAGAAAATGGATGTTCATCTGATGGGTTTTTTTCACTGGTGAATGAATGAAACCCCTGATGTTTACTTTTGGTGTCTCAGATCAATAAAACATACGTAGAATTCTGTTAATTGTGGCAAAATAAAAACAGCATTAAATGACAAACAGGATCAGAAATGCATCACAAATATGACCTTAAGAAGTTTTTTATCAACCTTTAACTTTTTCATCTTTTGTCTCTCAAGTGTGACACGAGGGAGCCCAGCGTGCTGCTCTGGTGCCGCTCTACAACTCCTTCAGTGACGTTCATCACTTCATACAAACCCTCAGCAGCCAGTGAATGAATGAATGAATGAATGAATGAATGAATGAATGAATGAATGAATGAATAGTGGACTGTGGTTTTGCTGTCAGGTATAGGAAAGTTTCATTCTTAGCTTGGCCATTCAATAAGATCAATTTATTATGTGTGAAATTTGAAATGAAAATTCATAATATTTTAATAATTTTTTAAGGGCGTGGGTACCTTTAAATCAAAAAGTGGATACAAATATTTTATTTTTCGGGAATTGCACTTGAGAACAATTGTAATTGCTGTTATTTGACCGACAGAGCAGATCCAACATGAATAAAAAGATTTGATTTGGGGTGTTTTTTGATCAAGGTCAACAATCATTCTGAGACAGACACGTTGTCTCCTCCTGGAACTGCATGTTCAGCAATTCTCTCACTTTTTGTAGCTTTCAGACTCATCTCAACATGAGAGATAACATCTTACACATCAAAACAAACTACTTACATATGAAGCCAGGTGTTTGAAATGTTTCAACAATGCCTTGGAATCACACTGGACAATAAACTTTTTGAACATTATTAGTGTTTCAATCCATCCAGCTATGTATTAGTCTTTTTGTCTGTATGTATGCAAGGAATATTGTATGTATATGTATGTTGTTCTTTTTTTTGTATGTCTATCTAGGTTCTAGAGGCACGTACAACACATAAAACAAATTTACCCTTGGGGACAACAATCATTCAATAAATACTGCTGCTGTGCTGATACCTGATTACTGAAATTTAAACTAGTATTTTTCTACAGAAATCTTGTTGTGTTGTATGTTTTAAATTCTAACTAAAGACAAATTCTAGATGGTACCAAAAAATATGAATCTGATATGAGTGAATCTGTCTAGATAATATGTAGCTGTTTTCAGAAAAATGAAACAGACTATTTAAACGTGGAAGCAACATTTTCTCTATATCAAAAAGTCAAAATGATAGCTCCCACAATTCCTTGGCTTTGTGACCCTCCTCTTCAGTCGAGCGTTTGGGCTCGACACCCAGAGTTCGCAGCATGGGGTTTCCAAATGACGTGAACCCGCCTTTCCCTCCCCATCCCTCCCTCCCTCCCTCTATCTCCACCCGGCTGTACATTACACACATGAGTTAGCCGACAGTCCTCCCTTCACCAATTAACACCTACTTTATTATAACGTTGACTTCTCCCTAATGTTCTTGCATGTGTTTATGCACTATTACCTTGACGGATGCCTATTCCACGATTAGACATAATTGGCATATCAATATGCAAAACCTAAATGGATTAACCTTCTTTAAAACTAATGAGCACTTGGATGCCCAGCTGGGGAATGGACCTGAATTAGCATTTGTCATCTTTTTTTGGGTGATGTGAGAATAAATAATTGAAGAGTGGCTGGGTATTGTCTTTCCTTGGGCTACTTGAGCTTAAAGTGACTGTACTGTAAAAAGAAAGAATATGCAGATTAATTATGACCGTGGGCTCACTGGTTTCACACAATTAGTGTCTGAGGACAAAAATACAAAGGTGTGTCTCTCAGATGAGAAAAATGGACAGTTTTTGTCAAAAAAAGAAAAAGGAAAGCACTTAATCTGCATTTGTTTGATAGAAAAAACAAACAGTGTTACTTAAGAGAGGATATTATTTAAGATCCTACCCATGTAGGGGTAGTGTTACTTTACATGTCAAATAACCCAAAGGTGCTAATAATTCTTAAACTGTTTAATATTGTGAGTTTGCACCTGAAACAATCAGTCAATTATGAAGTTCAACTCCTCTGACATAAGAAGAAAGATTGAAGTATCTACGAGAAACCTTCCTTGCAAGACAAGAGTTGCAGCTCAGCAAGTAAGACATTTGTGTGGACAGTCGAATGTGTGGGTTCAAACCTACACCAGTTGGTGCATTTCAAGGACGTCAAGGAAATTTTTATCATCCCTGAGGGACAATGTGTTGTATAGCCAGAAGTAACCACATAACCAAACATAACCATAAATAGACAGTAAATACAACACAGAAATCACATTGAGTTATTTAAAAGGTCAATGGCAGCAGGGACAGATGAGTCCTTAAGTCTATTGGTCCGCCATCTTGGCAGATTGCATCTGCAGCCAGAAAAAAGCAACTTGGACTCCTTGGCCAAGGGGTGGATAGGATTTGCAGTACTGACTGGACCCTCTTCAGAGTTCTAACCTTGTACATATGAGGAAAGTCGTTCAGGGTTGTGCCAGCAATTTCACTACACATTGTGACAAAATCCTGCAATCTGTTAATATTTTTGGGGGTAAGTGACCTGCACAGTATGAATTATACAATGACAGTTCGGGAGGTGGGGATTGATTGTAATTCTCAGTCTCAGAAAGTAAGACAATCAAAAATAAATCTTGTGTTACATTTGAAAATTATGAGCTGACATCCTGCTGGTCCACTAGCTCCAGGTGTAGAGAGACCTCTAAGTTCAGTGTGAAGTTTTTGGGGTTGTGGGTTCAAGTCTGCGTCTGTCAGTGAATTTTGAAATTGAGCCACATGACTGAAGGTTTAAAAGCCTACAAAAGCCCAAGCACAGCATAAAATTGTAGATCGCTGTGATAGGCAGCTGTGAGGATGTTTTAAGGTCATGGGTTTGATCCTGACTTTCACAGAAGTTTTCTAAGTCAAACATAATTAACAATAAAATCCTTGAAAAGCTGTCAGTGTAATGCTAAATCAATGAATACATTTCAATTAAAGTGACTTTGGTATTTGTCTGAGTGTGAATGATATTTAGGAGTAGAAAAAGTTGATATTAAATCTTCTAAGAGTGAGTCTGTACCTTGATGTTACACTGCAGCTCCCAGTGTCACCAGTCTGATGACCAGCAACACAGGCAGCAGTTTCACCTGGAGTGGAGTGTTATTCACACTTTTGGTAGCTTTTGGGCTCAAGATTGAAAACCTCAAATGAAATTTTTTTTCAACTGGTGTAAAATTTTAGCTCACTGTACATTGATGTAACTTTCGCCACCCCGGCAGAATTAAAGATATCATCCTTGGAACAGGGTGATTTTGACATTGTAATGCAAAATCAATTCAAATGTTTTGGTTGAGAGCACAAACAGTTGCACCTGTAGTGTCCATAAACAAGCAGGAGACAGTGATGTGGCCTCACTGAAACAAACCACCTCACAGCCAGGCTGCCGGGTGTTACGGACAAACCGGTCCTGGTTGTTCAATCAGGTGTCTGCACTCAAGCAGTTTTACGTGGAGTGGGGTGTTACCCACCCTTGTAGTAACTTTCTGACTGAAGATTGAAGTTGTGGGTTCGACCCAGAGCCAATCAGCTGTGTGAAGCTTTAGCTCACTGTGTTTGACAGCAACCCTGACATTTTAAGGTTGTGGGTTCAATCCTGACTTGATCAATCAGTTTTTAAAGTTAGCAGCTGTAGCTGTAAGATGTAAAACATTTGGTAAAGGTTTGACCCTTGATGCGCACTGTGTTAAATTATGCTACTCAAAGGTTTTAAGGTTCAAGCCAGAGCTGTTTGGACATTTCTTAAACCAATATATTGGGACATAACTGTCCTGGTCCAGTAGCTCAGTCTGTTTAGCAGCTGTTTAATGGTTTTGATGTTGTGAGTTCAATCCTGAATCAGTCAGACTTCTTAAAAGTGAGACACAAGATACACCACTGAAGATTGAAAACATTTATGATACCAAATGAGCCAGTGATGCAGTGTGTTAGACAGTGCTGTTAAAGATTTAAGATTGTGAGTTCAGTCCTGGCTTGACCAGCTGCCTTGATGAAGATTGAAAACCTTTGGTGAAAGCTCTTGGCAGCAGTTTCACTCTGTGGCTCATTGTGTTAGATGGCAACCCTCAAGCTTTAAGATTGTGGGTTCAATTCAGAGGGTTTTTTTCATACAAATAACTTGCATACAGATTTAGATGCTCTGTCAAAACCACCTTTTTAGGGACCTGGTCCAGGAGCTTGAACTGTTTAGTAACTTTTTGACTTTGTTGAAGCTGTGGGTTCAATCTAGTCAGACCACTGAGGACTGAAAACACCAAATGAAAACATTATGTCAGTGTGAATCTGTAGCTCACTGTGTTGTGCAGTGAGTCTCAAGTTTTAAGGTTGTGGGTTCAATCCTGACTTGAATTTTGAAACTTAGCTTCTCAATTGAAGATTAAACAACCTTTGGTTAAAGGTGCTTATGGCTCACTGTGTTAAAAGTTTTATGGTTGTTGGTTCAAGTCATGGCTATATGGTAACTTTTGAAAACCAATACCTTGATTAAAGACAGAAATGCTCTGATGAAACATCCTTTCAGAAGTCTGGTCCAGTAGCTCAACCTGTTTGGCAGCTGATTGAAGGTTTTGATGTTGTGGGTTCAATCTTCAGTCTGTCATTGAGCTTTTTCAAGTCAGACACACTGCTGAAGATTGAAAATGTCCAAGCAGCCATGGCTTGAACCTTAAAACCTTTGAGTAGCATAATTTAACACAGTGAGCCTCAAGGGTCAAATCTTTACCAAATGTTTTACATCTTAAATACAGCTGCTAACTTTAAAAACTGACTGCTCAAGTCAGGATTGAACCCACAACCATAAAACTTCAGTGTTGCTGTCAAACACAGTGAGCTAAAGTTTTACAGGGCTGACTGGCTCTGGATTGAACCCACAACTTCAATCTTCAGTCAGAAAGTTACCACAAGGGCAGGTAACACCCCACTCCACGTAAAACCGCTTGAGTGCAGACACCTGGTCGAACAACCAGGACCAGTTTGTCCGTAACACCCGGCAGCCTGGCTGTGAGGTGGTTTGTTTCAGTGAGGCCACATCACTGTCTCCTGCTTGTTCATGGACACTACAGGTGCAACTGTCCTGTGTTGCACAGCTACATTCCTTCAGCAGCATGGCCGCCCTTTTCTTTAACCTTTAGGCCATTTCAACCATTACATTTACTATTTTCACCACACAGGCAGATTTAACAACACAATTCTTGACATGGTGTCATTCCTGTAAAGCTGTCAGTATGATGCTAAATCAATGACTACATTTTACTTAAAGTGACTTTGGTATTTGTCTTTTGCCACCCTGGCAGAATTAAAGATATCATCCTTGGAACAGGGTGATTTTGACATTGTAATTCTAAATCAATTCAAATGTTTTGGTTGAGAGCACAAACAGTTGCACCTGTAGTGTCCATAAACAAGCAGGAGACAGTGAAGCAAACCACCTCACAGCCAGGCTGCCAGGTGTTACGGACAAACTGGTCCTGGTTGTTCAATCCGGTGTCTGCACTCAAGCAGTTTGACGTGGAGTGGGGTGTTACCCACCCTTGTGGTAGCTTTCTGACTGAAGATTGAAGTTGTGGGTTCGACCTAAAGCCAATCAGCTGTGTGAAGCTTTAGCTCACTGTGTTTGACAGCAACCCTGACATTTTAAGGTTGTGGGTTCAATCCTGACTTGATCAATCAGTTTCTAAAATTAGTAGCTGTATTTAAGATGGAAAACACTTGGTAAAGGATTAATCCTTGAGGCTCACTGTGTTAAATTATGCTACTCAAAGGATTTAAGGTTCAAGCCAGAGCTGTTTGGAGATTTATTGAAGCCAATATCTTATGTGATGACTGTCCTGGTCCAGTAGCTCAGTCTATTTAGCAGCTGTTTAAAGTTTAGGAAGTTGTGGGTTCAATCCTGAATCAGTTAAACTTTTTAAAAGTGAGACACAAGATACACCACTTAAGAGTGAAATTGTTTAATGACATTACCCTGATACCATCTGAGCCTGTGGTGCAGTTAACGTTTTAAGGTTGTGAGTTCAATGCTGATTCAGTGAGTTTTGATTGCGCAGCCTCAATGAAGATTGAAAGTCTTTGGTGAAACCTCTTGTTAGCAGTTTTACTCAGTGGCTCAGAGTGTTAAACAGCTGCACTGCAGCTTTAAGATTGTGGGTTCAATTCAGGGAAGGTTTTTCTTTAAAACAAATTTTGTACGCAAACATTTAAATGCTGTCAAAATACTTTTTAGGTTCATGGTCCAGCAGTTCTCTTAAAAGAAATTGTGTGTCAACTTAAACTTGAAACCACAAACTACCTGATGAGCTTGTGTTCCTCTTCTGTTAGATTTGAAAATAATGTCAAGATGTCCTGCTGGTCCACTAGCTCCAGGTGTAGAGATGAAGTGTGAAGTTTTTGGGGTTGTGGGTTCAAGTCTGCGGTTGTCAATGAATTTTGAAATTGAGCCACATGACTGAAGGTTGAAAAGCCAACAAAAGCCCAAGCACCATGTGAAATTGTAGCTCACTGTGATGGATAGCAACACTGAAGTTCAAAAGTTGTGGGTTCAATCCTGACTTGATCAGTCCTTTTTTTTTTTAAAGTTAGCAGCTGTATTTAAGATGTAAAACCCTTGGTAAAGGTTTGATCCTTGAGCTTCACTGTGTTTAATTATGCTACTCAAAGGTTTTAAGGTTCAAGCCAGAGCTGCTGGGAGCTTTTTTAAAGAAGATGTGTTGAGTCATTCATGTCCTGGTCCAGTAGCTCCAGATGTAGAGATGCCTCTAAGCTCACTGTGAAGTTTTTGGGGTTGTGGGTTCAAATCTGCATCTGTCTGTGAATTTTGAAATTGAGCCACTTGACTGAAGGTTGAAAAGCCGACAAAAGCTAAAACTCAGTGTGAAGCAATAGCTCATTGTGATGGACAGCTGTAAGGAAACTTTAAGGTTGTGGATTCAATTCTAACTTTCACTGATGTTTTGTAAGTCAGACACACAGCAGGAGACTGAAAACCTAATGAAGACACATTAAACATCCAACTGTGTAGCTCAGTGTGTTAGACAGCAGGTTCATGTTTTAGGATCATGGGTTCAATTCCCAGGTCAGTCTGTGACTTTTGAACAACATCAATCAGAGGAGAGATTGAAAACCAATGACTAAAGCTTCAATAAGGGTTTGACTGTGTGGCTCAGTGTGTTAGACAGCCGTTTCATGTTTTAGGGTTGTGGATTCAATTCCCAGGTCAGGCTGTGACTTTTGAGTGACATCACTCAGAGGAGAGGTTGAAAAGCGCCCAGAGAAGAGGTTTGAGTGCGAAGGGGACCTGGTGGAGTGACGGCTTCGTCAACACAGATCTCAGATACGTCTGCGGACGTGAGGTGGCTGGTTCGATCCCTCTCCTTCACCAGTAACTGGAGCAAAAAAAACTGTGTCCCACATGGGTGGGTAAGGGGGGGGGCCTTGTCCTCCCCCGATGTTTCGCAGGTCTGTACACAGGGGGTTATGAAAGAGGAAGTCCTGTCCAGCTGAAGTTTTACTGATGCATGAAGGTGCGAACAAGTTTTTAAAAATGTTGGAAGTCTCTTGCCATCGCATGTTTGTTGCTTATTACATTCTGTCATTACTAATACACAAAACCACCGCCTTCCTATCGGGATAAAATGAAAACTTCTCAGATGAGTTGACAGACTTGTGTTTGCTTCACATGTAACTGTGTGTGTGTGTGTGTCTGCTCTGTAAAACACTTAATACACCAGATTAACCAAAGATATCTTAGTTACCTTAATAGTGAAAACACTTATTTACTTACTTATCCCTAATTTTTAATACAGATATTTGCACCTGCAGGCTGTTTGGTGGTGGTGAGGGGGGACTTTGACTTTCTCCTGGAGGTGTGGGATTGAACCAGTGATGTTCTATCTTCAAGCCCTCCTCTCTAACCTTTACACCATCAGTTCCCACCACCCTCCCCAAGAATAAAACTCCCTCTAATGTTGAGTGAGACAGAAGTCCCACTTAAGCAAAGAATCCACCTACTTTGACTACACTGATTGATGACAAGAGATAGAAGTTAAATGAACCATTTGAAATCAGCAAAGAGTAGAAAACAGTTTATTTAATTGTTACCACCTGTAGGAGTAAGAGGTGTGATGTCATTGAAACAGTCAGCTGTTTTACCTGTGAGAAAAAGAAAGGAAAGCTAAATTTATTCTTCATATTAATAATCATGAAATATTTAAAATTTGTAATATACAATATTATAAACGTAAAGAAAACATAGTGAGATTGTTGTATTTGTGCATTATTACTGCATTTTGGTGAGCTTTAAACTTAATAAAGCACTTTTTAAATGTTCTGAAAATGTTTTGCACTGAGTTACAAATAGAAGAGTATAAACACATGTGAGGCTTTAGGAGTCACGTCAGGAAGAGCACAGGTGAAGCTGATAACATTAACAAGGTTCATTTAGATGCACCTGAGTTTGACGATCAGTGGTGGCTGATACTTCTACGCCACCACATTTCAATATATGTTCTAAACATTGTAGTTTTTCCCCCACTGCATACAATAATAGACATTTTATACATATATAAAGAAATTGGTTGGTTAGATGTTGATGATTAGTGATAATAATCCAATAATATAATATAAAACACTGACAGACAGAGGCCATTCTGCTGCATAATGTTCTTTATTTTTAATACTTACTACATTTTACTGATAATACTTGTATCTTAATATACAAGAACATATGTTTTAATGAGAAATGAGTTTAGAACTGGAACAGGATGATATGTTGGTACTGAAGAAGAGGATTAGCTTTGTCAGTTATATATTATTTTGTAAAACTAAAAATGAAAACTTCATGGAAGATGTTGAAATCATGAAAATTATGAAATGATTTTTTTTGCTCTGTGTTTTGCTTATTGAACAATGCCTGGTCAATAAGAAAAAAATGTTTTATATAAGTAGCATTTATATTGTTTGTTTATTTACATACAGTCTGTGGTTTGCAGTAATGATTCATTTCTGTTTGGAGCATGAATGTCACAACACTAAGATAAAAATTCATTAATTCATTCATATATAATTTAGGATTTTTTTATACACTGAGTGCACTGATAGTTTTAGTGAGGTAAATGATCTGAATACTGTGCTCAGTTTAAGGTAGTTGAACTTTAGAAATTAGAGATAGAAGATTTTCTGCTTTTCTTTATCTATTAAACAGAATTTTAATCATACTCTACTTGAATATTGTAATTTTTCTTCTACTTTATACTTCAACTTCACTACATTTCAGAAGGAAACTGCTGCTTTAATGCATGCATGCATAATGATGATGGCAGGTGGTGCAGATTTTCTATTATGTTTTCTTTACTGTTTTAAAAATATATGATGTTTCAAATCTGCATTTTGCAGACAAAACAAAATCGTGATTGACCCCAAGCTTGAAAGAAGAGATTTATATATTTTTGGCTCAGCCCTGACTGCTGCACTTCTACTATCAGTCCACTAGATGGCGTCATGAAGCTGCAGTGAAGTGAAGAGCAGCACACATGATGAATGGAGGATGATTTACATTCACTGACACACTGACTGAATTTGAAAGAAAGCTTCAGTTTCATCAATATTCAGTAAATTCAACAACAATAAACAACATTTAAATAGTCTCATTTATCTATAATAGTCTCATTTATCTATTAGTTCTGTTTGATGCTGTTGTCACATTAGTAGAGTGAAAATGTATTAAATTATCATAATCAGGGCACATTTACTTTGATACTTCTTTTACAGTTAATACAAACTTGTCAAAAAGCAACAGATGTTGGATCTTAACCGTTGTGAAACATTTAACATTGCAGATAAAATGTTATTTGGTCTAAAATTCAGTTTGTTATTCAAGAGACTATTTTATAGCCTTTTTTTAAATTTAGAGTCAAAGTATTTTAAAGATATATGAACCAATAAATACACACATCATCACCTCCTGTATAACTATAATAACTAATTATAAACCAAGAACAGAAGTGGACTGTGTGCATGTTGTTGTAGCAACATCGAACTTCATGACTGTCCTCTGATTGTTCCTCCACATCAGTGAAAACAACACATCTGATTTTCAAAGGTCGCCGGTAGAAACAACGTTAAAAAATAGTTTGATATCTGAGAGCTGAAGAAAGTAATTAATCATTAGCTGTTCATTAATACTGTTTGATTCCAGTAGGTCTATCAATAATTTAACATATAGATTTATCTTCCAACATGAGAGTTCTCCAAACTCTCTGCAATAAAAACATCAAACAGCAAGAAACAAACCCTGAAGTTACTAAAGAGAAACTTCAAGTATTAAACAAAGCAAACTTACAGTTAACAGTCCAAACAAGTCCAACAAGCAAGACGGTCATGTGACTGCATGACAGTCATGTGACTACATCATATGACTATGACAACAGGTAACACCCCACTCCAGGTGAAAGTGCTGCCTGTGTTGCTGGTCATCAGACTGGTGACACTGGGAGCTGCAGTGCAGACGAAGAAGCTGAAGCAGTAAATAGAGATCCAAAGAAAATGTGTTTTAATGAAATGTTAAGTGCAACATGAAGGTTCAGACACACTCCTTGAAGACTGAATATCAATTATTTCTGCTCCTGAATATCATTCACACTCAGACAAATACCAAAGTCACTTTAATTGATATGTAGTCATTGATTTAGCATCACACTGACAGCTTTACAGGGTCAGAACTAAGCTTTAATCAGGATGTACATTTGTTGAACCCACAGCAGTCTCAGAAACACAAAGAGACCAAATGTTCAGATCTACAACTCTAAACTCTTTGCAGAGTTTTCTACATCCTCGAGCCTCCTGGTTGGTTTTACACTGTTATGTCCTCAGAGTTTTTCAGTCTTTAAGTAGGATGTGTATTTTTAAAAAAAATCACAATCTTAGTGAGGTTTGAAACTCTGCAAGAAGCCACTGAGTCAAACTGCTGCTGAGGATTTACAGATTATTCATTAAATATTTGATTTCCTTGAACCTGCAAACTTTTCTTCACAGTTTAAAGTTATCGCAGCGTTTCTTTAATTGTTTTATTTGGTTGTTGGTCTTAAAAATGTATCAATTATGAGACTCAAAGTGAAGATGCAGATTTTCTTTCTCTAATTAGTTACAGTTGATTTTTTTTTATAGAGCACATTTAAAAACACATGAACCAAAGTTCTTCACAGAGACTGAGAATTACAATCAAATAAAAACACATGGAAAATTAATAAAAGTGAAGAATAAAATAAACCCTAAAAATAACCAATTAACTAAAAAAACTCTGCTGGAAAGCAAAAAATTATAAACTCCCAAAAGAAACATAAAATAAGTCAATGTTTAAAGTCCCCCACCGTTTAAAACTGTCCATTTTTCTCATCTGAGAGACACACCTTTGTATTTTTGTCCTCAGACACTAATTGTGTGAAACCAGTGAGCCCACGGTCATAATTAATCTGCATATTCTTTCTTTTTTTTACAGTACAGTCACTTTAAACACAAGTAGCCCAAGGAAAGACAATACCCAGCCACTCTTCAATTATTTATTCTCACATCACCCCCCAAAAAAAAGATGACAAATGCTAATTCAGGTCCATTCCCCAGCTGGGCATCCAAGTGCTCATTAGTTTTAAAGAAGGTTAATCCATTTAGGTTTTGCATATTGATATGCCAAATATGTCTAATCGTGGAATAGGCATCCGTCAAGGTAATAGTGCATAAACACGTGCAAGAACATTAGGGAGAAGTCAACGTTATAATAAAGTAGGTGTTAATTGGTGAAAGGAGGACTGTCGGCTAACTCATGTGTGTAATGTACAGCCGGGTGGAGAGGGAGGGAGGGAGGGAGGGAGGGATGGGGAAAGGTGGGTTTCATCAAATTTTTCCCCCCAAAATCACATAATTTGGAAATCCCATGCTGTGAACTCTCTGGGCGTCGTGCCCAATTGACTGAAGAGGACAAGGGCAAGGGATTGTGGGCACTATCGTTATGAGTTTTGGTGTTTTCAACCAAATTTAGCCAAATTTTAACCTGTTGTTGACCTGCAAATCACCAAATCATTACTTATCTGGCGTCTTCACTCAGAATCAAGGTATCCAACCTCAATAGTTTTTTGGTACCATCTAGACTTGGTCTGTAGTTTTGCCAATTTTAGACTCCATTTCTTTCAGGAAAAGTTATCTTACTGCTTTAAGAGATAAAGTATTGTAAGATTTCTGTAGAAAATCAGGTATCAGCACTAGTATTGATTGATTGATATTATGTGTTGTACATGTCTGCAGAACATAGATACATACAAAACACATATACACAAAAAAACAAGAACAATATACATAAACATACAACAATTATTACATACATGCAGACAAAAAGACTAATACATAGCTGGTTGTGTGCTAATGATATTTAAAGCTGCTATAAAGTTCTGCTAAAATGTGTTTTTATCCATTTAAATGTTCTGTATCTGTAACCGGATGACAGTGAGAGTGAAAAACTGGATTAACAGCAATTACAGTTGTTCTCAAGAAAATAAAATATTTGCATCCACTTTTTGATTTAAAGGTAATCACGCCCTTAAAAGGTACCAGCAGTGAATAAATTATTAAAATACTCTAGTCAAGCTTCAGGTGTTTGCAGCAGTCAGATCTGATATTTTCACAGCAAAACCACAGTCTCTTCATTCATTCATTCATTCATTTATTCATTCATTCATTCGTTCGTTCACTGGCTGCTGGCGGCGAGAGATGATCCGAGGGTTTCTATGAAGCGATGAACGTCACTGAAGGAGTTGTAGAGCGGCACCGGAGCGATGCGAAGCACGCTGGGCTCCCTCATGTCACACTGGAGAGACGAAGGATGACAAAGTTAATCAGGTTGATAAAAAAAAGGGTGAAAATAAACTTCTGAATGTTTTCTACAAATCAGATAAAATCAAAATTGAACAGATGTTATGTTAAGTTCTAGTCTGTATGTTTTATGGACTTCAGACATCAAAAGTAAACATGTATTAAACAGTGAGAAATCTATGAGAAGAGTTTGGGTGTATCAGGTTATGAATTTAAGTAATTAGATTACGTAATTGACGCAAAAATATGACTAAAAATACCATTTACAGAGCAAACACTATAAATATCTCTACTTGTTTTTACTTATTTAGAGGGATTGCATAATCATCAGCTCCTCTGAGTTTTTCTTCCACTTTCTATGAATCACAAAATTTCCAGACTATTCTGCTTTTTACAGACTCTAGAGGACAACAAGTACTGCTTCTAAATATTACGTCCCTGTCAGTGTTCCTCCAATACAGCAACATTTTCATAAAAGACTCTACTAGAAGCTAAAAGGCTCCTGTTACTCACAGCGACTCCCCTCTTCTCCAGCTCCTGGAAGACTTTTCGGATGGGGACGGAGAAAGAGAGCGAGAGCTGGCAGCCTCTCTGCTGGGGGTCAGAGGGTGTGATGATGTGGACGTGAGGTTTGTGGGGGCGGGAAGGGTCCTTGGAGTAGTAGTGCTGGATCAGATACTCCAGGTAGCCCGTCAGCAGCAGAGACTTCCTGCGTAACGCCTGCATGCTGGTCATGTTGAACACCTGGGGAGAAAAAGGGCACAATGATGTCCTGTAAATCACTTCTTCAGGCACTTTTCTACCATGTGTTATGATAATGATAATGATATGATAATGTTTTTTAAACTAATTAACACTCTTAAGTAAATAAAATAAGGACACAAGTAGTAAAATAAAGTGTCAGGAGAAAATTTCCCAATAAAACCAGTGGACAGGAGTACCTCTAAACTGGCCTGCAGCGGGCAGACCAGCAAGATGGGCTGGTTCGACAGCCTGTATCCGCTCACTCCGGGCTGCAGCTCCATCACTGAGAACAAAACACAACATAACAATTGGAGCAACATGTGTTTGACATATTTAAACCTAAAGCCTGTGAACAAAATGTTAATATAAATGTCAAAAAAGACAAATAAGGGGATGTAATATACACTGAGACCACAAGATGGAAGCATGACTTCCTTTTACAACTAAAAAGACAAACTAGCAATAAGTTCATATGCAAACAGTCGAGGGTGTTATTAAAAATAATTACTTCCTTTACCATTATTCATCTGGAACCGAGTCTTCAGGTCGTGTCCCCACCATCCCAACAACCTGGAGGAGACAATTAATCAGCAGTTGCTTTGATAACAGATTCATTGTTTTGAAGCTTCTCAAATGTCAATATTTGCTGTTTTTTAGCTGTCTATGATAGTAAAATGATTATCTTTGGGGCGTTTTTTGGACTGTTCGTTGGACAAAAAAAGCAATTTAAAGAGTTTACACTCAGCTCTGGATGCATTTTATTGACCAAATGATTAATAGAGAAAATCATTGTCAGATTAATCAATTATGAATAATTATTCTCTATAATTTTTTTACTGATTTTTAAAGTTTTGCCCTAAAGCTGCTTGATAAAATGTTACTGTAAAAACTAAACTGAACAAAAATGCTAAAAGTCAACAAATTCTCATGAACTAAAACTAACAATAATCACGTGATTTGCATGTGACAGAAACTACTTTAACATTTTTGCAAAATACTAAAAATTAAGCTCCAATACAAGCTTTTAATTCTTATTTATGACAGTGTGTGGGAACTCACGCTGGTTTGACGGTGTGTTTATGTTTCTCGTGGATAAACGCTCCAGCTAAACCACCAGCACCTGAATTTATATACTGTGGAAATACAGTCGGTCATCATAAACACACTATACTCTCATTTTTATATTCAATGTTATCATATTCAGGGACATCTGCAGCTGTTTTGTGCAGCTTCCTGTCAGCTGACCTTGTAGGAGCACCAGCAGGCGAAGTCGACCCCCCAGTCGTGCAGCTTCAGCTCAGCGTTGCCGGCCGCGTGAGCGCAATCAAAACCAACGTAACAGCCCTGACAAACAAACATGGACTGTTAGTTATAATTATCAGCATTATTATTAGTTATAGTTAGTTATAAGTGTATTTTACCTCTGTCTTGCTTATGTGTTTGACAGAGAATGAGACTGAAATTTTAAAATGCTGTGACTGCCAGTTGAACTTAAAGTGGCTGTAATCTTGTACTGATTAACCCTCAAAGAGTTATCACACGACTCCGACACCTTTATTGGGTTTTTTTTACTGTTCTTTACTGGTGCAGAAGAGCTCTGTAAAATCCGACTTAAAAGAGGTGATAATGTCAAAATCAGTGCTGTTTGTTTCCACTGCCAAGCCACCAAAAAATTACAATTACGACACAGTACAAAATACAAAGATGACAGTGTGTTTACTGTGGAAAAACTGCAGCTAAAAACTAGACGTAATCATGCAAATGCACATTTATCTTATTGTTTACTTTCTCATGAACATATTAACTACTAATATGTCCATGAAATCATAAAACACTACAAGATACAAGAAAGAGAGGGAAATTATTTACTGACATTTGAATGTTTTATTAAATTCCCTCTAAAATACACTTGTCTTGTATCTTTGATTTGTCTCTATTTCTTTTTTTTCTATATTTTTGTGCCCTGACTCAAATGTTATAACACAGTGTTTGTGTGTTACCTTCCTCTGACCAGCCTCAGTGATGGCAGCCATGTTGAACAGTTGTCCGGTGTAGTATTGAACTCCACTGAACATCACCACGGCGATAGAGTCGCCCTCCTTCTCGATCACCTCGAGGATGTCCTCCGTCCTCAGAGTCTCCTCTCCCTGACAGAACAGGAAGCACAAACATATGCAGCTGAAGTTTCTCCTCCAGTCTGACCTGATTTGTTTTGTTTCTTTCTATATTTGAGTTACTCCGTTTTTTGTTCTTTTCTTCTAAGTTTGTTTCAACTTGTGCTGCTGTTTTGTAACTTTGCACTATCCCCAAACGGCCACTAGATGGTGCTGTCTCTGACGTGCCAGTCAAGATTCAGATAAAACAGTTTTGTAAGCTGATTTGGTGAATTGCAGGTCAAAAAATGTAAGTTGAAACTGGGCAGAAATTTAAATGCCTTTTTTTAAACTGCCCAACAGTATTTAGATATATAATAAATAATACTTCATCTGTTCTTGAGTGCAAATGTTGTGTAAAACAGGTTGGACGTACCGGTCTGGGTGACAGCAGCAGCATGCTCTGCTGAGGGTCGAATCCTCGCAGTCGGATCTGAGATTCTACAGCGTACTATGGACAGAGGAGACGGGTTCATAACACGGACACCGGTGAACTCCAGACAACAGCTTTACAAACACACTGGAGTTGGTCTGCTTGGTCTGTCTTTGTTTTGGGGTGGCATCATTGGTTAAGTTCTCAGGGTGATGTTCTGACCTTTTCAATCGAACTGTTTTGCTGCTCTGGCAGACACTTTTGCTGCTTTCAATAAATTCCATTTGATACAAGCTTATTGACATCTTTTGAGGATATAATACATCATTGGCTAAAAAAAAACTACCCATAGCACACTTTTCCACAAAACTTACAAATGAAAACACACAATTATAAATCATAAACATAAAGGTTGGACATGCAGAAACATAAAATGAGGGAAAAAGAGCAAAAAAATTAAACAACACAACAACGTGTTGATGCATAAAATTGAAGCATGACACTGAATAAAAGAACTAAAAGCTAAAATAACTTTGGGATTAAATTGCTCCAAAATGAAAAAACTTATAAAAAGCAACCACTCTGAAACCAGTAAATTTACCTGCCAGAACAGAGAGATGATTTCACTATAGAATAAATATTCAGGCATAAATTCTTTGTGTAAAATGAAAAAGGTGTTCGATTTTCCTGAAAATTTGATAAAATGAAGGGGTGGGTGATAATCGAAAAATGGGTAAAATTAGGAACACAGGGTGTTAGTTGAAAAATGAGTAAATTGAGTAAGGGTGGGGGATGTTACTCTTATTACTCTAATTATGTTTACTGCAAGAAACCCATTCTTGTGACTCTTGTGATCTAACATCCAATGAACATTGATTTTGAGATGGATTTCTTTCAAGCTGGCGTCAAAGCAGCAATAAATCAACAAACATGTGGTAAAAAAGGGACTTTGAGGTTCAGTTTGCATACTTAAAAACAAACAAAAACAGTGGCAAGGAAAGGAATTCATTGAAAACTGTTGTTTAAGTGTCAGAATGTGGGACATGTAGCCTTTGAAAACAACATTTGTGTTAATGTGGATTACATTACATGATCTGAAGGAAATGCCTTGTCCTCTAGAAGGATTTTGTGGCGAGTCGCTGTGGGTTTGTAGAAGGAAAGCTGCACAGAAATGACATAAAATGACTGTTAGTACTTTAGTTGCTTTTGCTTCAATTTAAATGACATCCTACATTTACACAACAGGGTTTCTTCTTGTTCCATCATCCATCTTTGCAGTTACAATCAATATGTTTGCATAGCTTGCCTCACAGGAGTTCCTTGTATGTAGTTTTAATGATTGCTTGGACTGTCAATGGACCATCAAGGGACTGGTGTTGGAAATTAGCTTCGGCTATATACAAGTGTACATTACAATGGCAATGTTCTCTGTACGTGTCACTTACAAGTAAATAAAACTTAATGCAAGTTTCACTGAATGGTTGGCATAGTATGGGCCAATGAGATACCAAAACATTAACATCACAAGTATGGATTTTGATAATCAATGTTGGACAAACAATTGCATGTAGTGAACGTTCTCCATGAGTTATGGCATTGAACAACAGAAAATACTGTAGAAAATGACTGTATCTCACCATTAGAAGGTGTAAATTAACAGTCAGGCCGTTCATGATCGCCACCTCCTCAGTTTTAGCTCCTGTAAGAAATAAAACAAAACAAAATGAGTCAATCTTTTTCAAGGATTTAGTTGCATTTTATTTTTTCGATGGTATATTCCAGAAACCAGAAGATCCGCTGATATTTAAGAGTAACTTTAAAGAGTACAGAGGTGAATTTGCTGTTTCAAGTTTTGCGTGTCAATATATATAAACCGTTAAAGCCTCTGACATCATCAGACACACCTGATGTTTAACATCATCTGACACGTTGACCTGCTTCTGATAATGGTTTTACAGTAAAACTGGAAGCCTGAAACAGCAAATATGCCTATTTTTTTGTTTGTTTTGTTTGTTCTTTTGGAGTAACTCTACCTTTAAAACACAGTTTATACTGATATATATGGTACAATCCATACATAAGATTTTACATTTTTTCTTATATTGGTTATTCTATGATTCACACCAGGCCTAAAACTTTTTTAGTTGATTAATTGATTAATCTCTTAAGTCATGTATCCACTGTTTCTAGCTCCTCAAAATGTGAGGATTTGCTCATTTTTACATGATTGCAAATTGGTCTGTTTATCAGACAAAATAAGTTATTAGATGTTACCATGGACTCTTGGAAGTGACCTTTTTAGACTAAACTATGAATCAAATAATCATAAAATAATCAATAGATTAGTCTGTAATGTAAATAATTGTTAATTCAAACCCTAAAAAGTACTGCCAAGGCTCATCAACTCTAGTTGTGTGAAAACGAGCCTTATTGCTTTGAGTAATCAGTCTGCAATCATCAGTTGAGAAACGATTGAGCCCAGAAATTAACTGTTAATTGGACCAATCAGTGTAAACTCACAGTAAATAACCAATCTGTGTACAAATGATCTTTTCAGGGAAGCTAAAGAACGTAGACTTCAGCCTATACAGACTCTGTGTATGTCACTGCAGGTTTGTTTAAAGGGCCTTTCACGTGTACTTTGGACTCTACAAAACACAGAAGTGCAGTGACCTGAACAAGCAACTCTCACAGAAAAATTCTTCAAGCATACTTTACATAAAATGACAATAGAGAACAACACGCTAAAAACATACAACACACAACAGTAATCACACATTATAAGCAGTTCTGGAAAAAGGTGAGTTTTGATTAATGATTTGAATTCGGACAGATCGATCGGTGCAGTCTCGGATGTGTTTGGGGAGAGACTTCCTGAAAGTGCTCTTTGAATAAAAAATGTATTATTAAACATATGAAAAAGTCGCAAAAAGCTCATCTGAAAAGTAATTCCAGCTGTAAAATAAATAAAGTGGAGTAGTATGAGGTAGTATGTAGAAAGTACAACATTTCCCTCTGAAATGTAGTGAAGTGCAAGTATAAAGTCGCATGAAATGGAAATACTTAAGTACAAGTACCTCAAAATTGTACTTAAGTAGAGTAGTTGAGTAAATGAACTTAGATACTTTCCACTGTTATTGAAAGATCCTGTTCTGTCCTCTGGCCATACAAAAAAATAATAATAATAAGGCATCAAAATGATGTTTTTCCCTCATTTTCTCTTTAATGTGAAATTTGTATATGTTCCTCATTTTCCTTGGTTTTATTTTCAAACTCCGCCCTCCTATCCTTCCTCTTCTATAAGCGTGTTAGTGTCTTGATTTTCTGTGTATTGTGTTAGTATGTGTGCTATGACCAGGAATCTTTCTTAACAGAACACTTTGGATAAATAAATGTAAAAACAACTAGAACAAACTGATTATTAGCCCTAATTGATCCAAGTCTGCACCCCTAAAAGTTCATATTTGTATCTCAAATATGAGTCGCTGTGTCCGGTATTTGACTGAACAATTTGGCTCGATGTGTTCACATTTTCAGCTTTCCTTTTTTGGGGAGTTTAATAGGAAAGTTAAATTCCCAAAACTTGATCTGCTCCTTAAAGAAATGTTTAAGTAGAAGCTATTGCTTGGCAGCTTCCTGGTGTCTCTTACCAACAATATTAGCCATGAGTTCCTCTATGTTGTTTTCAGCCCACGCCCAAGGTCGAGAGCCTTCTGTGTGACCGTGGACACCCCTGCAAAGAGAGTTTATTTGATGAAATGCAAACAAAAAAACTTTATCCCTTCTAATCGTTAAGGTAAATATGGAAATAAAGAGTTAGCGTACGTTTTGGCCCACTTCTCCAGCTCCTCTTCCAGGTACTTCCTGGCCATTTTGGGCTGAAGCCCCAACGAGTTTCCCACCAGGTAGATGCATTCTTTGGTGCCATCGACCAACGAGAGATCAGCTACAGAGACAATAAAGAGAAAGTCATTTAAGAATATTTAAATAAATAAATGACTGTGTAATATCCATCTGCACCATCTTTTATGTTGTATCTTTGACTCACAAGGAGGCAAATCTGCAATTTTGGGCACCAGAAATTCCCCCCTGAGGTGTCGCAGTTTGTCGTGTTTGTCAAGGTAAGCAGCCACTTCTGCAGAGGTGGGACTGCAGCCCAGCGAGGCTGAAACTCGCTCCAGAGTTTCTCTCGGAGTTGAGCCGATGAACGGGTCCATTACTGAGACTGGAGGGCCGTTGGCCTGCAGATAAAGGAGATACATGACAAACATAGCTTTTTAAAACATGAATTGTAATGACTAAAGAATCAAATGCATGGGTTTCTTTAATGGGGTAGGGTTAGCCCTAACCCTAACCCTAACCCCTAACCCTAACCCTAACTCATTTTATCTTTGGTTAAGGTTTCTTAACCTTTTCAGGCATGTAACTCTGTTTTTACGCTCCAAACTTCTCATTTCAGAGCTTTCAATTTTCATTTTTGTGTAAATTTGAGCATGGTATTATTATGTTTTCTTATTAATGACTCAAAATCCCCATTTACTCTTTGAAATCTGCATATCAAAGGACCCCAATGTTAAATAACTCGTGACATGTGTTTTGGTCCATCAACAAAAACTGGCTGAAAATATGTCTATGCAGATCACATCAATTCAAAATTCAAAATAGTCACAAAGTATGTTGGAAGTTGTCTCTCTCTCGAGTGAAAAATGTGTATAATCTTCTCAGGAACTTAATCAATAAGGAACTCAAAAAAGAACAGAATTTCTTCACCATGACTGTCATGAATTTCTGAGGATTATTTGACTGAAATTCACCAAATATTGAGCTACAGCATAAGACATAAACCTGCACCTGCTGTTAAAAGAGCATATAGGAGGAAAATGTATTTCAACGTTCCAAAAATACATTATTGAGAGTGTCATCTGAGTGTTTAATAACATATATATTTAGAAACATATCTCAATAAACATATTGTACAGCAGATTCTATGTGAAACATGCATTTGTGTATAGGAGGGTGTAAGAGTCACACTTTTAATGACATTTTCAGTTCAAATGGTCCCTTAAAAGCATCTATTTCAACATCCGTTCACAAAACTAATACTTCTTCTTTGAGCCATAACTCAAATCTGTACACAAAGACATGATACACCTATATTTTACTTCAGTGTTATTTACACCTCCCGATGATGATCTCTGATGTTCATCGCGTACAAACTTGTTAGAAACTGCTTGGAAATAATAAAGGGGGAAAAAGACTTGCCTTGCAGAACTTGCCTGAGAATCGTCACGTTTTTACGTGTTCTTCAGTATTTAAGTAATCCAAAGATAGTTGTCTGCGCATCCACGGGTACAATGTAAACAGAAACTACTGAAAGGTAATTCGGCAAGCTTTTAAGAGTGCCAATTTGCCAACACGTAAACAAATATATGCTCAAAAAACGGGGTTCAAGTTATCGCTCACATGTCAACATTCTGTGTACATCCCCCAAAGCATTATGGGAACTGTAGTCCCAAAACTGGGAGCCTGATTATTCCCTGAAGTAAAACAAGAAGCAAAGAATAATGAAAGGAGTGTCAAAATCCATTACTATTCATTTATAATATTTAATATTTACTAATACAACTAAAAAACTCTTATGTTCCTAATCTCTCCATTCATATAAAGATATTCTTTCGTTGAAAATTAGAGGAAAAAACAGAGAAAAAATCACAACAGTCTACTGTCACCTTTAAACACATGTCAGCCATCTACTTTAACCTCTAAATATATAGTAAGACATTGTTAAACTTAGATATAACAACACCAAAAGCAATCCAATTCTCTTGTTATCCAATACTCAATTAAAATTATTTAAGTTCACATTGGACATCAAATAAAAACAGCTGTGTTTACATTGATAATCAGTCATGTTCACTGTCATTAATCCTCTCAAGAAGTGAAACCTGCAGTGAACAGAAAGCTGTAACTCACAGTTGGATCAGTTGGTTTGCAGATAAGCTTCCTCTCCGCAGACAACAGTCACACTAAGTGAATCCTCTGCTCTGAAAATGCTCTTTAACCTCGCCGCGCTTGTTCTCAAGTTAATCATTATTCTAATGAACCGACCTCAAGTTTCAGATCTATCCAGAGCTGAACATGTCGTTTAGTAACCCCTTCATGGATCAGACTAATTCCTGTGATTTAACGCCTGCATGTAACGGTGAGTTCCTCCTTTTCATGGTTTCACTTTCGGGTGTGAAAATCCAAACATACAGTGTGAAGTTCCACATGATGTAGACAAAACACACACACACACACACACACACACTGCATAAAATAATCAAGTTAATTTATATTTAAGTTTTAGTTTGTTGTCTGTTAATATTATCATTTTTAATTTTGATTTGGTTTGCAGTTTTCATGGTTCAGTTGTTTGGGAATCTATGTAGGTGTCAAAGGCTCCTTTATGTCTCATACATCCATTCATGGACAAAAGTATGTGGACAGCTGATGCAGTCTGCGTTCCAGTTCATGCCAAAGGTGTTGGATGGGGTTGAGATCAGGGTTCTGTGCAGGCCAGTCAAGTTCTTTCACACCAAACTGGAAAAAAAACATTTCTTCATGGATCTGGTTTTGTGCATGGGGGCAATGTCATGTTGAAACAGGAAAGGGATTTTTGCCACAAAGGTAAAGAAGCACACTGTTGGCTTAAAATACATTACATGAGTCATAAATCTACAGTAGAAAACAGTTTAAACATAAGGTAGAGCCCAATAAATATGACCTTATAACATTTTATAAACTTACAGGATGTGTACATGAGATCATCAATTATATTTCTATTCTTGTAGTGTAACACAACACAAGAAAATGTTCTTTTTTATGTCAAAATAGTATTAAAAAATGCTGCCATAACTCTGTTTGCCCTCACTTACTAATGATAATTATGGTATCTGACCTCAGGTACAACCCTTAAAATAAACAGTATTATTGAATGAATTAAAAGAAAGAAACAAAACATATTATAAAACATATTGGGCTCTGTCTTCACCATGCCTGTACAACAATAAACAGCACTGAACTGTCCCATGGTTGAACCTTATATATTAAGATTTCCCTTAACTGGGAAAACCTGAAAAACACTGCTGGACCAAAAGTACTCACATATATGTATGTAGTCAAGGGTGTCCACAAACTTTTGGCCTTACCGTATATTTGTCTGTGTGTCATGTAAATGATGTGTACATGTACTCTTGTGCATGAAGTTAAATCTATATATTTATTCAACAAGAAATATACAATAAGAACTTTAAGTGTGCAAATGAGTTGATTTGAATTTAAATTATATTCACCAGAGATTATGTCAGATTATTAAAGTGGGAAGTTAAAATGACATGACAGTGACTTTATTTGAGTCAGAATTTGCTTTTGGCACAGTTTTTCATAGCAAATAACCAGTTTTTCTTTCCACTGTGCTCCATTTTCCCCCCTCATATCTCCACTAGATGGCAGCAATGTATCGCCAATCTTGGAAGTGTGGGGCAACATGTGTGAAATGAATGTATAAATCTACTTTATATACTACAGAAAATTAATCTGTGTTAATCTATAATTAAGTCACACGTAAAAAAAAAAAAAAGATTTAGTTGAACTTAATGCATTTTTCAGACCCAATAACAAATTATTGCCTGAACACCTGCAGAGCTTTAATGACTTAACATCAGATGGTGACGATCATAGACGCAATTTTGAGTGTTTTAACAACTGGATGATGTAAACTTCACAAGTAATTTTTATTTTTAGTGGATTGTTTTTGGTTTTTAATGTTTTATTACATAAGAATTATATTTTCTTTTTTCTCTTTTACTCTTTTTTTTTGCTCTTTTTCATTTTTTAAAGATTAGATGTATATTTTGTTTGCAATTTTGTGTTGGAAGTGTAAACTGAAATAAACAATGAGTGAATATGAAGAAACTTCATCAGAAAATTACTTAATATTACTATAACATGACTTTGGGGACTTAAATTTGTCTGTTTTTCTCTACTCTGAGTTTATTTGAGTTTTATTGTATTCAGTCTCAGTGTGAGAAATGGCTAGTGTTCATCTTTTTCCTCACCTTCTTTTCTTCTCTGCCTCATTATTCATCTCCTCTTCACAGCTCACTAAGCCGTCAGCTTTCATTCCATCACATTAGCTGCTGCTCCTACTCCTGCTGAAAGTAATATTTTCCATCCACACTGCATCAAACTGTGTTTGAACCTGCAAAAAACCTGCAAAAACCATACATTAAATAAACAATGTGATTGTACTGTTTTATTATGTGCAAGTCATTTGGTATTTTTCTTCTATTAAAATAAAATAAAAACTTAAATTCTTCTAATTTAAGCTCCTTAGAACAAAAATATATTCTGAATATTGTAAAAGCAGGAAACTGAATTTATGTTTAAGTAGTAATATCACATGTATGATAAAGTTTTGATTCCTGAAAAATGTATTATTACTCAAAGTTGGATCTCTTTGGGGTCTTACGTTGTTACAGAAATATGTAAGTGACTAGAAGGTTATCAGCCAATCGGGACCAAGTACAACAGTGATGAGTGTTTTTAATTACCCATCTTAGATAAAATACAATTTTTTCCACCACAGCAAACGGACACTGAATCACTGACACCCCGCTGTCTGGGAAATGTCTCGTAATCCAACCCGACAGAGTGAGAAAAGCCAACGCCGAAGGTTTAGAGGTCGTACTGTACTCTGACTTACAGTATGGAGGTTTGACCGTCTCACAGTGAGGCCCAGCAGCCTGTGCTTTGACTCAAAGTGAGGCCGGCACCTTCTGACAATATAGCTCTGGAAAAGCTCCATGACTAAAAGGATGCATGAAAAAGTCAAATATTTTCACTGCATTTTTGGAGTCATTAAGGGGACCCGAGAAGGTACCTTGAGGAACTCCTTAAAATGAATTAATGATTCCTGACAGCAAATATGGGCTTATTTTGAATCTTTGACACCCCTCTCAGTTTTTTTGCAGTGCATATTCTAATTATCAGTTCTTCTATTCACCTTTACATGTGAGCTTCTGTGGTTCTGGCATCTAAATTTTCAGTAGTAGTTCTGGTAATAGTTCTTCAAAATGATGTAATTTGTGTGTAGTGTTTTTAAAAAATCTGTAATCTTTGTCATCTTGTCACTCTTTTCACCCTGTGTTCGAGTGTAACCATTCAGAAACAGCCATAAAGACTTTTACCTTCAGACAAGTTTGAAACAGCGACGAACATTGTCAGATTCAGCTCTCAACAATTTAATTCCAGACAATGTTCAACAATCTGACAAGCACTCTGTTTAACGATACGGCAGCTAATGGGGATTTAAATCAATAAACAAACAAACAAACCCATGGTTTATGTCATATTTCCCAACACTATTTGGTGACAAAAGTACCTCAAACTGAAAATGGATGATAGAAATAAAAAAAATTCTTTGTACTCAATCCTCTCTCATCCTTCCTGCTGTTCCTGCCCTAAAACCTCAATTTGTCCAGTAACTCTCACCATCTTCAGACCTGCCCTGTGTGTGTTCAGAAGTACCGTATCATCAAACATTAGACTCTCGAGAACCTCCTGGGTTTCAGGCTGCATTGGTGGCTCCTCATTGAAGCGTCTTTAGGGCAGAGAAAACATTATCTGCAGCCTCCTTTGATGTTGGTGCCCTGAGAAACGACAAGGGGGTGGGTGGAAAGTTTCAGTCCTGCCTCCTGAGCGCTTCCAGATGTCACACATCCTCTTTTACTGTGAGAAAAACAAGAGAAGAACATACAAGAGGCATATCAGCAGCTACAATGCCCCCAAACATCTTGCGACCATATTGTTTTTGCACTCTTAAAAAGCCACGAGTCATTTTAACAAGTCTGCATGCCTTGCTTCATGTGACACCAACCTGTGTTTTTTCCAAACATGGTGTCTGTTTTTTCACAAAACATGCAATCTAGATATGTTTTTAACAAATCTTGTGTCAGAAAATGGCTCAAACATGTGTTTCCTGATGTGTTTAAAGTAACACATTATTTTTAAGAGTGCAGTGGGAAAAAAAACATATTTACTGGTTGCCATGTTTATGTCAGTTTGTTTAAGAGAACTTACAATGACGCTAATTTGCAATTACTGTTTCCAGCTCTCTGTGGAAGACACATTGAGGAGGACCAACATATTTTGTTTTGGGAAAAACAATCGTGACTTTTAAATGATCATTCAGCCTCTGAAAACTTAGAGGGCAGGGTGGATGGGGTCAAAAGTCAATCAGCTTGACCTCGAGAGCACTTTTTCTTCTTAATAGTTTCAGAAGGTCATGTCTGAGGTGAGCTGTTGTTTTTACAACACATATGAAGCTTTAAGAGTGAATTTATCAGCAACATTCATAGTTTAAAACACAAGAGGAACTGTAGAGGAATAGTAGTCACAAAAAGTATAAAACCATAATGCAACACACAGTCAGAACGTACCACCGAGGTTTCTAATGTCAGGCTGAAGGTAATAAACACCCCAGGGTTCCTTCCTCGCAGAAATATACTTTAAAGCTGCCTCATGTTTGAGGATACTGCCAGATTTCATGATCTTTTAAAGGCGTTCCTCAGGGAATCTTCTTGGGTCCTCTTGTTTTTTAAATTAGAGACAATCTTAAGTGGAACCTTTTCTCAAGGACTTTTAAGTGTGTCTATTTGCAACAACAATTATTAAAATTTTCGCCGTATGACATGTTTAGACAACACTTCGTACGAACTAATTTGTTTGAAGCATATTAAAGCCTTTAATTTTAAATTATTTGTGATTTTTTATATTTTAGGGAATTTTTGCCTTCAAGGACCAGTGTGTAAGATTTAGTGGCATCTAGCAGTGAGGTTGCAGATTGCAACAAACTGAATACAGCCCCCCTCCCCTTCTCAGTGTGTAGGAAAACCTACGGTGGCTGCGAAACTCATGAAAAACACGAAAGACCCTCTCTAGAGCCAGTGTTTGGTTTGTCCATTCTGGGCTACTGTAGAAACATTGCGGTGCCTCCATGGGAGAGGACCCGCTCCCTATGTAGATTTAAAGGGCTCATTCTAAGGTAACACAAACACAACAAATTCTTATTTTCAGGTGATTATACTCTAATGAAAACATACTTATGAATATTATATTCCATTTCTGCCAAGTCTGTTCTGCTAGATGCTACTAAATCTTACACACTGGTCCTTTAAGTACTTAAGCACAGTACTTGAGTAAATGTACTTAGTTACATTCCACATCCCCTACAACCCTACAATCTAACATACTCTTTTTTTATGGGACTGACCCCTAAATACAATGCAGCTACAAGACAATAGAGGCTTTGGAAAAGGGGCGTATTCATTAGCACTGACAGGTTCATCTAGGACAGTGTGACCAACCAGTCCAGCATAAAGAGCCTAAAAAAATCCCACACCATTGCAAAGAGCTGCATGACACATGCATGCCCACACTACAACAACAACAGTGACTTATAGGTCTAATGACATGATGCATAACAGTTTTCATTAGTCTTTTCTTCCCTCGGTTTATTCAGTGGGACACATGGCAGTCTTTGTTTTCCACAATCCTTTTCAGGTCTGGCTTGTAATCAGTTGTGGCCACTCAGTGCAACTTTTTCACATTTGTGTCTGTAAGAATAGAGGGATGTTTTGACTTCACTTGTTTCAGTGTAGAAAAAACTGATTTACAGACGTAAGTTGATCCAAACATAGACATTAACTTGAGTGCAGCCTGTTTGACATTTGGGATATCTGTCTGTGGGCACAATTTTCCAAAACTCTGTGGTTCCTTCTCTCAAAACACATTAAAGTCTGTCATCCTCAGAAAGTTCAATCATCTCCAACTGGGACGCTGCTCCGTCTGCCATTGAAGGGGCTTTAAAACAATCCAATTCAGCAGTGAAAGGGTTGATGAGGAATGTGATCTTTGTCCGTTTTTGCTTCAGGTTGCAGAATCTGCTTCAAAACTTTGCTGCAGTGTTGCATAGCATGCAATGCTCCCTTTTGTGACCTCAGCTGCTTCTCCACTTGCCTTCAACAAGAAGGGAAAATGTGTCAGCTCTCCCTTTTTTTTTAATTTGAACGTGTAGAGACAGTTGAAAAGCAACAGGAAATAAGGTGAAATGAGTCTTAACCACAAGGATGCTTCAAATGCTTTACTTTGAGAGAACTTTCAGCTGGAGGGAAGTTGAGGGTTTGAATCCCAACAACCATTAAGGAAAGTCTGACAAGGGAAACTTGACCCTTGATTGTTGTGATATCCTTGAGCAAGGCAGTAAACATACCTAATTAAACTAACACAGTACAAAACTGGTTTTACAGAATTTTCTCATGTTTTAAATGCCTAAATGTGAAGAAAAATGTTTAGTTTTCAGCTCTGCATTCAAACAAATAGATGGATGTTCCCATGCTGCTTTGATGCAAAGAAAGAAGAAAAAAAGTCTGAAAACTGAAGGTCTGAGACTTTCTCACAGTGTTGCAGTGAGGTCTGGATGAAAAGGCGAGCATTGAACACCTGCTGCTCCTCTCAGGTCTTTTATTTAGTGGAAAGGTATGTCTTTTTGTCTCCAAAGCCTCCAGCACCTGATATTTACTTTACACTCCAAAGGCCGACCTTCTCTGTTTCAACTCTGCAGGTTCCCACTTCCCCCTGCAGTGCAATGATCTCAGTCACAAACTGTTTTCAGTCACATGAACAGGTAATGAACTGAGAGAACAGATAATGCTTTTTCATTGGTCAGTGTTCAAGAGAGCTTTTGTATTGTTTGGTGGAGAAAAAATATATATCTGTAAACAGAAAATACAAAAAAAAGTTTGTTTTTTGAGGGAAAATAATTTGTTTTATTTTTACTTTTTTTGTTGATGACTGGGAGTGAAAGTCTACGCTCTGTTAGGACTTTTTAAAATATTATGTCATCTGTATTTACTGCCTGTGTTGCATGTCATATGTTATATCAAAGTCATTAAAAAAAAAAAATCATTGAGTCTTGAGCTTTGTTGTGTTTAGGAATACACTCCAAGTAACTATTTTTAGAATTTATTTGACAATTACTATATTAAATATACTCGGGATTTGAAAAAAAGAGGCATTTTTGATTCAGCTCTTTAATATTTTTGAATAAAGCCCTTCATACACATGTCCTGCTCTGTTAATAATTAATTTCACGTGCATCATTTTATCCTCATGTTGAAATAAAGCCTGACTGGGCACTCACTTCCTCTGCTGACATGCTGTGAGTTTATACAACTGCACTGAGTAGATACAGCTGCAGCAGAGTGTACTGTATGTACTGTATATACAATGTAGTTATACTTACAGTCTGCTGCACATTAGGTATGTTTTTTTACACCCCCCGATTGTTTCTGTTTTAAAACTATTCAGTAATTTACAGAATTGCAGTAAAATACATTAAATATTTCAAAAATGAGTCTTGGCTTTACATAATGAGGAAGCACCACATGTTTTCCCAGTGACTTTAGATCTGATGTTATTCTATATTCACGCACGGATCTGTGTCTTATGGTTTCCAGCAGTCAGTCTAAACAGTCCTTGAAGTTCAAAGTGTTTATATTGAAGTAAACTGTGATAAAGCCTTGGAGACCGCGCTAAGGGGATCTCAGCTCTGATTGGGACAGTTGGAGTGGATCATTTATTGACTTATTTCCATGTGATGATGATGGAGAGGATTGAGGACCCACCTACGCATACAGACTCCTCAGTTGGGCAGTTGCCTCCTCCTCCTCCCTCCTCTCTTCTCTTTTGTCATCTTGCGCGCTCCACAGAGGAAAGCCGCAGTCTCCAGCGAGGGCAGCGCAAATTTAACCCTCTTTTCTCTAATTACCAAACAGAGCGGGGAGTTAACCACTGCTTGCGCCACTTTCGCACCGTTTTCTCCACACTTCCAATGGGACCAGACGACTGAGGTCAGCCTGTTGCATGCTTTTAACCCGGAGCCGCAGCCATGGACTGTTGCGCATTTGGTTCGGTGCGCTTGTTGCTCCCTGGATATTTACGCATCGCGCTGCTGTGTGTTGTGCAGTTAGGAGCGTTCGCGCAGCATGGTGAGTGGATGTAAAACAATGTGAATTTCGCCAAATTATGGCTTGTTTAAATGCAACAGACAATCCTAAATCCTCTCTTATCCATCGAGTTATGCAAAATCACGCCAAATGGTCTCCAGCTGCCATGTGGGAAACGATTTTACCTCTAAGATAAATAAAACTCTCACGCTTATCTGAAATAGAAAGCAGATGTCTAACGTGATCCACAGTATCTAATCATTATCTCTTTGCACATAAATGCAAATAGCAAGTAAATTGGGGATCTTGCCTCCATAGATTGTGCAGAGCTGCGTGACTTGGCCTGCGTGGCTGCATTCCCATCACTCAGCAGGTCCAGAGGTTGGATGGACCTTCAGAGACAGACGAGAAATCACAGATAAGAGCAAAGCAAGTCAGACACCAGAGGAGGAAGCAACACTGAGACACTTAGCGCAAAGAAAAGCAAAGATATTTCAGCTAAATGACACTCAATGCAGGGTAAAGAGAGATAGAAGCATCAGAGTTTGTCTACAGATGAAGCAATCTGTGTAAGAGAGTCTAAATTAATGCAGAAGTTTTTGTGATTAGGGAAGATTTGGAGAACATTCACAAATGTTTACTTCAATAAACAAGTCACAGGGTGTCTGAAGTATTGTTCACCACACTGAACTCAATTACAATTACAAACTAGTTAACAAAATCTCTGTAAAATGCTGTAAAAACAAAGAGATCATAAATATAAGAAACAACAGACTTGTAAACAGAATCAGTGAGCGGTCCTGACAAAAATGCAGCTGTAATTGAAACAGGCTTACAAAACTTGTTGCGATGACTCATTACATAACATAATACACTTGATGCTCATTATAATCCAGTAAATGGCATCATCCTGCTGTAAAGGATTTATTCATCTCCCATCCTGCTCTTCTCTTTCTGCCAGCGTTGACATCACACATGTGGTCATAAATTTAAAAGAAGGTTGTAAAAAGGTGCACAAAATGTTTATGATTTTAAAACAAACAGTCACATAGTGAGATAATGTTTGTTTTTTTATTTGAATGAGGCTTTGTTCTCACCGCAGATAGAAATCTTGATGCTCTGATGCTCTTACAGATGATTTCTCATCTGTAAAAAAGTCACACATCATACCTTAGACAGTTTTCTGAATTTAGGCAGAATGACTATAATTAAGAACATACTAAAAAAGACCATTACTATAGATCGGAGCCTGAAGTCCTGCACAACTTCACCTACTTCCAAGGTGCACAGAGAGGGAAAAAAGTCTGAAGAGGTCAAAACTCCAGCATGGATGAAGGCCACAAGCCGAAACACGTTAGTCTATAGTACAAGTGCTGCTGGAGTTTTGACCTCTCTGCACTAAGAATATAACATTTGCCAACTACTTTCAGCCAAATTAAACTGAAGTAGCTGCTCTTATTTGACTACAACATGTAGCTGTCATCTGGGTCAGTCCCCATCTTCCATCTTGCTCATATCTTTGCCTCCGGGACTTCTAACAACAGATCAAAGCACAAAGTCGTAAACTTTGAGGCAGACCATCGTAAAATGAAACGCTGTGGGTCCTCGCACAGCTCTGCAACAAGAATACCAGGCATTTCTGCACCAAAATAAGGTCTATACCACAACCTCTTGTGACTCAAGGGGACACATGCAAGGATTTGTGAATTAACTTGCTGAGAGAAATGTTTAACAGTTGCAAGTCTTCTGAATTCTTCGTCAGGCACTTATAACATCTTTAACCCCGCTGACACTCAGTGGTGCCATCAATAAAAAGTCATGTTGTGCAGCCAAATATTGCTCAGACCCATTTAACTTCATTCTAAACTCCAGACAGTATCCCAAAGTTTCTAGAGATGCCAAATATGCCTGGATGAAAGTGAATAAAATGATGCACTTCTGAAATGTTTCACTCAATGTTAGTTTTAATAATGTGCTGAGACAAGCAAATATCCTTGTAAAGTTGTCCAGCAATGTGGAAAGGTGGTTTATCAAACATGGAAAGTACATGAAGGGGAAATTTAAGGAGGATATTGTGGCAAACCTCAATTATTTGGTAGCTAAGGGGTGTAAAACAAACCCCTGAGGTGGTTTTGAACTTGCTAGCAAATGGTTGTGTGCCATATGTTCTTTTTTAGGTTGAGATGATTCAAAATCTTGATCTAAAAACCTTAGCATAGTTAGCACAATTACCATTAGCATTAATACCAAAGCATAATTAGCACTTAACACAGAGTAAAGATGAAGCTGATGGGAGTGTCATAAGTTCTGCAGGTATTTGTTCATAAAAGACTTATTAAAATTTTGATCTGATGATGGTGCTAGATGAAAAGTGAAGGGGTCACCAAATTTATTGCGAATTATCCTGAAATGGACATCAATATCTGCACCAAATTTCATGGTAATCCATCCAATAGTTGTTGAGATACTTCAGTTTTAAGTGGTCGACTGACGTAGAGGCACGTTGCTAACATGGCTAACAATCAAATATTATTGTCTTCTTTCATTTTGTCATCTCTTTTTATTAATATGTTTGACTTCTGTCCAACAAATTCTTAACAGGAAAGAAATTTTCTGATTTTGTCACACAAACTAAAGTTATTAAGCCGTCAACAGCTTCAGCCCAAACATACTTTTATCATTATTGGGCTTTAAAACACCCTACTTTGTTTAAAGCTTGATCTTAAATGCAGCTAATGCTAAGTGTTATCCATAAAGCTGCCATCATTAGAGGTAATAATGCATCATTTAAGCGTCTCATTCAGACGCCTGACCGTCTCTGGTCCTGGTCTGGCTGTAGTTTCTGTTGGCGGTGAGTTAAAGGCCCTCTGGGAAAAAGAACCGTAACCTCAGTTGTGTTAACACCACGCTCTCTCAAATTAATCTTCTTTCCTGAGAAACAGGAGGAGTCCCTGCACATCTGGGCTGCTGAGGGCCTCCCTCCCAGTGGGATCCCCCCCAATCCCCTCTCCCCCTCCATGGGGGCCGGTTCATTAGCTCACCGCCCCCCCTCCGGCTCTGTAAACTCATTAAGCCGCCAATTGGAGCAGTTTAGCCAGCAGCCAGAGTCTAGTCGATTGTCCTCCTGCCTGAAAACCTGGTTGTTTGGACAACCTGTGACCTCAAGTCTTGTCAGTGGAGCTTCCAGACGAGGTGTACACGCAGACGGGCGACGATGTAAACAAGAGCATTTGCTTTCAAGGGACTGTCAACATGAAGACCAGCCTGTAAGACCTTGTTTAGACTTGGGATCACTGGCTGTAACTTCACCCAGTCCATTCAAAGCTTTGACGGTCTAAATACCCTCGGTGTTTGTTTTCCCTGACGTGACTTTACTCAGCCGCCACAATCAAACTCAAACAACTGGAAAGGGAACATGTTTTGTCCTCTGGAAGTCTTTTTTGTTAAGAAAGGCCTCTGTTGACAGCTTTGACCCATTTCACTTCACAGATGTAGAGCTTTTGAGAGTGTGCTTGTGTGGAAAACTGCATGTTCTGCTCAAATAAGTTCCCCGGTTGTTTCAGCCTCCAGCCGCAGGCAGTGTTCAGAGGCCTGTCATGCGCCATTGGCTTTAGCGTCCTTTCCCGGGGCGAGTTTAGAGAAGCGAGAGGCTAACAGGAATGTCTGTTATTCTTAGCAATTTAGATAACCTCTGGGGGTGAAATGATCCTTCCTGCTCACCTCCTAAACATCAACTGACACTTTAAAGAGCCAATCATACGCTTAATTTTGTCACCTTTGCCTTTCTACCATTTCTGGCTGTCTATGTTGATATTGAACTTATTGGATTTGAAGTTCTTCAGCAGCAAACCATTAAATTTTGGATGGTTACAGTTACATAAACACATTTCTTAAGAGATTTCAAATTATTTAAGTAATCTAGAGGTTTCAAGATCAAACAGCCACATTGAGATTATTCTTCCTTATTTGATTTTCTGCAGATGGTTCACTTTTCAGTTTGTCTTTGTCTAATTTATTCCAAACAGACCAGACATGTTAAAAATGCATCTGGATACCATATAACTAAAGGCAAATTTACAGCAAAAAGGAAAATATTTCATGAACAGAGCCAAGAATCAAATCAGATGATTTTTACACTGAGGTTCTGCCATTACTTAAAGGGTAGATTGTCAAAATATGCTCAAATAAATCCTTAATCCAAGTCTTCAAACTGAGTATTTGATCAAAGTCAAGGGCAGAATGGATGTTTGACCTTGTTATGCTGAAGTTTTAAGAGGTTCGGGTGGATAGCACCAACCAGACGTGACTTTAAGACTTCATAATTTAATGATAAACCTTTCTTTAACTCTGAGTTGACTTCTGCCTTGACTGACATTAAAATCAAATCTGGTACTTTGCTCAGGGGATATTTTTGTGTCAATATTTAGGTTTAATGTTTAATTTGATTTCTTATATTAAGGTTAACAAAACCATGTTAAACCTTAAAGCGCCTGTAATGAATACTTTTATATTAACAGTGGATAAAACGACTCCTAACTCTGCATTTTCTGTCAGCTATATGGAGCGTTTTAGCTCATTGTTTCAACTTTTCTTGTTTAGTTCACTATCAAAGCATTATTTTTGGTTGTCGGTCTTTTTTTGGTTGTACAAACCCACTTTATACTACCTGTCCTACAACAAATGGCAGACACATTTAGCTGTAGACTAGCTGGTGAACATACTGGAGCGTTTAGCAGCTAAGCTAAAGCCAGATATTTCCCTCAAGAGTTAGAGAGAGAATGTGGACTTACATTCACCAGGTGGAGAGAAAAAGTTCAACATATCAACTTTATATAAGATTATAATATGTCAGTGTTGTGTTTAGATCTTCCACTGCCTCCATGTGGACAAAATATCTATTATTGCAGGTTTAAATGAAGCCTTTTACTTGTACTGAGAGAAAGAGAACTTCTCACTCAGGCCAAGGACAGACTGACTCCTGTCTGCTGTTTCCCACGACTACACAAGTTTCTTTGTTTTGTCTGTCGTAGTCAAACTGCAGGACTCTGTGAAAGATAAAGAAAGATAAAGACATGTCTGCAGGCTGAACCTGGTCATCTGATCACAGCCAGAGATTCTTCAGTTTTAATTTCCTCTTTATTAAACTGACAGATCTGGAAGTCTGAAAGACAAAGTAAGAGGAAGAGATTTTAGGCCGGGAAAAAAAAAAATCATTTTCCAGCAAAGGCAAGCATCCAAAAAGATAAAAGTTCTCCAGGAGCGGACAGTTATTTAATAGCGAGGTCAGACTATTCAACAGTGCAGTCTTTTCCACATTGTCTTGGTGTCAATGCTCTCCCCTTTCAGCTGCACCAGAGTTCAGTGTGAAGTTCACAGTTTAACACCGTCCTTGTTATTATGTTTCTCCTCCCTTCAGCTCCAGAGTGTTTCCCGGGAGGTCATCGGACTTTGCGTAATCCCTACCGCAGCGTCGACTTTGACTCCACAGAGATCCAGAACACAGCGATCCAGGACCTGATCTGTGACCACTCGCTGTCGCCGGGCTGGTACAGATTCAAGATCAACAACAAGCCGGCGGAGATGCCAACCACCTGCGTCGAGGTAGAACGCCAAAATACCTGAGGATTCTGTCAACTCCTCATGTTGTGTTCACATCATTGCACTTGTTTTGCTTTGTCTGGATTGTCAAATAAACTTGTGTCTTTCATTAAATATGTATAACAGACTTTTGTTCCATGATTCCATCTCTCTGCTTTGATTATCTGATTGTCAAAACCACTTAAAAGAGTGTCAGATCTCTTCCAAAAAACCATCCAACATCCTCTACCAGTGCAAACTCATCCAGTAGACTGGTATAATAAACACCTTCAGCCCAGGTGGAGGGTATAATAACCCCTTTACTGCTGGTTAATGACTGTTTCTGTTGACACCCCCCTTGCAGATGAACCGCTGCGGGACGCAGGCGCCGGTGTGGCTGTCACTGAAGGACACCTCCCTGCCTCGACCCGGTGAGGTCCGCCAGCTCTCCGCCTGCGCCACCTGGCAGTTTTTCCAGGGCAGCACCAAAGACTGCTGCCTCTTCCGCATTCCCGTCACGGTGCGAAACTGCGGCGAGTTCCTGGTCTACTACCTGCAGCCTACGCAGGGATGCATGGGATACTGCGCTAAAGGTGAACATGCTGGATGGACAGACGCCTCAAACAGATCTGAGATGAACATTTTCATCTGCTTGATAGTCTTAGTAGAGTTCAGAGTTGCATATTAGAGTTCCTCCTGACTCTAGTTTAAGTAATTTTTCAGTTTTAAATTGTCTTAAATTGACAGGAATACATTCAAGTAGAGCTGCAATGGCTGGTTGACAGAAAATTAATTTGCAGCTACTTTGATAACTGATTAATCATTATGAGACATTTTTAAGCAAATATGCCAAACATATGCTAGATTTAGCTTTAGAAATGTGATTTCATTCACTGAGCGAATGTTAATGCTTTTCTTTGTCATACATTATGGTAAGCAAAATATTTTTGGGGTTTTGGTCTGTCATGTGGACAAAATAAGACATTTTAAGACGCAACCTTTGACTCTGGGAAATGATAACCGGCATTTTCACTATTTTATAGATCCATTAATCAAGAAAACAATCAGCCGATTAATTGATATTGAATGAAATGAAAATAATTATTAGATGCAGCCCTACATTTAAGGCTGACTCAATACTTTTGAGATCTGATATTATGATATTACATTTTTTAGCATAAACCCATAAAATAACAACACATAACAAACAATTTTAAATAATTTAGATAGTATTGTGGACATTTTACAGTATAAAAATAAACTTACCAGTGCTATGTAATAGATATTAGATACTTTTTCAAACATACTGTATCTTTGGCATTTCTGTGCTATTTCTCATTACTTATTGGCAAACATATACGCTATTACAATATGTCCGCTAAAACTAGCCGATAATATTGACCATAGCAATGTATTGGTTTGGCTCTAGACTATTTTTTGAAAAACTTTGACAAAACCACAAAATTTCCTGGTAGTTACCAAAAGTCGAGTAAGTAAATTAACAGCCTGTTTGCATTTTATTTAATTTGGAATATCGATTTAAAGCTAAAAAATAGTCAAGATGATCTTTTAATGTTACTGAAGAAGTGATCTGATCCATGTCATGTTTCAGTTGCTCCAGATTTGGGATCCAGACTCTGCCCACCCGGTGAGGTGGAAGTCAACGGCCGATGCAAAGGTAAGAGACTGACCCATAACAGGAAAACAACTACTGCTGCTGATGTGTTTTTGTGTGATATCCCAGGAGTAATATTCTGTTTCGCTGCAGAATAAACATCTGGAAACCAAAATTCTTATCACAACTGTTGCGTGCAGCCCATCTTCACTCCTCTGTTTCTGTTTCCAGCTGCTGTGCCGTCCCTGCCGTCCCGGCCTGTGATCACCCCAGAGCTGATCGGCCACAGCGTCCACTTGAGGTGCTCCTTCATCCCGCCGCCGTGGAGCCAGCCGCTGGGCTTCCAGGTGGTTTGGGCCAGACACATCGGCCACAGCATGAAGGCTGAGATCAGGCAGGAATCCACATTGAAGCCCTTCTCGTTGGTGGAGATGGATGGCGTTCACTTCAGGCTTGGGGAAATGGTAATTCCTGCCAGACCGTGCTGAAAGTTTTTGGGGAGCACATGTGGAGAGTTTGACCTCTGCAGCAGGCAATGTAAGCCATGGATCACACTGACCCCTCTCTGCCCGGGCTCACAAAGCAAAGGCAGAGAGAGGCGAAGTGTGTCATATCCCATTAAGAGAAGGCAAGAGGAGGGTGGGAAAGTTAAATCAGTTGCAGGTTAGCAAAGTCCCGCTCCACATGCTTCCCATTTACATCTCTCCATTCAAATCTTCACAGTGAATTCTAGGGAAGTCATTTTTATGTGGACAGATGCACACATATACACAAAGCTGTTTTTTTGTGTCGTTATACACTCAGCGCTTGCACTGATTTAGCTGCTCTTGCTGAAAGACAGCACCAAAAGGGAAATATAGAAAATACAGCCATTATATCTAGTAAGTTTCTAATCTTCTTGTCAGTTGTTTGGAGCCAAAAAATCCCCAAATTTTGTGACTGCAAAGGGTTCATCCAGAGGTGTTGCTGTTTTCTTTTAAACTAAACAGATTTTGGGTATATAAAGTTAATATGTCCAATTTAATTCCAGCGGTCTGTTTCAAGCCTTCCTCTCGAGAGGAAGTTGGATCAACTAATCTGCTCATTTAACATGAACACTGAATTGTTAAGATTTGGGAGTTGTGCACATTTGTTCCTACGCAAACCTCTGCATTAAATCTTCATGGAAAGATAACATTCATAGACTACCACAAGACACAAAAATCTGTGATTCAGCCTTTTTTTTAAAGGGTGTCTGTCACCACCGTTTGTTCTTGTCAGCACTTACTGGCACCCAATTAGCCAAATGATCACCCTGAAGCAGTGTCAGAGGCAGTTGGTTAGAGAAACACCTATTAGACTGTCGTTCAAGTATTTTTTGCCTCGTCAGATTCATCGGATGAAAGTTAAAGCCTTTTAATTTCTTCTCTCTGTGGTTTCAATAATCAATACAGAATTCTGATTAACTATTTCCTCTCATACAGCAGTAGATTGTATGTGTGTGTTGGCTGTTTTACCAGATGACACAAGGTGATACAAAGCATTCAATTTGTTGGCTTCTGTCAGTACTTTGAAGTTGGCTTCGTGTGTCAGGACCATAAGTCTCTTTTAGATCCGGGATCTAGGAGCGAGGTGGGGAATTGCATCTGTAGAGCACTTCCACTCTGGCTTTAACACTTTGTTGTGGTCGCTGCTTAAACTGGACCAGAAACCCTTCCAGCATACATGCAATACTTTCCAAAACATTGTATACAATCTTGTAGTCCTGACTACAGTGAGTAGCTGAATTGACGTTTGTGCTTGTCAGGCTGAATTATGGCTCATGAAACTAAATCTGATTGGCAGGAACACAAGAAAGAAATCTGGAGAAATCGCAGAAATCTGACTGCTGATGGAAAATGACAGCGGTGAAACGCTCACTGAACGTCAAAGTTTCCTCATCCGCTGGGGACTCCTGGTTGCTCATTGTTTAAGTTGCTTGCATCTGAAGTTGACTTGAAACACTGATTGTTCTCCTGCATTGCGAGCAACGACTGTTCTAATTAAACTTGAGAACTGCTCATTTCCAGCGTGTCGGCGGTCTGCTGCACAGGCTTTCATTTCCTGTACAAATTATTTGTTGCCAGGAAATATTAAGTTATTAGATCTTCAGCATGATGCTATTTGAAACTGAGGTGATGTCATTCTTACTGGTCACCCACGTACAGCTGTGGACCATTGCTTTGCCATATTTGGACACACAAGGTTGCATTAGTTGTGTCTGGAACGTGCTACAGAGGGCTGGGCTCGCTCACAAGGCCCCCTCTTAACACATGTTGATGCTGCAGCTGGTCTGGGTCAAAGGTCATCAGTGAGTTAAATGTTAGTGCTCTTAGTGCCATGGATCAGTCAATGCTGTGAGCTACACAGGGCAATGTTTTGATAAATCACAAATACAGTGTCAGTTGTACCTTGTTAGTCTTTAACAACAGCACATTTTAGAAACTTTAGGCGCCGTAGTTAAAGACATGTGGGTGCTTAAAAATGATTGTTAGCAAAATAATCCTGCTCTATAATGCCAATTGTGCCATTTAGAAGAGCAACTTTCAGTTGATGTGATATCTTAATGTTAACTTTTACTTGAAAATCAATTTAGAGTTGATCTATGTAGGGTGGGTTTGTTTTTTAGGGAAATAAAAAGATAAAAAGACACAAACTCCGTAATACGTTTCTCTTTAACTTATTTACACATAATTTTATACAATATTTTCCTTGCAGTTCTCCTGCAGTGTGTCAACTTTCAGAGCCAACTCCAGCCATGGCAGATCTACTCCGAAAGAAAGTGAGAGTTTCTATGCTGGACTGAAGGTAAACATCCATGTTTTATATCTTAATTCTAAACTACACCTGTTTTTATTATATCAGAAAACTAACAAACTTCTTTCCCCCCTTATTTCTCTTCAGTTTTCTCCAGATTTGCTGTACATAGCGGAGAACAGTAAGGAGCATGAAGTGACCGTTCACAGCACTGTACCTATCCCCTGCTACGGCCCCGACCACGGCCACCAGTGTGGAGTCCCTCTGGCTCTGAGTGTCCATGATCCAGGTCAGACCTGTAGGAAAACAAGGAGATGATGCATGTGTCGTCACCCATACTTATCTGCTGGGAGATACTGTAATGAAGCTTGCAGTTAACTACAATTTAATCATCTTGTTAAGTTGTTTGGAGACAGAAAATCCTAATTTTGGCAATGAGATGAGTGTGATGAGCCTGCAGCAATGACCACAGCTGACCAAATATACTCTTATTAGTTTAGTTTAGTCATATTATTTTAAAAATTTTTGACCAAAACACAAATTAACGGAACTGAAATTAATAATTAAGATCCTAACTTCTTATCAACACATACAAGATCCTTTAAAAGGATATGTTAAGAAGCTGTCATCCTTGAAAGATGCAAGTATCATCACAAGCTTCCTTGATTAGAAGAGACAACTCCAGTTGGTGCATAAATCCTCATGAGCTTGTTCACACCATAACCTTGAATTGCTCAGTGAATGAAATCTAATAACAACAATGGCTCCAAATTGGCTACCTGTTCTTTGCCAGCACATTACAGGTGAGAGCAAACGAAAGACGCCCTGAAAAAGTAGCATGTCAGGTTATTAAAAATGATTAAAGGGTCAAGTTGCTTTCCTCAGTTTCCTTGATCCTGTTACCATACAATCTCCTGTCTCCTGCTTGGGTTCTTCTGCTCTGACTTGTCCTGTATATCATCACATCAAAGCCAGCACAGGAAGACGTTATTACAGCTCTGCAAGCAGCTGTATGCCATCCGTTAACACTACCTCACTGTTGTGTTGACATCCACAGACAGTCTCAGACATGAGGCCTCCAATGTGGTGCTGTCTGCCTGCCAGGTGGAGCTCCAGCCAACTGCCTGCAGTGATGGCAGCTGCGGCCAGGCAACGTTTTTTGTCACTGCCGTCACCGATTTCACACGTGATGGGAACCGGCCGAGCCTGATTGGTGCTCTGCCCGGACCCAGTGCTCCACGACTCTGGAGGACCTACACCCCAATTTCACTGAAGGTGAGTAAACCTTAAATGCTGAAGAATATTTTTGATGTTTCCTAATTAGTTAAAGATCACAGATCATTTAATTGGTGAAAAATGGATTCATAGTCATCTACAAAGCATCTAAAAACTGTGAAGTCCATCAGGAAATTACAGGCCTTCATGATAGACTTGTAAACTGTAGTGAACTCTGGTGAGTGGTTACTGAGGGGGTTCAAGGGATCCTTGAGAGTTTTCCATTGATTCCTAAGAAGGTTCCAGTCTTCCTCGAGGGAGTGCTAGGTTTAATGGGTTGTCAGTGGTCATCAAGGTATCCTTTAACAGGTTTTAGTGGACCATAAGTAGGTCTGATGAGTACTTTAGGAACTTAAACACTCATTGTCCCCTGTGGAGCTTCTTAGGGAACTTTGGTAGTTTTTGAGAAGTTGTCACTAAAGAAGATTTAGGGGACCTTCAGGAGCTTTCATAATTTCTTCAGGGTCATTGAGGTGATAATAATGGTCTTTGAGGATCCAGGAGTATTTGTAAATGTTCCAAAGATTAAGATCTTGTGGCATGAAAATTCATAGGACAAGGCCCTTACAGAGGTTCCTGGACTCTCTGAAAATGTTGGAGGGGTCTTTGAGAAGTTCCAGTGGCCCTTGGGGACTCCAGGAGTCCTTTTTTAAAGTCTACAAGGGATTCAAAGCTGAATGAAGAATACATTTTCTGCAATTTGATATAATTATATATTTTCAGAGAGTATTAAAAAGATGGTTATAGTTAGAGGTTTCTCTGTCATTCTGTTTATATATACACACAGTTATACAGTGATTTATGAAATTAAAGGAGAGGGTGTGCGTTTAAGGCCCAAAGTGTGCCTGTTTGATGGTTTGACATTATGTTTGAGGAGTGTTGCTCTAAGTGGCCATTAGATGCGTCCACACACGCTATTACGTTATGTAAGACATGACATCAGCCCTGCAGACATTGTGTCTCTCTGTAGCTTGTTGCAGAGGAGTTTACCCATCTGTGTTTAGTGAAAACATCAAAGCCTGGGGTCACAGGGTCAGAGGGTGGAGCCCCCCTAATCTTTGTTCTCCTAACCTCTGCCCCCAGGTCACGGTTCAGGACGTTCCTACTTCCATCTGCTACTCCCTGACTGACCCACATGTCATTACCTTGGATGGCAGGTAATTTTCTTCCTTATTGCTTGTCAGCAGACATCAAATGGTAATTTTAATCAATTTATCATTCAGTTTGGCATGGCAAAACAATAGATTAACTGTTAGATGTTATGTGCAGGCGTTATGAAAACCATCAGACTGGTACCTTCGTACTTTACCAGAGCCTCACTAGGGAGTTTGAGGTCCACTCTCGCCAGTGGGACTGTGGCAGCCGACACTATGCAGTCGCCTGCAACTGTGGCATGGCGGTGCGAGAGGGTAATGAGGTAGCTGTCTTCGACATGTGCAATGGTCAACCGCAGGAAACAAGGCCTCAGCTCACCCTGAAGAACCTGGGCGATGATGATAGCAAGGGCAGCCGGGTCAGGGTGCTCGAAACCTACCAGGGAAAGAAGGTCACCGTAGGTATCCGATGATTTTAACGATATCCAAGTCTTTCAGGTTCTAAATTTTTACTTCTGCTGCATGAGGAGATTATGTTAATTAGCTGCTGGATGTGACTCTCCTCTTGTAGTTGATCTTTCCCTCCGGGGCCTTTGTTAGGGCCGATGTTGACGATTGGGGGATGAGCCTGTCCATCCGGGCACCCAGTGTTGACTACGGCAACACGCAAGGCCTCTGTGGCACCTTTGACCGCAATGGCAACAATGACTTCCGCGGCTCTGATGGTGACTCGTATGGCCCTGACGAACTACATCGCTTTATAGAGGACTGGAGGTCAGTCAGTGATGCCCAACGAGTAGATTATTCATAGTTTGACCAATATTGGCTAAAATAAGTGTTGTTGTTTTATTTGTTGGGACCTGATTCGGCCCCATGGGTTAATTCTGTCAAGTTTTGACAAAGCCATTTGTGTCAATGCTTTCACCTTCTTTTGTGTATGTGTTAGGATAGCTCCTGGTGAGAGTTTATTTGACAAGACGCCTCCTGGGACAAGGCAAGAGGTCAGACGGCCTTTCTGTCAGTGCCAAAAAGGATACAGCACTTCTCATCATGCTGGCAGAGGGATGGGGAACCTCTACAATCCTTCCGCTCACTCCGACTGCATCGCTTATGATAATGTGGATTACACATCTGTGTTCCCCTATATGGACACAACACTGGAATACATCAAGAGTGCAGAAAAAGAGGAAAGCATACTGAATATGTCTTCCTTCAACAGTCATCCTCTTGAGAGGAGGAACCTTCAGTTTCACAGTGAGAAGAAGCAACACATTGACAGTGATGATAAACTGGATGTTGAGTTCAGGGAGGACCTTCTGCTTTCTGTTGACAGACCGAAGAGACAGGCAATGTTTGAATTCCAGCCTGTCTTCACCACTGAAAGCCTCAGCCAGGTCGATTTGGAGAGCCTCGCCTACTTCTTCCCTGAGGATCACCTGGCGGAGGCCCGACCGGAGGTGCAGCCTCAGTGGCCCACGCCGAGCGGCCTGACCTCAGCCAAAGCTCTGGAGGTATGCCAGATGGCTTTAGCCAACTCCACTGTTGGAGTAGTGTGCCGGGGGCTGTTGGGACGCCGCCTGGACGAGGCTGTGGATCTCTGCATCCTGGACCTGCAGCTGAAAGATGACCTGGGCTGGGAGGAGGCATTGCTGCCATACTTGGAGAACGAGTGTGAGAGGAGGCTGTTGGAAAACCGGACCCAGAGAGCATTGGAGCTGGCTAGTTCACCAGGAATGTCTGGAGAAGTGGTGGCGGCGCTACGCTGCCCCAACTTCTGCAACGGAAATGGAGAGTGTACAGAGTGGGGCTGCCAGTGCCATCGCAGCTACAGCTTCTATGACTGCAGCCTTGCCATAAGTGAGTATCTGGACAGTTGCTACTATCCGTAAAGTAAATTAGTATGATTGTTTGATACGAAATTCCTGAAATTCGATTCAAAAAGCTCTACATTGATTGCTACACGCAGATGACTAGCTGCTAATTTGTCTTGGAAAATGCACCAATCATTTTTGGCTGAAAATTTTAAGCACATATTTCTAGAGGTAGTTATGTTAGAAGCATAATTTATAATAAATAGTTGGACTTTAGACTTTGTAAATAAGAAAAAACTGTTGCTGTTGAGACTATTAACTGATACAGTTTTTTAAAGCTGATTGGCTGGTGAAATTATGAACATTTCTGTGCTTTTTTATCTTTTAATTATCTTGTAATATACATCTCTCCTCTTCTCTCTCCTCAAATAGGCCAGCCAGTTGAAATAACAGATTTGGAGAATGGTGGACTGTGTGATATCCGATCATACGACTGTCGCAACGTTCGGGTCTTTGGCCTCGGCTTCATTGACTCCCCTGACCTAAGCTGTCATGCCACCAGATTGAAGGTGAGGGATGGTAAGGTCAAAGGCCAGTGTTGTTGTTGTTTTTTTAAATTCCCTCTGAATTGCCTTGATCTGCCTCCACAGTACATGAACGGAGTTTGGGTTCCAGGAGAAAAACAGAGAACAAAAGCCACCTTCCTCAGCTCCAAGGCTTTAGACTGCGCCGTCCCATCCCTGAGCAACACAGCCGTCAATACAGAAGACTTCATGATGGATGACAAACCATACGCACGCTGGGAGATTAAGGTATTGCTGCTGGATTTAAAATGTCTTTTGTTGGCTAGTGGCTGTTTTGTTGGGAGTATACAGTGTTAACCCCTGCTTCTCCTCTTACAGGTGACCAATGATGGTTCCCAGTACAGCCAAGCCAAGGTGCTGACAATCTATGATGGTGTTTGTCAGGTCTGCGAGGCGTCACGCTCAGGACTCTGTAAGTTAAAGGTAACTCACAAACAAGAGTGAACAGAGTTTTTCTCCTTTCACACCACCAGTTTCAGTAAACAAACCCTTTCATGACTGCATGATTGTTAAATGCTAATAAGTTCTATCTGCTAGCACTGAGGTTTGTGATTATTGTGAGACTGTAAGAAAATGAAACAAAGATAAAGAATTTATGTTAAAGTTTACACTTTATACACTTTTCACTATGTCATGATTATTTTCAAGGTTCAGGGTCACAGTCATCAACTAACACTAATTACAAAACATAAGCTTCAGTGTAAATGCCAACAAAATAACATAAAAGCATAAATGCAGATATCAATGAAACAAGTCTTCATAGCTTACTAACCTCATAGGTAGAACGAAATCACACTTGTGATACTTTTTTCAAATATAGATGATTAAATGTTTTTGTTTGAGGAAAAGAAAAAAGAACAAACTGTAGGTTGGTAAGTCACCACCCTGATTTCTTGCTATATTTTTGCTGCACATCACACATCTTCCCACTTTGGCATAGAATCATTTTAATGTGTTTGAATAAATGACAGAGAGTCATTATTCACATGATTGCAACCGGTCACTTGTTAAGAACACTTGGACTCTCTAGTGTTTGTTTATTTGAATGTAGGAAACAGATTTGTAAGACAGATGTGATTCAATGGGTATTTAGTGGAAAAGTGTGGCAAAGCATTTTATACGCTCTCTTAGGGGTATAGGACCTGTGCTTTGAATAACTGGTGGCTGCTTGAATGAGTAAACCAGAGACAGCATGGTTTCCCATCCTCCCAACATGCAGCAGCTGGCTATTTTAAAAGCTAACATTCATTAAAAAGGTACAGAGGGGGGTCCTGTTGTTACTGGAGTAGGTTTTATGGGAGTGTAGACAGTAAAACATGTAACCTCAGTGAAGACACACACATACAAGGGACACCAAAAGTTTTGCCTGTGCCTGCCAAAAGCTGAACCAAATTGAATTAACTTAAGTAAAGATGGAGCAGATGGTGTATTTAAAGCTGATTTCCTGTTCCTTACCTGGCATCTCCAGAGAAAACCTCCAAAGGAAAACAAACAGCTTGAAAAATGATGTTTCATAATGTGATTTCTGGAAGCTGCTTCAACATGTCAACATTTTAAAACAACACTGTAAATATGAGTGTGCAAGCAAACCTTTTTTTTCTTTTTTCACTCTCTCTCTCTGGTCGTCTCCGGTGGCCAGGACCGGACATGTAACATCGACGGGATGTGTTTTGCAGAGGGAGACTCCAATCCTAGCAGCCCTTGCCTCCTCTGTGACCCAGACACCTCCAAATTCACCTGGTCTGTGAACCAAGGTACAAAAAACCTATTATTCTATCTCTGCCTACAAAATACAGAACAACCTTTTAACTGCATAACCATTGGAGCTGCAATGATTAGTTGATTAATTGCCAACTATTTTGATAATTGGTTAATTGTTCTGAGTCATTTTTGAAGAAAAAAATGTTAAAACTCTCTGGCTCCAGCTTCTTTCTTATTTTCTTTAGACCTTTGTGACAGTAAACTGAATATCTTTTGCTTGTGGACTGTTGGTCAGGACATTTTTTGTTGCATCTTGGACTTTGGGAAACATTGATCGTCATTTTTCACCATTTTCTGACAAACAACCAATCATTTAATTGAGAAAATACTCATTAGTTGCAGCTCTAACAACCATCTTTACAAATGACCATCTCTCTTATTGAGCCTATGAGGTTGACGTTCATGGTTTGGTCTAGGACAAGGGTTTTCAAAGTGTGAGACTCTGGGCCTCCCCTCAGACAAAGCTTGGAAAAAGGCGCCCCTTTACCCCCCCCTTAGTTTACTCACTTAGTTTCGGTCAATTCCTGGACGCCTATGGGATCATTATTATGTTATGTGATCCCATAGACACTCAACAATTGAGCCAAGATAGCCAGATATTTCTGTTTGACATAATATCAGACTACACCAAATACATAAAAAAGTCTGTCCTAAGGCATTTATTTGTTTCTGACTCTCTTACTTCCATTCACTGAGCCTCCCGTGAAACTGTTTGGAGGCCCGCCTGCCACTCTGAAAACCTCTGGTGTAGGCTCTTTAGTTACAACGAAAGGAGACCCAAATGCTACAGCGTAAAATCAGAATTTATATGGTGCTTCAGACTTTGTGGCAACAGTTCGGGGGAGGCCTTTCCCTGTTTCAACATGATACTGTCAGCGTACATAAAGCCAGCTCCATAAAGAAATGGTTTTCCCAGTTTGGTGTTAAAGAACTGGACCTCAGCCCCATTCAACACCTTTGGTATGAACTCCAAGCTTTATTGCCCAACATCAGTGTTGGATATCACTAATGCTCCTGTGGCTGAATGGAAGCAAATCCCTGCAGTCTGCCTCCAATATCTGGTGGAAAGTCTTCCCACAAGAGCGGCTGCAACTAACATTTCCTTTCATTATGGATTAATCTGCCAGTTATTTCCTTGATTAATCGGCAATAAAATGTTAAAAAACAGTGAAAAACGTGAACATGTTCCAAAAGAAATTCAATTGTATTCACAGAGAAGCTTCAAATTCTTCCATTTGGGAAGCTGGAACAAGCAATTTTTTTTGCCATTTTTGCTTAAAAAATGACTAAAAAGATTGTTATATCATTAAAATAGATTAATTTTCTGTCAATTTCTTATTGATTAACTGACTAATTGTTGCAGCTTTACTATCTTTAGCTGCTGCCTGAATTGTTTTAAGACATCAGGATCTAAACCTGGTGCTATCACTGATTTGGTAAGAATAGATGCTTCCATTTTTCTCATGTTTGTGTTCATTTATGTCCAACCTGAGAGATTGGAGGTGTTTTCTACTATGGAAGAAACAGTATTCATCTTACTGTGTCAGTGCAGTGGCGGTCATGGTTGTCTGTTGTCTGTTGGTAGTTGTCCTACTGCGGTCCCGTTTGTCTCCATTAACAGATCAAAGGAGCAGAGGTTTAAGTTTCCCAGCATGCCCTGACCTGTCGCTTAACCATTCTTAAGGAGAGGGGAGGGCAGAAGAGGGGGTAAATCACATGGTTGATTTCCAAAGCAAAACAGACCGACAATCGCCCTTCCTGTCACCCAACAACACTGAGCACTGAAATAAATAACCGTCTTAATAAGTCAATTAGTCTGGAATTTTCTTACTGAAAAATAAGTGGTTTATGTTGGAAGCAAGTGTATTATCTCACTGCGTTGCCAAATCTTTTTGCGTATATGCAGACAGTTTGGGGACTCAGTAATGGAGCGGTAATAATCTTGTTAATCAACAGGTGATTTCTTGTCCATTCCTGTCCGTTCCATCATGCTAAGCAGGGGTCTCCTGGGACTATGACTGTCCTGTTATGGCACATCTGTTGGAAAAGTGTGATCTCAGTAGAGGATGCGACATGATCTTGTTGAAATGGCTGTTGAGAGCTCCAAATGGAAATAAAAGCTAGAAACCCCTCGAGTCAGGGACAATGATTCTTCCAGGAACAGCCTGGAGGACTGTTTTTTTTCCAAAGCAGCACTTCTTCACAGAGTTTATTTCAGGACAGGAAACAGTATCTTTTATCAAAACACAAAGACTTGTAAATGGAGATGTATTGGTAAATGAGAAAGTGGGAATAACCATGATAAAATAGCTAATGGTGGTGTTGTTGGCAACGCTCTCCTGCCTTTTTCTCATGTTTTACTCCTCTGCATTCAGTCAACGAGCCGCCGGCCTTCCACCGACCTCAGGCTGACCTGCGGACATTTGCCGGGGAGAACTTTGTCTTCCAGTTTGCGGCATCAGACCCCGAAGGCTCGGCGCTCCTCTTCCAGCTGGAGGAGGGACCAAAGGGGGCTATCCTTTCCCCGGCCGGCCTCCTCATCTGGAGGGTTCCAATGCTTCCTGAGCAGGAAGGACGTCAGTCGAGCCGCTCCTTTCGCTTCACGCTGTCGGACGAGTGCAACGCCCAAAGCAGCTTCGTCATCCAGGTAGAGTTGACAAGACAAAAAAGTGAAAGTGTTTGTTTTGAAGTTGTAATTCAAGTTGCGTTTTAAAAAAGCATGTAGGCATGCAGGTCGAGAGGTGGATTTCTGCAGTACACATAATTATAAGGGCCAAGTCAGACCATGAATAAAGGCTTCTGCCAATGCTTGAGGATTTTTTCAAGTTTCCTGCGTTTCCTCTCAGGTTTTTTTTATGTAATTCAGCTGTAATTCAGTCAGAGAGCAGCAGCAACAATAACTGCATGGTTTCATCTTCACCTGGTGTGATACAGGAAGCAACAGGATTCCTGGGAAATATGGTCTTAATTTTAAGAGACATTAACACAGACATAATTGTTAATTAAAAGATGACTGTTATAAGAAACAGGACATGCCTCAGCAGTGTCTCTTTTCCACCTTTAACACAGATCGATGTGGTGCCATGTGGCTGTCAGAATGGAGGCTCATGTGTGACCGATGTCAACTTCCCCGCCGGCAGTGGGAAGTACCTGTGTGTATGTCCTGAGGGGAAGCAGGGTGACCTCTGTGATGAGGATGTAGACGAATGTTTGTCTTCTCCATGCTCGGTCGGCGTGTGCATCAACACGGCTGGCAGCTACAGATGCAAATGTCCTGCAGGGCTGAGAGGTAAGAGTTGATAAAAGAGTCATTCCTTGAAATTTATGGGTGCCTCAAAAAACCTTCATATTTAAAAACTACAAGAAATAGTTGGGATGGTTCTGGCATCACGTTTCCAGCTGTAGGTGATCAATCACAGTTTTGGTTTATGTTTGCAGAATCAGTTCCTTGTGTGTGTGTTTTTGGCAGGTGTAACATGTCTGCAAGATATCAATGAGTGTGAAAGGAAACCCTGCTTTCCAGGAGTCCAGTGCTTCAACAGCTTTGGCTCCTACGGCTGCGGCCCCTGCCCTAAAGGCATGCTGGGAAATGGGACAACATGTGTGGGTAAGCGTGGGCATACTGTGCGTGTTGTACCAACACTTTATTGCATTATAATCACCATATGTTAGCAATTATGTCGGCAAATGTTACCATATTGACAGCAATATATATTCAGTACTAATGTTGAGCAAATGTTTGCTTCAATAAATCTAACCTAGAAGTAGAAGTAATGGCGCCAACTTCTTCATCCTCTCATGTTGGACTGGACACTACAGTGACTCACTATCGCCTCTTGAGGTACAAAGTGGTATTGCGAGAGAGGACGGGCCAGGGCTAGCTGGTTAGCATGCTAACTTCAGTAGATATCTCTGCAACACAATATAGAGATGTCTTTGACATGATGTCAAAACTGTTATTTCTTCACATTCTGTTGATAATTTTAGTTAATTTTTGAATGTTTTAAACTAAAATTCTTACATAAATCCCCTTCAAAGTGAAATTTCACTCAATTTTCTGTCAATAGTCAAAAGATTTACAGGATTATAGGACATTATTCTTGTTACAATTTCTTTAATAACTATTAATTCACCCACTGATAACGTCACTTTTCTTAAGAAGATGTCAAAAAAGTCATATGATCTTGCCGTGATGAAGACCTTAGGTATGTTTTAACTATCACTGTAGCCATGAAGTATTTTTAAATTTATTACCCTCTTGAATGCCTCAGATCTTTTCAATAACTCTAAACTAGTAGGATCCTCAAACTGCAGAGCACTAGAGGGATACCTTTCTACACCCAAGCAGCACTCCATGCATTTGTTTTTTGACCTATGTCATATGATCTCTACTGTAACATTGTCATTGTGGTGTCTTCAATGAGTTTTTACAAAGACAAAACAATTAAAACTGGCATGATGTTAAAATAACTAAAGGTGGAACTTGTTACAGTACTAGACAACATATGAGACCCCTTCCACATGATGCCGTAGCTTCTACCCCCAAATCTGGACCGCATTACCAGCCATAACATGAGCTTATCAGGAGACACTGCTGTTCTTTGAAACTGTGCCGCCTTTCTGTAACGTTCTTTGGTGTCACGCAATTTTAAAAAAATGACTTATTTTATCAAATTTCCCTAAAACTTCTCTATCATATCTAATCATTTGTTGGCAGTTGTGGTTTTTGTTCCAATATCCTTTGTAATTATTTGCATGCAGCGCAGAAATCAAAGCTTATTCTGCTTTAGTAAATCACTTTAGATAACAGAATCAGCTAAATGTGAAGGTGAGGGAGGATTCAGCTCTTGTATTGAATAGAAACCAGATGACTGCTGGGAGCTAATACCGCCGCCTCCCTCAGTGTCCTCACTTTGCATCTCAGCGACTGCTAACTGGAGTTAATGCTTTGAAAACACTGCCGCCGTGGAAGGGAAACTAAAGAAGAGGGGTTTTTTTTCTCCGCTCCCAGCTAAGCTTCATCGCTAATGTTTATGTGCATGCATTTGTTTACGGGGCTGAATTTCCGCACATAAACACAAAAGATTTCAATATCAAAACTAACAGCTAATATTCACGAATTTAATAACCTGCAGCTGCTTCACAGTAAACATCTTCCAGCAGCTACAAATTAAAGATTAGATGTTTGACTTGCAGCTTGATAAAAATTCATTTTACCCACAACCACTGATCTTCTGATTAGAGGACAACCGACTCTATGTCCTACTAATGTATTAATAGATGCAGTTCATACATGTGCACATACTGCAAACATAATGTATGTATACACTTGTGTATACACATCATTTAAAACTGAAGACAGTTATGCACCAAAGTACTTGAACAGCTTCAAATTGGTGAATAAATGCAAAGAAATCCCCCCCAAAACAAAAACAGATTATAGTATAGTTTACATAAAAGCTCAACAAGGTGATGGTGATCTTCATATTTCTCCAATCACAGGCAACAAATTACCTCAAATTTGCTTTTGAGTTATTTGCCAAATCAATGCAGAAATAGTTTCAACAGCATAGTCGGAAAATGTTGACTCATTATAGGGAAATCACTTTGTGTTGAGCCGTATGTACTTGAAGTTTGTCTTTAAAACCTGCACTAAAAAGCATTTGCAAATAATCTTCAGTGTTTGCTTTAAGAATGGGACTATTTGAATGTGAACTGATTTGTAGCTGCATTGTTGTCCTTTGAGGAAACAAAGAACCTCAAAACTTGGCTTCAAAGCTGGCTAAAAATCAAACCAAGGTGTACGTTTCAAGACATTATTGCCCCTAATGGAAAAATTGGCCCACAGCGAAGCACACAACATCAATTACTGTCAGTAACATAATGTTTGTCATTTTTATGGAACGGTGTAACTGGAGACGCATGAGGACAGTTCCCTGGATTTCCTCATCTTCCTCCTTTGATTTACTGCTTACTCTTCAGTGCTGTGGTCTTCTCGAGTCGAGAGACTTTAGTTTGACTTCTTTGACCTCCTTGTTCTTATACTTTGTGTGTCAGGGGCCATCAAGGGCACGCCATGAAGCTACTAAATCTTAAATGTCCTGGATAAAAAACAAGCCGTGATGAATATTTCTCTTTTGCCGCTTTTTTTCTGCCGTCCTCTGTTGAGATCAGGCCTCAAAAGCACACTTGTCAAGTCTGAACAAATTATATGTTAAGATGAGGCCTTGTGGGATCAAGACAAGTTGATTTATTTACAGCAGAGCCCCAAATCACAAACAAGTAATAATTTTTTATACATAGTTTGCTTTGGGGATAAAATAAACAAAGCAGGACCGGGTGGAGGAACGTGTTTCTCGTTAAATAGAAAGAAAAATCGAGTGACAAGCTCAAGATGTCAGTGAGGTCTTTAAAACTGGACTCAAAAGCTTCATGATGATTTAATTGTTTTTGCACTGTATTAGAAATATTGGCCGCGCTACTGCCGTGTCTGCGGTCTGTCGTCGTCCATCACCGAGCGCTTCCTGCTACGCTCGTGGCTTGTAAATGTGTTGATCGGCTGCGAGTGGTGATCACGCCTCATTGAGATCTTTACACACACTTGTTCCAAAGTCTCTTGCTGTGCTTCTGTCTCATTAAACACAATTTTTGACCCTTTCAGGCTTTTTTTTTTTTTTACCATGTTCTTTTGTACCATCATAGGACTTTTGGTTCATTGCAATGTGGGTGATCTAGTAATCGAAAAGGACATAATTCTGGATAAGAGTGTCAGATAATGGCAATCCAAAATATAATTTTTCTCTTTCTTCATACAGCAGTCGTGAGGCCAGCCACCATCACTCCCACATCTGCTCCTCATACAACTGTCTACAAGATACCAGATGTTCGGCCGCAACCACCCAGAATAAAGACAGACACTTTCCGGAAGACCTCGAGTGGTAGCTCCCCACAGATGAGGGCCGAGGCGGGGAAGACAATTCCAAGAATTGACCCCGGCCGATCACAAACTACCACTTGGAGGAGGATTCAAGAAGTTAGCTTGAACCCTTCCTTCACTGAAGCAGAAACTAACAAGAGCGTCAAAGCTATTGCATCGTCCCAAACTGAGACTGACACTTTAAAGAAGACTAAAGGAATAAAGCTTAATCCTTCCACAACTAACACAGACACTTTCAAGAACATCTCAGGAATTAGACCGGACCAAGTCAAGCCTGATCAGTCCAAAATCAGCAACACTATCGCCACAACTTCCACTGCAACCCAACCGTCAAGAAGACCAGCTGCAGGTGAGAAAAACAGGAGTCTCTACAGGAGAATATTTTATTTTATGTATCAGCGTCTGGTCTTCAAAAATAATGTAATTTGATATCAAGTTATCCAAAAATAATCAAAATACACATCGTCTTTGCAACATGCCATTGTAAGATTAGTCAATTAACCGACAGACGCTAAATTTTTTGTTAATTAATCATTTTGAGTCATTTTTTAAGAAAAAATGGGCAATGTTCCTCTGATTGCTGCTTCTCAAATGTGAAAATTTGAGGACAACATCTCAGGCTTTGGGAAACAGTGAGTGACATTTTTCACCATTTTATGGACCAAATGATTCATCTAAATGAAAATAATTGTTACTTGCAGCCCTAAACTATACAGTAGATGGAACTCCAATATTATTTGCTGCTGATCCTTGGAGATCTTCAGTTTTTTCATATTATTTGAAGGTTTTTTCCATCCTTTCTTCAATCTTCATAGTAAAAATCATCCAGAAGCAGGAAAAAAACCAAGAATGCATGAAGCAAAAACCAACCAGAGATTTGTAAGATCATTATCTCTGAGACGTTGCTCCATGAGCAGTTAATTTGTAGAGCCTTGGTGCAGCGACTTGCAAACTAGAAGAATTTTTTGGTAAATCCTGTAAAATTTTGAATCACTATTGAAGATGTTGAGATCTGCAACAGTAAAACCTCAGAACTCAATCAATAGGAAGGTAAGATGGTTCTGCTGGGTTTTCAGCGCTTTGCAATTTGGGAACTGTGTAAATCTGACCAGTTTGTTTCTCTTAGGATCCAGTCAGTCTTCTGCTGTCAACGTTTCAGCTACATGTGCCAGCAGGCCTTGCTTCCCCGGGGTTCAATGCATCAACCGCAGGCCACCGCATGTCGGCTACGTCTGCGGCCGCTGCCCACCCGGCCTTTACGGCAACGGACGCATCTGCATGAAGAACGCCAAGGCAGGTAAGGGATATTTTTGCCTCGACTTCTCCAATCAGTTTGCAAATGTGTTTGGTATAAGCTGACATGAATTTCAGGAGTCTATTATTTGCTATGATAAATGTTTTTTAAGTCCTGTAACTGATGGACCACATTGATTTTTTTTTTGTTATTTACAAGCTGAGACTTACTTAAGAAATATTGAAATAGTGACATTTTTGTTGACAACATGCATACAACACCAAAAATGCGATTAAACAATGTATCCATCTTTTTCCTTCTTCTTATTAGCTGAAAACATTGTTTCTATGTTGTTTTTCAATATCTCAAATTTGATGAAAACATCACTCGGCAATGTGAAATCGCTCAGCACATAACGGGCTGGTTTAAAGATCTTTTATTTCATCCTTATGATGTTCTGGTTTCCCTGATGTTGTTTTATGTGTTTGTCTTGGTTTGGAGGAATGTCATTTATAGCAGCGATAAATCAGCTAAAGTGGTTAGAAACAGGCCTGGATGTAATAACTACCTTTTGGTACTTTGTCAGCGCTCGGCCACAAAGTTTCAACAGAAGATTGCTTCATCTTATTTTCTCATGAGGGGAGTGGGGGGTCCGAACAGCACAGAAGAGACAGTTTCAATCCAACTCAAATCCCTTAACTGTGGATCGTGTTTGTCTGGAAAGTCACAAAGTGTTTATGCAGACAAGTCAGTCAGCCTCCAACAAGACAGGAATCAGTTAAATCACTTTGCAAATGCTGCTCCTCTTCCTCTTCTTCTTATCCGTAGTAGTAGGAGGATGGATTCAGATTGCCTCTTACATATTTTTTCAAATATATTTTAAAAATATGAGGAAAACAAAACCAGCACTATGTTGTTGTTCTTTCTTGTTCCCTTTGAGGCCACGAGTTACGATTATTTTCATCATCAATTAATCGTTTAGTCTCTAAAACATCATAAAACTGTGAAAAATATCCATCCCTGTTTCCCAAACTCCAATGTGACGTCTTCAAATGTCTTGTTTTGTCCAACCAACAGTCCAAAACTCAAAGATATTCGGTTTACTATCATGTAAAGTCAAGAATAAGCAGCAAAGTCTCACATTTGAGAACTTGGAACCAGTGAATTCATCAATTATCAAAGTAGTTGCCGATTAAATTTCTGTCAACCGACTAATCGACTAATTGCTGCAGCTCTTGTTCTTTCATTGGGAGTTTTGTAGTCTTGTAGTCTTTATTAACTAAATTTAAACATTTAGTCTTTTACATTACAGTGGCAGCAGAACCACTACATTTATCAAACATATACATTGATAATAACTTACAAAAGTTCAAAGTTGAAGTTGAAGTTGACCCTAAACCTCAGGCTGATGACTTCATCTTTGTTTTCCTGTGTCTGTAACATTTATCGCTTATCATTTTGTCCAGGAAGGAACTGCATGCATGCTCATTTCTAGCAACATTACTTATATATACTGACGTATGATAGAAATCTACAAAACCTTGACACTAAATTATTTTAAAAGGTTTGGCTTTTCAAAGTTGTTCTCCAAGAATTTCTTCAATGTAGAGCTAAATTTGTCTCGTGTTTCCTCAGCGTCCAATCATCTTCATCAGCAGCAGACAGTAAGCAAGTCAAGCAGATCCCCGCACGGAAGCAGCAGCAAGGTATCCCAGCTCCACTTACCCGCCTTGCCCACCAGGCATGGTATCAAACACCTGTCGGCGTCTGTCACCAGAGCGAACCGAGATAACGCCCCACGCCAGGCTCCCGCTTCAGGGCGGGGAGGAGGGACGGGGAGGAGGGAGGCGGTCACTGTCACTTCCAGAGATGTTCCCAGAACATCAGTTGGCGCTCTCCATTTCAGTGCAAACACTCACATCACCCGACAAAGTTCCAACCTCAGATCAGACGCCAGGACATATGGCAGATCTAGTATCACCACCTCCAGGGAGTCTGCGGCTCCCCATGTGACCGTCTCCAAGGTGAGTCATTGTTATTATAAAAGCAGTCATGTTTCGTAAAGGAAAATGTGTAGGTGGATATCAGCATGAGGTAACCTTCCTTCCTTCCAAATCTTTGACTATCTCCCAGCAGTCTGGAGGAGCGTTGACAGGTGCAACACCGGCCAAGGTAACTCCTCCGGCTCCTCACCTCTCCACTGAGTCTGGTGAAGTGATGCAGCACAAAAAAACAACTCAGCCGCAGCTCAACCACCTGGCGTCCACCCAGGTCAAACCCTGGACCCCTCCAAGATCCGCCCTCCCGCTTACAGCAGCCCTCACCGCCCTGTCTTATTCGCTGTCCGAGTCTGAGTACTCTGCAGATGGAGACGAAACAGAGCCTGGTTCTGAAGATCCAGAGCTGCCGCCAGTGATCCCAGCACTGACCCTCACAACGCCAGGCAAGACGGTCTACAGCTCCCCCCTGCAGAGAGCGACCCCCATCCAGCCAGGAGTTAGGAGTGCTACAACAGCAGAGAAACACATGATGTCATGTGCTGACCGGCCGTGTTTTCCTGGCGTCCAATGTGAACCAGCCATGGATGGAGGTTTCCACTGTGGGAGGTGTCCTGTTGGATACACCGGAGATGGACGGGCCTGTCGAGGTACAGCTCCATGTCTTCAACACCACTGACATTGACAATCATTTAATGATACGGAGGAATGTGCAGAATGTTTGTCATGTTTGGCTGCTCAGGGTCCTTTAATTAGCTCCTTGTCTGCAATCAACAGCTTGACGTGTTGTTGATTGACAAAGACTGTTACGATGCCGTCACAGTCGCCTTCAGTCCAACGAAACTGCCCTGCACTTATCACCAAAAACAACTGCAATGTCATATGTTTAACATAAGTAGTAAAGAAATCTAACTGAAATTAATGAGACATTAGCAGAGACTAGTGTGATTGCACATAAAGGCTTTAAGAACAGAAGTTGAATGATTGAATAAACTGACCAGAAACCCTCCAAGGCCACTGCAATAGTTGGATTTTTACAAACTCTACTCTGAAGACTTGCTATCAGAATAGCAAAGACAACTTATTTAGATAATTTGTCTTATTCCGTATTTCCAAAATCCAGAAAATAGTTTCTTTATGGTTTCACCCATTAGCATTTAGGCTAGCGCTTTGAGTCAATAAATTAAACAGGTTTAACATCTCCACTGGGCCTCCTGTCTGTGTCTCCAGCTGTTTGCAGGCATACATGCGGGAGGAACATGGAGTGCGCGGCGCCAAATACGTGTCGCTGCAAACCGGGCTACACTGGATTCGACTGTCAGACAGGTAAATGTATTTATTTGTATTATCTATCTATTCTAAGTCTTTACTTTTTGTTTTCCTTTGTTAATTTTTGTGTTTTCATATTTTCTTGTAGCAATTTGTGAGCCGGAGTGTATGAACGGAGGAGCTTGCATTGCTCCAGGTGTGTGTCAGTGTGTCGGGGGTTTTCATGGAGAAACCTGTCAGGAAGGTAAAGCTTCCTCTTTTTACTGGTTTTTACCATCAGTCTGTAAACATAGCTGCACGTTCCCATAACATTACAAATAAATGTATGGAAGAAACTGCTATATACAACATCCTGAGTTAGTTTTCTTTTGATATTCATCTTTATTCTTTTAAATTTGTCATAATTTGTATTAAGTAAACTGTATCAAATAAAAAACTATCACATTTAACAAAAATATAGCAGTATTCAACAATTACGATGGCACATATGCTTATAAATTAACTATTATAAATGATCAAACTGATTGAAATGCATGTCTGCAGCTCTGTGCAGGTTACCTTGTGAAAACGGAGGCACCTGTGTTGGACTGCAGACTTGTTCCTGTCCTTATGGTTTTGTTGGACCTCGGTGTGAAACCAGTGAGTTCCCAGTTTATTTGTACGTAGTTATTCAAGCTCAAAGGACAAAATATTAGATGTTAATTTATCTTAGAATATGAGCAGAAAACCTCAATATGATGTTTCAGTCTTTCATAAAGTCACATTAAAGGAAGTATTTATAAGAAAAAACACAGAAAAGCCAAAAGTTAGTGTAAGACTGTAGACCTGTAAATGGTGCTTTTTGAGTAAACGGTGTGTAATATCAGAGTTTTTATCCCCTGAGCTGACTAAACTATCATGATTGTGATAAATATTACTTTTTTGTTGATCACAGTGGTGTGTAGCCGCCACTGTCACAACGGAGGCCAGTGTGTGTCACCGGACGAGTGCATGTGTCCATCAGGCTGGACTGGACGAACCTGTGAGATAGGTGAGTGTGTATGTGTGTGTGTGTGTGTGTGTGTGTGTGTGTGTGTGTGTGTGCTGACCTCTCAGTGCTGATGACGTCCGTCTCTCTCTCTCCAGCTCTTTGCTCTCCGGTCTGTCTGAACGGAGGTCTGTGCGTTCGGCCGAACACCTGCGACTGTCCTCACGGTTTCTACGGCGCACAGTGTCAGAACGGTAAACGTCCATCAGTTAGTCGAACAGTATTCAAGCATTCGTTGAGTCATTCTTAATTAAAGCACAGTGCAAAGGCTGAATTTACATATGCATCCTCTTCTTTCTGCAGCCGTCTGCAGTCCTCCCTGTAAGAACGGCGGTCTGTGTATGAGGAACAACGTCTGCTCCTGCGTGCAGGGATACATCGGGAGGCGCTGTGAGAAAAGTCAGTCAGTCTAATTTATTTCCAATTCTTTTGTTTGTTGTCTGGCACTATTTCCCTCCATTCTCTTCTTTCAGTTTTTCCTCCCTCACTTCTTCCTTAACCATTATTCTCTTCATCCTTTTCCTACTTTGCCATCATGATGTCCTTCTTCTTTATCATCCTCTCTCCTTCTCACTCTTTTCTTCAATTTTCTTATATAAGATGAATTCTCTACTGAGGAGGTTTTGCCATGCAGCGCCAAAAAACAACACAAACCACGACAGTTGGCAATACAGGACACCACATGAACAAACAAAGTCATTTAAAATACATAAATACAGCAGAAAATAGCAGCACAGCTCCCCCGACATAAATCTCTTTTGCTGTTCTCAGTTTGTTAAGCCAGTCTAGAGATTCTGTCATCGACATAATCAATCTTTAATGAAAAATCTCACTCTGTGATATGAGAACGTACATGAAAAGAGACATTTTTGTGCCCAAAAAAAAGGGTAAATAGCTGGATAATGTAGAGTGTCAGTATTTCACAAAACTCTGCAGGAAGTGAGCAAGGTTTGATCATTTCACAACAGGAGTCAGACTGCTCTTCATCTATTCTAACTTTTCTTTTTCTCTCCAGGTGTTTGCGAGCCCATGTGTATGAACGGCGGCAGGTGTGTGGGCCCAGATGTTTGCGATTGTCCGTCAGGTTGGCGAGGAAAGAGGTGTGATAAACGTGAGTGAAGAACAAGATCCGTCCAGATACAAAATGCTTTTACGTTTACATCATCATCGCCGTTGTGGTCTTCCAGGTGTTGAATGTTACGATGCATCAGCGTGAACACCTGAACATCTCCGACCGCCTTTCATCGAGCACAAAGTCTCACCACCAGGCGTTCGTCTCATGTCGACCCTGATCGTCTAAAATGGTCTAGAGGCAGTGCATTCTCAAAGTCTGACACTGACTTATATTTCTTCACATTTTAGTAAACTGGCACCATGAAAAGTATGCTGAATGAGCTATTAGCAGCTCCTGTTTGCAGTGTAACCATGGTAACACAGACAACTATCACTGGATTACTTTGATATTGCAGAAAACTTAAAAACATGATGATTCTCAGGTTCTGAAGCATCTTTCTAAGCAGGTTTAAGGATGTTTATTCATGAAATAATGATATCTTCAGGAAGTGTATCATGTCTGTGTGTTCAGAAAAACCACCGAGTTATTCCCCTTTATGACTTCACTGTACCATAAGCATCAGAAAACAGTTTTTAGGTCTTTTGTCAGAAGTCGGAGTTCTTTCTTAAGTTCTTAGGAACAAGTCCAACTCTTCATTTGTCAAGTCAAGATGCAAGTCGATCAGTTCAGGATGCTGATCATTAATATGACATAACACTTGTGTTGCCTTCCAGCCAGCTGCCTGCAGAAGTGTCTGAACGGAGGCGAGTGTGTGGGTCCCAACATCTGCCATTGTGCGGCGGGGTGGCAAGGCATGCTGTGTCAGATCCGTGAGTGTTCACCAAATATGACATATAGACATTTATTCTGATCAGGAATCTCTGTACAATAACGGATTTACTGTCCGTACGAGTGGTTCAGACCTGTCGAACGAGTCATAAACACATAATCTGACTCTCTTCACAAGCGGGAGAAACACTTGTTTGACTTATAGTCTTAATCTGAATGAATTTAGAGTTTATTGTGTTGTATTATGTGTTATTTCTCAGCTCACTGTGAGCAGAGGTGTCTATACGGCAGCCGCTGTGTCCGACCAAACGTCTGCGCCTGCAGGAGTGGATACTCAGGTTCTCTCTGCTCCAAGAGGGTAAGAAAGAGTGAAGATGGGGAGTCATTTTAAAAAGGAAAAGTGAGGTTTAGCATGTGAGTAGTACTATTAGGAAGAGACCGGGATTTACCACCACACCACTCATCTAAAACTGTGTTTCTCCAATGACTTAAACTCAAAAAATGTTGCGTTTTTATAAGTTTTCCAATCTGGATTTAAGCTACACCTCAGAAGAATGTGCAGGAAGGTACATAAAGGAATATTTTCACTGCTACATTTTTCCCACATGTGAGTCTGAAGACTTGCACATAAAGAAAACTGTAAACACGTGAAAATCAGGTGAATTGAGCAGTTACAGATGATGTAAATTGAAGGGGGGGGGCGATGACAACAGCTGTGCAACAAAACTCCAAATGTTTGGGTGGACGGTTTGAAGTGATCGAAGCAAAATACGACAGCACTTTTCTCTCTGGTTGTGAAAACAAACATACCAAAAAAATTCTTGGTTTCAGTTTGAGAGCTCATTAAACATTTTTTTTTTAAAAAAAACCTACCAGCTGTTTATCTTTTTTTAGGTCCAGCTCTTTTGTTTGAAGTTGAAACTTTTTCAGCAGGAGAAAATCAGTTTCTGTAAAGAAAAGATAAATGTGTGTTACTGCGAGAAGAAGTTATGAATGTAAATCTTTCTGATATTTAGACTTTCTACATGACATGAATGCTAATGCTAATGCTAATTCATTTAGGAAGTCCAGAAGATACCTGGAATGAGGAATAGAACATAGCATCCTTAATATCTGATGTTTTTTAAATCGTTGTTGCTCTTAAAATGTTTATCTTATTGCATTATAAAACCTCTGATTCTTGTTTTTCTAGCTCCCTATTGCTCAAGGCTGACACCAGCTAACAACCGGCAAACACCAAACAGCTGGAGTTCAATCAGAACCGATAAAAAGCGTGATCCAGAGCCATCAGAATAAAGCATCGTCTGAACAAAACTAAAAAAAAACCAAAACAACAAAGTGACCTGACTCTCTTTGCTTCTCGTTCAGCTGCAAAGTTCCAGGAAATCACACACAGTTGTTTTTCTTTTTTTTTTTTGGAAACAAAGCAAAGCAGAAAGGTCTGACTGTAAAGGTTAAAGGTCACCGTCTCGCTCACAGAGATAAGAGGGAGGATATCAGTTTCATCTCTGTGCTTCGTAGCTGAGCGCAAAAACTGGAAGAAGGGGAAAAATGCATCTTTTAATAACTCGATAGCGCTCAAAAAATAGAAATTGAATAATGAGTCATACAGCTGAAGCTATTTTTGACAGTTTATTTGTTTGTCCTGCAACTCTGCACAACATCTCCAGCTATGGCACGAGATGCCACGTCGCTATAAAACATAGAAAATCAGGCTTTTATCTTTATAAACATACTGTAAGAGAATTGGACCACTATGATGCAGCCAGAAATACTTCAAAAACCACTAAAACATGTGAATAAAGCAGCTTTAGAGCTAACTAAGCTAGCTGTTTTCCACCTGCTTCCAGTCTTTATGTTAAGCTAGGAAAATACAACCTGGATTTCACAATTAGGTTACTTCAGGTCAGTCAGTGTCTTTAAATGAGTCTCACAACTTTATCTGTATTGAATCACTGCTACGTAAGTTTTAAACAGCAGATTTCTTACTTTTTTGACCAAAACCTCCAAACAAACATGAAACATAAATGTATAATATTTTGTTCATCTGTCAGATGGACACTTTTTTTTTTTTATTTGTTCAGGTTTTACACTACGAACTCAAACCTCTGTATGAGTATTTATTTATTTGTTTGTTTGGTATTTATGGGCAGAAATACGTGTCACCAGAAACTGAATTTGAATCATTTATATTTGAATTTGGATTGTTTAACTTGAATTATTGCATTAAAAATGTATTAGTTTGGAACTGAATTGAATATAATATTATGAAATTGACTTTAGTTGCTTCTCACAATTCAAATTCAGCTCACTGAGAGACATCCGGTCGTTGAGGAAGAGCAATCGAGTGCAGATTGACAGATTCATAGATGATATACATTGGTTGTGCTTCAATATGCTGAAAACTGACAGCCTTCAGTATGTATGATGTCCAGAGAACTGAGGGGAATTTTTACACAATTTCAAAAATGATGAAATGAAATTTACAATACGATTGTATTAACAGAAGCTCACTCAGGCCAAAATGTTGCCATGGTGACGGATCAGCTGCAAAACTCAAGTAATTTTTCTCCAAAATGGCAAGACATAAAACTACAGTTTTTACACAGAATAGAGAAAAAACTTTACTCTTTTGAAATATCTAGCTCCTATTGGTGGCTGATATCGTCGATAAGGAGTTCTATGAATCTGCACTCGATTGCTCTTCCTCAATGCAATTATCCAAGTTGAGTGATTCAAATTCAAATATAAATGATTCAGATTCAGTTTCCAGTGACTCATATTTCCACTCATAGATATTGTCGCATATTTCTTGTTGTATATATCTTAGTCAATGTATAATCTGTGTTATTTCTTATTAAAGCTTTGTTTAATGGTTGTTTTGTAAGAAAAACTAATAAAGATCCTTTTGAGGTTTAATTTTTCTTCAGATTTTTGGTAACTGAAATGAATATTCTTCTTCAAATGTTGGTTATCTAGTTTGTTGTTTATGAAACTTTAAAGGTTGCAATCAAACCTGCAGTTTACATTCTTTGGTTTTCAACATTTTGACTTCTTTGTCTTTTTGAATGTGGTTTCTTTGACGTCACAATGACCAAGTTAGCCGAACAGGAATTAGGAAATGTCGAATTATTCAAATTAGAAGCAGCTTTTTTCTGCTGGACAGAGTTTTATGTTTTTGGAGCCAAGGAAGCACAAACTAAGGCATAAATCTTGGTGTAGTCATAGACTCAGACCTGAAGAATAAACCAAGAATTAAAGGACTTATATCTAAAACTTCAGTGGTCTCGCCTAATGTAACAGTGTCTTTACAGGTTGATCAGACAGCTGCAGCTGATTTAAAGTCCTCAATAAAACCAAGACAGTGGATCACATCAGTCCAGTTCTCAGATCTTTATACAAGGTTCCTGTCTGTCAAAGAAATGCTTTTAAAATACTACTGTTGAGTTTACAAAGCGCTGAATCTGCTGTTATGAACCGTTCAGACCTCTCAGACACGTCAGAGTCTCTCTGAAGCAGTTTTTTTTTTTTTTCTTTGCTCCACACATCTGAACAAACTCCCATAAAACTGCAGGTCTGAAGACTTTCCTGTTTGCTGCCTTACAGGATATTAAAGTAAAGTTTGGACTATTTATTCATATCATGCACTGAAGCTGCACTGTGCTTTTTATTCTCCTGTTTTATCTGCCTTATTCTATTCAAAGATCCAATCCAGACATGTTTAAGATGTAGCTAAAATACTCTACTTTGACTTATTATTTGTGTCCAATATGTTTTTTCAACACAGAAAAAATCAGTTGTCTCATTAAAATCCATAAAATAAAATAAAAGTTTCCACATGACACTTGTGTGAAGCTGCATACTGGATCACGATTGGCTCCAAACTAGTGATGATGTCACAAACACTGAGATTTAAGGTGAGCTCAGAGAAACTTTCCATTTTCAGCAAATGAATGTGAAAAAAAAACTGCACAGAGAAGAGAAATTAAATGTGTTAATAATAATTAATATAAACTTGACTTGTTTTGCCTTTTGGCTAATAGGTCAGACATCAAAAACATGCACAATAATAACTATATTAGACAAATTATAGCATCTTACCTCTTGTATATGACATTATTTCTGTGAGAAGAAGAATCAGCTTCACCATAACCTATTAACAGCTGTTCATGCAGCTGAGGGCCTTCAACATGGCCACCAGATGTTTTCCATCACCTCAAAGTACAGAGTCAGTAAAACATGATAAGAAGAAGAAGTGTTTATGGTTTGTTTACGACACCGTGTGTTGCATTTTTTAATGTCCTGGGGTTTTTTTCCTGCACTAGTTGGTCGTCAGCAGCAGCGGAGAAGCATTTGACTTTGCTGCAGGGGCCAGACAAGTTCACAGCCAGCGGGTCGGGGCCACGGGGGCCCGCGAGGAAATGAGGATTAAAAGATTAATGAGGCCGCATTAGCTACGCACCAATTAGGATTCCACTCTGCCAGCTTCTGCCTGACTCTGGCTCTGCTCTGCCTCGGGTTTTTTTTTTTGTTTTTTTGTTTTAAACAATGGATTAGGATGAAGTTGGATGGTTTGTTAGACCACAGCAGGAGCAACAAGCTTGACCCTTTGTTGATATTTCTGTCTATTATTCTCATCACTGAATGTTTTTAGTAGCTTCCTTGTACACTATTTATAATCTGGCCTTCACAGGTGCTCACTTTTCCTAAAGTTTATATGATATCTCTGCTAGATCTGTTCTTCTAACCGCTTTTGCCCTCCTGTTACAGGCATAATCCTGCAGTATGGTGACCTCTGACCTCAAGCAGTTACTGCATATGTTATGTTTTAGTTGCTTACTTATTGCAAAAAGATTAGAGGCTGCAAATCCTCAATATTTTGCAACAGAAAAGGGGTTTACTGCCCTCTGGTGGCGATAATAATAACATCAGGAACATAAAAAATGCACAGAAATAAAGACAAAACTCTAAAATTAAAGATATAAAGAGTTCAAGAAATAAAGCAGCTGAGTGGAGATTTAAATTATTAATTAATTCACAAGACAACATCAATAAGCTTAAATTAATTTCCCCTTCCTGATGTGATTGGGAAAGAAATTGACAACCTGCCTTGAAGGTTGCTCCGAGCCTTTACAGCAGCACACGACAGGCAACGTCCGTTCACAGATATTTATATCCACCCCCAAAGATGGCACTGGGCAAGGTGGAGCAGGAGGGGGGGGGGGGGGGTGTATATGTCCATCATGGTGGGCACAGACAGTACGGGTACACCTGGACTGTTCACTCAGTGGTAGCTCAGAGCCGCCAGCCAAGGCAGCAAAGTTATCCTCCGTCCTGGACGCCAACAGACAGGACACACACACACACACACACATAAACACACACACACTAGTTATTAGTAACCCACAGTGACTAAACTGGAAGTTCATCAACACTGAAGTCTGAATGATAGTTTGTTGAGTTAAAGGAACTCAGCTGAGGAAGGTCAAAATGTCCCCTAAACAGATGATCAAAGAGGTTTAATGAGGAAAATGTGACACTTTTTTCTTCAATTTCCAACTTTTTGTAGCTCCAGTGAAAGCATCACAGCTGGCTTTGCTTCCTGATTGGCTGCTTTAACTAAAGAATGGCTGAAATCTGTCCAGTCAGACGTTTTTGTAGCCTTAACCTCAAATCATAGCCTTTATCTACTCGTGTAATTTTGTGATGTGCCCGTCACTGCAAACCACAGACACCCAGTATAGTATAAACACAACCACATCCTTTGTCCACCCTGATGACCACATCTGTGTATCTGGGCCTTAACTTGCAGCAGTTTTTTTTTTTAGCAAAATGCAAGTGTAAGCCAGTGAAAGCACAACTAGCTCGTTAACATATACAGTTCTGATGATGTAGGGTAAGAATATCGCATGTGTGCAACGCAGGTTTTCAGATGAAACTGACTGCACACTGAAGAAGATATAACCCAAACGTTTGTGCACAATTTTGATGTAGAAAACTACTGATTTGGGTGTGTGAACCCTCTTTTGTGTTAATGTATTTTAGAAAACTACATTAAATAATCCCCAACACACACAGTCTGCAGTTTGTACGTTCATCCAGATACCAGTAGCCAGTTAATCCATTATAGGAGGATATGAGGGAGAAATTCATATATGCCTTTCTTTGTTTTATTTTACCATAATTTGAGTGACATTTTTGTAGATAAATTGATCAATTAAGAACATCCCAGAGTATGGAGTGAATCCCAGTATGATCCAGAACTACTAAGGCTAAATAGCCTTTTAATCCTGTTTTAAAAGCTGGATATTTCTTGTTAAAATTCTAAATATCAGTCAAAATATCATTATTTTTGATCTGTAAAGACGTGTATCGGCCTTGAGGGAGGCCCCATATCGGTCGAGCCTAATTTAAACCTGTATCCTCCAGACCACAACAGGTGTCCCCTCCTCCCCTCCCTTTAGGCTCCACCTGTCTTCCCTTTTCCGCGGCGGGCTGGCGACCCAGAAAGCAGCCGTCATTCATTAGTAATGGTATGCCGATCCGCCGGGGGGCCGGCCGGCGCAAACCCCCCTCCGTCACCAGATCGGCGGCAGCTGCTCGGCCCCCCGGTGCTATTTTCACCCTCAGGATAAAGTGATGTGCAACCTCCGCCCGCCCGCACGGCCCCAGCAGCTCCAGTCAGACCCGAACAGAGCCAGGATGAAGTCCACAGGCAGCGCGCAGCCCGACGGCTTCACCTCCGACCTGGACGACCTGGACAGCGGCAGCGGCAGCGACAGCTCCGATGGGAAGTCCACCGGCGGCTGCAGCCCGCGCAGAGAGCCGGGGGAGGAGGCAGCCGCCGGAGGTGGTTCCCGTGCCGGGGCGCCGAGACGGAGGAGAAGGCGGAGACGGAGCAGCGGCGGAGGTAGAGGAAGCGGTGGAGACGCTCATTTGCCCGGCGTCAGCAAACAGCGGCAGGCGGCCAACGCGCGGGAGCGGGACAGGACGCACAGCGTGAACACCGCCTTCACGGCGCTCCGCACTCTCATTCCCACCGAGCCCGCCGACAGGAAGCTCTCCAAGATAGAGACGCTGCGTCTGGCCTCCAGCTACATCTCCCACCTGGCCAACGTGCTGCTGCTGGGGGAGGACTGCCGGGACGGACAGCCATGCGTCCGCTACCAGAGCATCCTGCACGGCTCCGCTGCGCTCAGCGCGCCGTCCCTGCGGCCCATCTGCACTTTCTGCCTCAGCAACCAGAGGAAGCTGGTGAGTTTACACCTGTATCCTGGTTGAATAAAGGCAAAAAATGGGCCCAATCCTGTATTTCAAGATTTGCACAGGTTCTCACTTTTACACTTGTCTGGACAAAATATCTCTCCATCCGGTTAAACTGTTTGTTTTTTTTAAATAGAGCAGATAATGTCACTTCTGCAAACTGCATCATCTTTATAATATTTTTCAGCTGCTGACTTTGTTTAAAATGCATGTTGAGGTATGTTTTGAAGATGATTTGTGTAGGTCAAAGTGGCACCTGTTTCTCCAAAGTGATTGACACCACAAAAGGAAGCTGGAGCCTTCTAAGTCCTGAGTTTCAGACTAGATCTTCTGTGTGTGCGTGTGTGTGTGTGTAGCCTGTGTGACCCATTTCGTCTCCTAAAAGAAAAATAATCACCACTTAGTGTATAAATGTGGCATGAAGTCTTAAAAACAATATATATATATAATTTTGTTGTTAAAGGGCAGCAGGCAGCTTCAGTTTAAGTCTTAAGATACAGAATTTAACTCCAAAATGTAGTTTTGATCCATTGTGGAGTTAAATTCTGCATCTATAAAACATGTTATACTGTAGATAAGAAATTCTCTTCCAATTTGTACTCATAAGTTTTATATTTAAGATGATTTTTATCCTAAATACACGTGTGTAGTAGTGGATTAGAAGTGTTTACATTACTTGTGTCTGGCTGGACACCTTGCAGTTATAAATAGAGACTAGAATCTGGCACAAGATCAGCAACATTATGTCACTATTACCTTTAAAACGTATTTCACTTTTTGCTATCACAGTTACCTAAATTTAAGTTTTTTTTCTGGTGTCATGCACAAACGTATTATTCTCATAAAGTCTGCAAATATTAAGTAAAAAGATACAAATTAGGTCATTGGATGAAGTTTAATTTAGCATCTTTCTGACTGTAACAACTAAAAGTTAGTTGCAAATAACTAACCGATCAATAAAAGGATTATAGGAAGAAATATATTCATTTATATATACAAATATGAATATCAATGAAAACAAACTAATTAATAACTGTGATTTGGAGGCTGAAAAGGACACTGACTTGTTAAAAATAGACATTATCGTTATCAGGATTCATGTCATGGTGCTTTCACTGAACTGTGTTTGTGGTAAAAATGACCGTTTCTTTGCCTCCACAGCTCAGAGATGGAGGGAAGCACTCAGCTGCTGTGTGAAGCCAAGACGAGGAGTCCACTTTTATGTCGTTTACATGTAGACACGTGGTGTAAAAATCCCACTTTGTACATATATAAATAAATGTATTTATTTTTGGATTAGTTTTAGAAAAAAAAACAAAGAAAGAATCAACACTGAAAAGCACTTTCTGTCCACGTTCGTGTGCTTCTGAACCTCTGTGTTTTGGTTGAGCTGTAACCTGAGCCGATGTGTAAAGTTGCACCTGACGGGGGGCTATTTTGGTCCCACAAATAGTACAACTACCCCCCAACCCCCCACCCTATGTCTGACTCCTAAAAAAAAAAGCCTGGTCACCTTCAGTCACATGAAGCAAACTGAAGAGCAGCTACCGCAGCGGTTGCTGTCAGTTGAGTGGTGTTAACGCTGCCTTCAAGTGCTGTTGGAAATATCGCAAGCGCCATTAACTGATCAATTAACACCGGTGGAGACACATTTTCTCTCCGCCTGTTAAAACATCACATAACATCTCAGGAATCAGAAATGTTCCAGTTGTGTTTACAGCTTTATCGAGTTGATCACAAGCAAAATGTAGTTTGTATTGAAGCCTGACTGATACCAGTATTTATATGATGGTTTAAATGATCTGGCAACGATATCTTGGCAAACATATTAATGAAGATATGTAGTGAGCAGGACAATAGCGTCACTGCTACTTATTTAGTGTTTAAAGGGGACGTATCGAGCACATTTCCAGGTGTATATTTATTTATATTCTGGGGCTCTACTGGAATATCTTTGTGTGATTTACGGTTAAAAACTCCTTATTTTTTCTCATACTGGTCCTTTATGCAGCCCTTCAGTTCAGCCTCTGTCTGAAACAGGCCGTTTTAGCTCCTGTCTCTTTAAGACCTGCCTCCTAATGAGCCCACTCTGTTCTGATTGGCTTCTCTCAAAATATAAACTTCTCACATACATCCGTACATGTTTGAACCCGAATCTGATCTGAAATACGCAAGCGGACAATGCAAACAACTTTAGCAACAAAGACTACAAAGATGGTGGGCATGTGCGAACAATCTGACGTCATCACGAGGAGGAAGTAGAGGTAGAGCAGTTTGAAGCCCTGAACTTTGACTTACAGGGAGCGTTTTTGCATATGTTCACCTCAAGTTTTGGAACTTTGACCACGTTTGACATCTGACGTCATAATAAAAAAAAATTTCTAAAAAGTATGATACATCCCCTTTAATGATATACTTTACTTTAAGTTACTATTGGCAGATAATGTTCACCAATACTGGTCAAACAAATGTATCAACTGGGCTTTAGCTGGTATGATATTCTACATGACATGCATGTTATTATCGTACCTTATTATGATGCATTTTTTGCTACTACAAACCACTACAAATTTTCTGTTTGTTAAATAACTACAAAACTGTCACAAAACCTGGCAGGTTGATTTTTAGGTGAGTAGTTTTTTTTTATTTTTTATTTTATTTTAATGCCGTTGAAACCCAAAATGTCCTCCTCAAAAGAAACAAAACTCATGGTTGAGTTTCAAAGAGTTTACTTAACAGTAAATATAAGGAAATTTGGGTGTGACTTGAATATGTTTAATTAATTTTGGTTAATGTCAGGGAGATTTCTCTTAGTTTTATGAAAAAAAAATGAAATAATAGTAAATATTTGTCCTGGTTGAGTTCACACTAATCGTGATTTTCCATAAGTGACACTACACAAACATGTGGTTTTTGTGAGATCAGGCTCAGTTAAATCTGACAGCTTTAGTTTTGGTGGCTTGACGTCACTTTTCAGCCACTGTGAAAATAAATCACGACCTGCAAAGGGCACAGGAAGAAAAACTTTTACTTAATTAGTGTTTTAAATTTAAACATAATCTGCAAAAAAAAAGTACATAATTGTGTTTTTTTCTTGATATTTTTCCATCAGGTTTGGAGATAAATCTGATTAAGGTGATTAAATTTTGGAGGACCTGAGACTTTCCTCATTAGACAAACTAGATCTTTTTTTTTTTTAGTTTATGAGCTGCACTGACATGCTTTCTTCAGTCAGTTTAACGAATCATAAACGTGAAGCGCGATGAGGCTACCGCACTGCAATTCGAGAACTGTTGAGCGCGAAGGACGTCTTGATGGCTCCGTTGATGCAGTTCTGCCTGTTTCCAATTTGTTGTTTTTTGAGATTTTGGCCTGAAGTCAAGATAAATATATATATATACACTTGCAGTGTGGTGAAATGTTTACTTTTTGCATTGTTGCACAATCTCTGTATCACTTTAAAAACACAAAACTGTGACGTTTTGTGTGCACATGAATGTGGGATGCCCTTGCCTGCAAAGTGCATAATGTTAACTTGTGCACTAATTTGGAAAATTTATATATAGATATAATCCTTTTACGATCAACTGGATTATTTGATATGAATTATACAGCACATAAAACTGGGAACTGTTGCACACTACCTCAAACCTGTTTTAAATATAAAGGCCTACCTCTAAATCTAATGTGTAACATGACTGTATAATGTACTTGAATACCTGATAACTGTGTCCTTTGCACATCGCAAATACTGAGAAGCTGCTTGACGATAAATGTATTTTTGTACAATAAAAATGAGTATAATATCAGGGTGTCTTCTCATCATTCAGCGGGGATTGCAGTATTAAAGAAATCCACTTTTACTGCATGTCAGAGGTTGAAACATGTTTGTAATTTGTGTTTAAGTACAATTAAAGGGAGCATCGTTAACTACAGTCGCAATTTTCAGGATAATATGTTTCTTTTATTTTGGAAAGTAAGTGAACTAATGGAAGATATTGGAGCCAATTTCTGTTTGGTGAATCTTCAAATACCTGAAATGACTTTCCAGGTGTAGAAAACGTCGACAGGTCCTTGTTTGGTGAAAATTGTCCTGTCGTGTCTTTAAACGCTGGTAAAATTCTTGACACAACAGCAAATCTTCATCGCAGGGTTTTCCTCGGGAAAGAAAGAGTTAATCAAAGATGGTAAGTTTAGCTAGCAGCTCTGTGAGGTTGCATAGCAATGCTTTTAACTAAATGCTCACAGTGACAATGCTATGCTAACATTTACAAAGTAGCACCGAACAACAACTGATGGGAATGTCATGAGTATTTTATCTTAAACCAAATTGTGACCTCATGGTGGCGCTAGAAGAAAGGTCAGGGGATCACCAGGGTCATTAGGATGCATCCTTTGGGCGTCATAACTGTGTATAAAATTCATCCATCAATAAGTTATCAATATATTTCAGTCTGGACTGAAGCGTACCAACATTGCAGGGCCTAAAAATGATGAAAGCTACTCATGGTGAGTCAAAATTATGATACAGAATCAAAACTGTATCTCATAATTTTGACTTGACATGAATATTTATTAATCATACAAACCTTTTCCAGACTACAATGGGCCTCCATACAGTACATTTCTGATTTTTTTCCTGACACCTGAAGTTTATAAAACAACTTTTCACATCATTTGGATTATATACACACACAGATATAAGCTGATTGTTTCATTTTGATCTCAGGAGTTTAGACAGTTTTGTGCCACATAAAGCCAAAGTATTTTCCAAATGCCAAAATGCAACTTAATGGATTTTTGATCTTTAGTTTCAGACTTGTTTTCTGGCAAAAAGCATCAATCTTATAAAAAAGGTATAACTTTGATTTTGAGCAATAATCCTATAAAATGCTGAGGATGGTTTTAACATACATGTTCATATCTAACGAGTGCAGTTATTATGTAGATCTTTTAAAAAAAAAAAAAAAAAAAAAAAAATCTAATTTACAAAAACTACAAACAAAACTGAAAATAAAAAGCCGCAGAACACAGTAAGAACCATTTCAATAATCTTTATTTCATAAAAAAGTCAATCGGTTTATATCAGATTAAAGAAAGTAGAAACCAATAATAATCAGTTAGCTGGCGAGGCATCTTACAGGGGGGGGGCGTGTCTTCTGACGGACTGACCAGAGCGACCTCGACACGCAGTTACAGTTTTACCCAAAAGTCAAGAAAGAAGGCGAAGTTTGAGACCGAACAGGAGCCAAAACATGAGCTGGGCGAAATTAAAAATTAACGGGGAGGAAGAAAAAATAATAATAATAATAATAATAATAAACTTTGGCAAAATTGTCTTAACATTTTAGTCGGCTTCGTAGTCGCACGGCAAAAAAGCCAACTTGAATATTTACCAAATCTTGGTTCAGATTCATACAAGCAGCGGCCATCGAGATCACATGGAATGTTGTATCCAAATTACAGAAGGCATTACAACAATAATACCAAAAAAAAATTAAAATAAAAAGGGAAAAGAGGGGGAGTATTCATCATTTTCCGCTTCCACTGTGAGCCGCAACACATAAAGTTACGAGTAAGGACAGAGCCCTTCTTTTTTTTAAAAATCTTTTAAATAACGTTTAAATGTTTTGGAGTGGTGGTGGAAGGGTGTGTGTGTGTGTTTGGGAGTAAAACAGGAGGTAGAAGAGAAAGAAGGGGTGAAGACATTCTACTGCTCCTGCTGCTACTTGTAAAAAAAAGAAAAAGAAAAAAAAAAACAAAAACAAAAAACAAAAAAGGAAAAAGCTCATCTGGCGATGGAGGTTTTTAGTCCGCCTCCTCTTCGTCCGATTCAGACTCTGAGGAGAGAAGAGGAAAGAAATGTGTCAAGTCTCAACAGCTCGAACATTACTTCAAGGTAAAGTTTAATGGTTTATGTAGTAGTAGTGAAGTAGCCCTATTATTCATGGTTCAGAGTAGAGCTGCAGCCATTAGTCAGTCAATTATTTTGATAATCGAATAATCATTTTAAAGCAAAAATGCCAAATATTCCCTATGTTCTTTGGATTTTTTACTGTTGATCAGACAAAATAAGACATCTGAAGACGTCACAATGGGCACTGATAAATTATAAACAAGCATTTTTCACTATTTGACATTTTATAGACAACTAACGACTACTTTATCAGTTAATCTTGATTAATTGTTTTGCCTATAAAAACACCAGAAAAGAGTGAAAATGGCCGTAACAAGTCCAAGGTGAGGTCTTCCAATGTCATCTTTTGTCCGATCGACAGTCCAAAACTCAAAAGATCATCAGTTTACTCTCATGTATGACACAGAAAAGCATCAAAAGCTCACAGTTGAGAAGCTGCAACCAGCAAATATCTGTAATTTTTGCTCTAAAAACGGACTAAAATGGTTCTAGATAAAAATGATTCAAACTGATAAGATAGTACTAAGTTGCAGCCCAAGTTCAGAGAGATACTGAATGTCTCAATTGTCAAAATGTTGTTAGAGGCTTGTCAGAGGGGCTTCGAAGATGAATTATCAGCACCAAATAACTTGATGCTTCCTTCTCCGTGAACCTTAGAAGGAGAAGTTGTGCCAGAAATCTCTACGTGGTGGTTTAAACTTAGAAATGCTGATCTCAGGTAGATTATCTGCTGCAGGCTGTTAGAGGCTACAGATTGGAGGCAGTAGGCAACTGTAACTGCTTACAGCCCCGTTTGCACCAAAACTTCCTGGTGCTTTAAAACAAGAGGGACTGATCTCAGGAACTAAACTTGACCCTGTTGTGCAGTCCTGTCTGTGTTTCCACCGCATATGAGGAACCAGGTAGATCATGCAAATTTGACCCACATGAAACGTAGCATTCACATGGAGGACAAAATGCTGTTAATCATCTGTTGAGTGTTTGATGGTTGTTCATTTCTGCTTTTGAACAGAATCACCATGAAATCAGAAAGTAACATTTTCTCTTTCTCATTCAGCAGCTTTGTTTTCACTACCGCTGCTCCCTCTCTTCATTCACTCGCAAGCTTGCTCTCTCTTTCTCTCTCACTCTTTTAAAAGAGTTTTAACATTGACAGAAATGTCCTTCCCTCATCCTTAAATGGTCCTAAATCGATACTAGAGCACTTCCTTGTTTCATGAAGAAGTGGTACACAACTTGTAGCAGCAAATACAAAGTTGCTGTTTTTCTTGGTCTTTTATGATCATAAACTCAATATATTTGTGCTTTGGACACATTTTTAAATATTTTCTAACATTTTATAGAACAAACAATTTAAGAAATAAGCAGATTAATCGATAAGATAATAAGTTGCAGCCCTACATCTTATTTTGACTTATGTTTGACTGTATAGACCTCCTAAAGGAGTAATATATTATTCACTTGAAGTCTAATATCTGATTATCATCACATGTATGCTGGCTCGCTGGCATACCTGAAGGGAAGGGACCAATCATTATCATCATCAGTTCTATTTCTGCATTTCCTGCCAAGTCATAATATCTGTGAGAAAATGCCTGAGGGTGTGTGTGTGTGTGTGTTTTTTAAAAAAATTTTATTACCTTCCTCCGCATTCTTCAGCCACTCGACAAATTTTTTCATTTGCTCGAGGAAAACGCTCTTCCCCTTGGCGACGTGGGCTTCAGTGTACCACTTCAGTATGGCCTCTTCGCTCAGAACGTCCGCTGTGAGGAGGAAGGGGTAAACATTAAAACAGCTGTAGCTTCATTTTTAACAAAATGAGACAAACGTCAGTAGGAGTTTGGTGTCTCGATGTGGGTGGGACACCGACCTTTGTAGAGGAGCACCACGATCTTCTGAAAGGCCTTCATGAAGTGGATGTTGTCGTAGCAGTACTCCTGGATCTTCAGCAGCAGGCTGAGCTCAGACAGACCCTGGGAGGTGAAGGCTTTCAGCAGAGGGCTGTATTGCTGCGGGAACAAGAGACAGCATGAAGCAACTCTCATCTCTCGCCCTCTCGGGAGTTATAATGTACGTATAAAAGCTTGTCGGTGCATTAAAGCGTATTGATTGTATCTGTTCTTCAGTTTTATAGCAGCTGCAGCTTCATTTTTTGCCATTTTTGTTCCCATTTCAAGCCGAGTTTCACACATTACAAATCACATAAATGCTGCAAATTCCGCTCGAGCAGCGAGACAAGTTCACACAAGCCGTCGGCACTGAGCTCTACTGAGTGTGAACTGGACTACAACATTAATATGCAGACATCTTTTAAACATGAAGCGGAAAAAGGCTTCCCAAGCAGGTCGGTGCAAAGCAAGGAAGCCATTAGATGCAAAAGAGTGAGAGCTTAATATATTCAATATGTGCACTAATACAGGCACTAAATGGCATGAGGAACACAAGGTCTGAATCAGCAGCTTCTCGAGACTGCAAGCTCTTCCTTAATGATAATAAATACCAAAATGATCAACAGTGCAGTACAAGGTTCCCCATTTCTGTTTTGCAATATGTTTTTGTTAATACATAAGACCAATCCTACTGTCGACATGCTGATTATTGTGTAAAAAAAGAAGAAAATGAACTTCAAGCAGAACATTTAAAACCCTCTGCTGATAAAAACAAACTGCTCTGAACGTTTGAGGATTTAAATTCAGAACATTTCCAAACATGCCAGAACCTGCAAACACTCAGGCAAGGTTCAGAATATGTTGAATCAGCCTTTTTGGTAAACAAGCAATATTTCTCCATGTGTTTGTAACTTGACAGTGCATCAATATGAAAAAAAAACAACCCTAAAGCTAAAAACCCTTCAGAACATTTAAAAAAAGGTCTTGACATGAATTTTGACGCCTGGACACGCTGCATACCTTCAAGTGTTTGATGGCTTGTTCGGTCACCAGCTCTTCCTTCTTGTTCCACTCCACAGAGCTCATCACGCTGGTCCAGATGATGCCAATCATGGCCTGCTCAGATAAGTTGGCCTTCTTCATCTCCTCCTTGGTGAAGGCGATAATCTGAGCCGAGAGAGGGAGACAAACACCGCTGGGTTCAGTGTCACGGTCGCACGTCAAGAAACACGTTTGTAGACAAGCTCAACAGTTGATACCGGATCGCCACATTCCTGTTTCATCAGGAGCACCTCGCGGGATTTGGATTGAAATTGGAAGCCATTTAAAACCTGCCCAGCTCCCATTTTAGCAGCAACTTTCTGGCCGCTTTATACCTGCTTATAAAATGGTTACTGCCTGTATCAACATTGACATCCAGCTCATTTATATTCAACTTCATGACTCATTGTTGCCTTTGTTACTGTTCTCATCAGTAGTTGTTGCTTGAGCTGCTAGTGAGTCAGTCACAAACAAAAAAAAATTATGCAACATGGTAAAAGAGGGGAAGTTCCAGTAATGAGGATGAAAATATGTTTGCAAAGAGGAAGAAATGACATTTAAAACTTCACCTGCACCCACTAAAAGAACATCTCTAACAAGTTGCAACGATATTTTAAAGATGAGCTGCTTTACCGTTACTGCAATAATAAAGGTTTACTGTTAGGCGTTTGCTATGTTGTCAGCCTTCTGCAGGTTTATCTGTACACAATTCATGTCGGATTACCGAAAGGATGTAAACACAGAAGGTGATTTAAGCACATTTAACTTCTTATTGTCAGCAGCTTTGCTTTATGATCCTGGAGGAAACAGGAAACGGCCTCACCTCCTTTTGCGGGTCACCGCGGGACATCTGCTCCTGGAGCTCCTTCTGCAGCTCTTTGCGGGCGCCGATGGACTGCTGGTTGCGGGCGAAGTCGGACAGCTCCTTTAGCCCGGCGTCGGTGAAGTACTTAGAAAAATGCTCGCAGCTCCGTTTGTTGGCAGGAAAGAGTTCCTGTAGGTCAAAATACTTTCAGTTTAAACTCTGAAGGTGGTTTCAAATCTCCCCAGTTTCACATAGTTAATCAGATCAGACAGTTTTTTTTACCATCAGCCTGTTGTCCATGCCGACTTTGCGGAGACTGCCGGCAACAGAGTTGATGTCCCTCTCATTGATCCATGACTTGAACAGCTTGACAGCGAAGGCTGCAGATACTCCTGGACAGAGACGACAAGACAAGTTGAATTTAAAATGTCCAGAAATAACTAATTTGTGCCCTTGCAAATCTAGAACTGACATTTTGGAACGACCTACAGAGACACACGGAAAGGCTTTTCTATAATATTTGTCCTCACCCTCTTTGACGAGGTTCTCATTGAAGAGGCTGTTCAGGATGGAGGCTGATATGTTGCCATTGGCCAGCAGGATGCCGGTCAGCATGGCCAGTTTGTTGCGCTCAGACTCAGTGAACCCCTTTAGAAACAGCAGCAACTGCAGAGGACGGAGAGGGAAAAACAAATACAGGTTTGTTGTGTGTAAGAGTCACTGAGGTTGGTTATTCCCACAAGCTCGATTTGACCCAAATAAAACTTGTTTACAACCCTGCAGGTGCGGCTTCAAATTTAACTTTACAGTCCTGGAAGAGAGATTTGTCTTGCAGCTGTAAAACAATGTGCTTAATGACGCGGGTTATCAATGCTTTCCCACGATACTTGAGATAAACAAACAGTGACACACAAAACTGGTGATAAAGAAGAAACTTGCAACATCACATGGAAACTGATTATTCTGAGCCAATGTTCCTACAAGAGCTGAAACCCTGAAATTAAGAGTTTAACAGTTTTAAATGGTGAATCACCGGCTGTTTTTTTTTTTTATAATTGATTGATCCTAAATCACAAAAATGATTTGTTTCCAAAATAAATAAATAAATAACTGCTGGTTTTCTCTGTCGGACAAAATCTGCAATTAAAAACATGTCAACTTGGGGTCTGGGAAGTTGCAATGTGCATTTTTCCACATTTTCTGACCAATTAATTGATGCAGAATCAGCAGATTAACTCAATGATGGATATCATTGTTGCATGTCTCATTACAGCTATAAATTTACCATGTTTCCAGGTATAAACCAGACAGACAATCAACCGCTAGCAGTTAAAAAAAACAAGCTGAATTACTGTAAAGCCGTCAGCTCTAACAAAGCAGCGGTTTGTGCTTCAGTTCGGTTAAACTAACTGCACATTAAAATGACACACCTCATCTCAGACACACGTCGAACCAGAATGACGAGGTGTAACCTCGCTGTTTTAACAACGTAATGCTGGAAAACTCAAAACAACGTCTGAGATTTAAAAACTTGTGTTACATACAAAGAAAAAACACCCCCTCCTCACCTTCTTGATCTCCTCTTCGAAACCCTTCTCCAGGTACTTGTAACGCCTGATCAGCTTGTTAAAAACCTGATGTTTAGGGAGGAAAGAAACATTCTTAACTTAAAAGACATGACAAGAAATGTCCTTTCACGGTTTGCTTGTTTCATATCAGAAGAAGAAAGAATGCAAAATCAGATGTGGATCGATGATAGCTGATATTTAATGCTTATAAACAGTAGATGGCTATGATTTCTACCTGAGCATATGCTTGCATTGTCTCCAGGTCTTCTTGTGCCGTGAAGAGGCAGAACTCAGTACGGGTCATGTCGTCAGACAGAGTCCCGCCTGGGGCTGTAGGAGAGAAAATAAAAACATAAAAATCAAACTGTATGCTTTTATTATGACTTTTTACTGATTATATTCCTGTCTACATCACTTTATATGTGAGTAATAGTAATCTACTGCACTTTAAATTTCTGTGCTCTCCTAGAAACTCATTTAGGTTTTGAAATGTATCCGTTATTTAAGATATTTTTTTAAGCCTTTCCAAGAGTTTCAGACATCAACTTGCTTCTTTTTTTACACTCACCCAGCATGCCGCCGGCCACCAGGATGTCAAAGAGTGTCTCTGCATACCGGCGGTAGTCAAGCTTGGCGCCAGAGGCATCAAGGAACTTTGCGACCGCTTCCAAGTCAGTGCCAGTTTGATTCAAGCCTTGTACGATACTTTCTTGAAACTGAGTAGGGTCAAACCTCTCCTTTTCATCTGTGGGAAAGAGATGCGCATGTCACATTCAGAAAAAGAAAACCCTCCCAGGAATAAAACATGATTTGTGCATCAGAGACAAACATGTACAGCTGCAGTGATGAACACCAACCTCTTTTCCTCGTTTTGAAACGCTGGCCGGTTAGCGTTGGCTTTTGCTGCTTTTGATTATTCATAAAAGACACCCTGAAACAGATAAAAAACACAGAGTTAATGTTTACTGACGTTTGTGCACAATACACGTTAAAACACGAGCGAGCAGTACTCCGTGTTCCCTTCAATTATGTTTTGTATTGCCAGCGTTTGGGTGTAACTTGGTTTAGTTCCATGTCAAACCTTTGTTGGCTTTAGAGTTCAACAGTAAAATTCTTACAATTAAGTTTACAGCCTGCAGCTAAATATGTACCTTTGATACAGTCGACAATATTCCTTATTATCAACAAATCCCATGAAAAGATAAAAAACTAACAAGGAACTGATATATCTTATTCCTCTGTGCTATGAAGCTCCATTGTTGTCCAAAAACGATTAAAAACACGTCAGTAACTGCCACTGTTGCACTGAGTAACATGTCCCTCCATGTTTTTTTGGACTTAGTCCCTCTTACACCTCCCTGCTTCCAGAAATACGCACTAGATCACCAAATGTGGATTCATCCTCAGATGATCTGAAAACAGTCCAAGAAATTCACTATTTATTTATTATTTATTTAATAGAATTTGCAAAAAACTATAATGTTCAGCTATTTAGGAAGTTGCTGTACCGTTTACTAAACTGTATTTTTGAGAGATAAGGTAGGAAAATTGTCAAGTATTGGAAGATTTACTACCTTCAGCTGCTACAATCAGTCAATTAATCTGCAACTATTTACTCGATTAATCATTTTGAGTTATTCTTGAAGACAAAATGTCCAAATTCTCTGATTTAAGCTTCTTAAATATGAATATTTTAATGTTTATTTAGTCTTCTATGACAGTAAATTAAATTTCTTTGAGTTATGGACAAAAGAAGGACGTCACCTTGGGCTTATAGACCAAACTACTTATCAATTAATGGAGAAAATAAGTGAGAGATTGATTGATAATGAGCATCATCATTAGTTGCAGCCCTGATAACTAACATATTGTTGGGTTTCTGTGTTTTCATGAAATCTGTTGGAGATTAGAGACATTTTACTATACCTGCCTGTTCTTAGCACAACTATATAAAGTTTTTTTTTTCTTCTCACTACGCAGGACTTCATGTGCTGTTAATTAACTTCTCTGCAACAGTGCAGAATTACTTTAATATAAAAATAAATCAATTTAAACCGTAGCTTTGATATTAAAACCTTCACAGTCATTTCAACATCTGATTCAACTCCCATCAGTGAGACACACGACAGAAAAGGTATTTTTAATAATTAATCAAACAGAAACAAAAGGAAACACAAAACAGACAAAAGACAATACGAGGAGGTACAATGCAGCTGGGTGGTGCAATCTGCCAGGTGTTGTATTAATTAAACTTCTCAGATAAATTAAGTTTAACCTAGCAGCAGAACATATCGTTTGAGATATTTAAAAGTCCTGTAGATAGGTGCAGAACCGGATATAATGATTCATTTTCCAAACTTCAGCTGGCTGATTGTAGGTTAGCACTGGTTAACTCGGGGCCTCACCATGCGCTGGTTAGCCGGGCCCGCTAGCTGGCTAACCATGTTTGATAAAATATACGCTTAAAAAACTAACACAACGCGCAAATATGCCATTAAACAGAACCTGTTGTCGAGATGTCATCATACAAATATTAAAAGTATACAAAGAATGCGTGAAAGTCGTTGGAAAAGTGTAGTTAGGAAAGCTAAAATTGGCCCTCAAGCGGCGCCCATGATGGCAGAATTCCCGGTTTAAAGACGATATTTTACACACTTTAATCCGACACTAGAGCGTCTTTAAGTGAAGCTTTATGTGTGAAGCGATGCGGAGATTGTGAAAATGTAAATACTCACCGAAATTAATGCAGATAAAAAACGGTTGATAACCAGGGGAATGAAACCAAGTGTCGAGTCTATCTGCGGCCCAAACAAAAAGACCTTCCCGTCAGGACTTCCGCAGGCTCCGCCCGCTGCGCATGCGCGATTTAAAGGGGCTTCCCGTTCATTAAAAAAAAAAAAAAAGAAAAAAAGACGGTACACTGATTTATAGATAAAGTTATGTGTATTTTATATTAATATAGTTATAAATACAATATATGTATTTACAAGTATGATTTAGTTATTTCTGTTCAACAAAAAAATTACATTTTTATATATATTTTTTAATGTATGGATTTACAGTATTTTACAACTACATCCATATCTGTGTAATATATATATAAATAGTTAATTTAATTATTTATTACATAATTTCATATTCAATAAATTCAGTATGATTCAGTAATTTTTAATACAAACTTGATCGATTAAAAGGATGTTTTTTGTTTTTTTTAGACATTTCTATTTTTTTTTTTTAAAATGTATTTACCAGTTCCAATTTTCAGCCTACAGCCTTTAAAGGGTAGGTTCACAGTTTTTTAAGTCTGTCTCAAAACAACAGTCAGGGACCCAGATGAACAGTGAAACCTGTTTTTCTTGCTGTAATCATTCCTCCTGTTCATACTGACCGTTAGAAGATCCCTTCATAATGCACTTACAATGTAAGTGATGGAGGCAGCAATCACACAATAAAGAGCGAAGATAACTGAGGTGTGATTGCTTGCAAAATATAATCATTGTATTTTCAATCAATCAATAAAATGATTATATTTTGCGATGCAAATGCTTAGAGATGAAACAACTGATTAGCTGATGGAAAGAAAATCTGCAACATTAAGTGATGCTCCAAACTCAAACTATTCTCTGGTCTCCGATGTGAGGATTTGCTTCTTTTCTCTGTTTGATATGATTGTAAACTTTGTGACTGTTTGTTGGACATAACAAGATATTTGAAGATGTCACCTTTGGTACTGGGAAACTGTGATGGACGAATCTGTGGGTCGCACAGATTTGGCAGGTCGGGCAGTTGCCAGATGAGTGTGCCATCACATCAAATGTCTCAAAGGACATTTAACTGAAACAGAAAGGGCTTAGAAAAAAGAGATCATAAGAATAAAGAAAGATGTCATGAGAGCAGACAGGATGTACGTACCTGCAGTTGTGCTGTCGGGCCATAAAAACTGTCTGGAACTGATTGATTTATCAGCCTAAAGGAAAACATGTGACATGAAGCTTCAGTACTTACAGACCTGACAACACAAAGTTTCATACTGACCTGCTTGTCAGCTGGTGACAGTTTACTCTCCTCAACATGACGTCAACTAGTGAGCTGATCTTCTTTGTCAATGGCAAAAAGGTGAGAACATACATTATTCTATTTAGTATCAATGGTGAAATTTGATTTAAAATAAGGTAGAAGGAGTCACTGTAACAGTAAAATTTTAAATATCATGTAGCTTAAACCAGAAGATCTATAGGAAATGTGAATAGCACAGGTACCTGACAGTTATTAAAAATAGTTTTAAATAAATAAATATGTAACCACTGTACTGTAAGTTGTACTGTGGGGATATTACTGTAATATCACAAGTTATAAACATGATAAATAACATGTTGACAGTTAAAGGTTAAATATCTTCAAGAATATTCAGTGAAAATATTTGGGAAAGTAGTGAAAAGTTTTGCCTAAATATGTAAAATATATTATTCACATACTGAAACAGAAGCTGCATAATAAATGTTGTGTTTTTGACTATTATGATGACAAAATGTTCCACATTACCATGATAGAAACTTAAAAGTGACGATGAGAGAAAACTTATCTACAGTCTTTTGTGTCTTATCTACTTCTATTCCAGTAAGCGATATCCTACAAACGCCACCGTAGCTGACCAAAAAGAACAAAAAAAAAATTCTTTAATTTGTAGTGCATTGAACACAGTTCTATGTTGTTCAGATTATTAAACCCTCTGAGACAAATTAGCTTCCAACAGTAAGAAACACAAAACAAACAAAAACACTAATGGGATCAGTATAGAAGACGCACAGCTTCTCTATTGTTTTCTTGAGAATCTAATTATGGAGAACCTTGCAGAAGAATTAAAGAAACATTTACTTTACATTAATTTACTTTTTGTGCACCAAGAATCAATTACAGTGTGCACTATAATTCCCTGTAAAACCGCAAATTGTTGTTATTGCATTCCTGTTTGAGTACAGATTAACAGATTAAACAAATGAGATGTGATGTGTAACTTTGCGAGCTTTAGAGCAGCTTGTTGGTAGATTTTTTAAACTTTGGACCAAGTGAGGCTAGCTGTTTCCCCCTGCTTACAGTCACTATGCTAAGCTAAACTACCTGCGTCCCGAACTGGTGTTACACCGTATTTGGTGACCCATCAGATTCTGTGACTGCAGTGTTGGATTCAGATCCAGTATTCAGATCCTTTACGTAAGTATCAACACCACAATGTAAAAATACCCTATTACAATAAAAATCTGCATTTAAAATCCTACTTAAGTAGTAGTTTTACCAGCTAAGTTTACTTAAACTTCTAAAGTAAAAGTACTAATTTTGCAGAAAATCAAGCTTTTCTGCAAAATTAGTACTTTTACTTTAGTACTTTTAAGTAGGATTTTAAATGCAAGACTTTTACTTGTAATGGAGTATTTTTCCATTTTGGTATTGCTACTTTTACTTAGGTTAAGGATCTGCGTACTTCTTCCACTGCAGGTCACAGAATCTATCTCCATACAGACAGATTAGTTTAGTACCAACCCTTTCATGTAACTCTCAGAAAGAAAGCAAAATACCTCGAAATGTCAAAAGCCTTTAAAGACTTTACAAATGAACAGATCAAATTATTAAATCATCTAAAAATTCTACTCTTAACTCACCTATTGATTGACCCATTTATTTAGATATTGCTTTTTAAATGTCTTAGATTATATAAGCATCATCTATCAATTGATTTCTGTTGTGAAGTGCTATATTAAATGCTCATTTGTCTAATTAAATATCAATTAATGACAATTTCTAGTCATATTTCAGTAAAAGGCTAAAGAGGCTCATGAGAGTCAGCAGACCGCAGCTCCACCTGTGACCCGTCATCCACAGCACATCACACACACTGATCAGTTAGCATAACAAAGAGGTTATTTAACCACGACCGATTTAAACGTCCTCTCTGCTTATATGTATGAAGTCACCTGACGGAGGGCTGATGCTCATACAGCTCTTCTTTTATGGTTTTCTGCTGTTGTTGTGAAACTAAAGAAGTGATAATGAGCTGTTTGATGAGTAGTGTGATGTTTCTTTTCCTTCTTATCTGTGCTCCTCACTTATTTTGCCCTTTGTTTTGTTCTCTTTACTTCCTTTTCTGTCTTTCTTCCAGGTTGTTGAGAGGAATGCTGATCCAGAGGAAGTGCTGCTCAGCTTTCTCAGGAGAAAAGGTTCACTCTAATCTTCTCTACTATATTCTATTTTTCCAAATAACACTAAAAACACCTATTATCATAAAAATCATGTGTTAAAGCTCACTGCAGGTTACATATAAAATTAGGCACAATAGTAGCGTATTAACTAAATGTATAATATCATAGAGTATGGATTTATTTATATATATGGTAATATATAACTTAATTTTAGAACTGTTTATTGAGTTTAATTTAAAATAAAAAGATTATGTGTTTAATTAAAGCTGCAGTAGAGAGGCATCTTGTAGGGATGATCTATCATTTACATGTATTTGACCCGTCTGTTCCTCTCCCGTCCTCCCAGTTGGTCTAACTGGTACTAAGTACGGCTGTGGAGGTGGAGGATGTGGCGCCTGCACGGTCATGGTGTCCCGATACGACCGCAACCAGGAGAGAGTTGTGTATCCTTTTGTGCTTTAACAAGCTAACTTTGCGTGACTGTGACTTCCTTTAATCTAGCCTGAGTTTAAACTTAGTTAAAAGATGCAGAAACCAAAGAGGAGTTCAGTATCCATGACCTTTGAACCATGCAGACACTATACTGTCAACGCCTGCCTGCAGCCAATCGTCACCCTGCACAGCGCCGCTGTGGTGACGGTAGAAGGCGTCGGCAGCACCATAACCAAACTGCACCCTGTTCAGGTGACACATCTCTCTGACACGCCTTTTTTTTACTGAAACTACATCAGGTGTCATCTGCTGTTGTAACATCTGGTTGTTTTCCACTCAGGAGCGAATAGCGAAGGCTCACGGCTCCCAGTGTGGCTTCTGCACTCCAGGGATGGTGATGTCCATGTACACTCTGCTGAGGAACAAGCCTCAGCCAACCATGGAGGACATCAGGGAGGCTCTCGGAGGTAAAAACAAAGATTTTTTTGAAGTATTGATGAAGAGAACTTTCTTACTAGTTGGTTACTTGCAATTAGATGTTGCAGATAATGTAGATTAACTTTAGTGTGCTGAAATACAAGGTTTGTGAAAGTTTTAGACAAGAGAAATTTAGCTGATTATTATAGCAAATATTAAGTTATTTGGGGCAATATTTTAATCACAAATCTAGTTTTACCTGTAAGAAAAATGCCAAATTCAATTATCTTTGGAGCATTCCTTTAGCTTAAGTAACCTTATATAAATTAATTACACTTCCTTAATATGTAAATGAGTAAGTACATATGTTTTTAAAAGCACTGTTAGTGCTCCTTGATACTCATAAGGCTGTAAAACTGCCACAAGCACTTGTTTCAGTCCTTTATTTTTATTATTCTAGGGAATCTTTGTCGCTGCACAGGCTACAGACCAATCATTGACGGCTTTAAGACTTTCTGTGGAAGTGAGGTAAGTGTTGAGTAGACCTGTGTTTCACCAGTAAAGTATAATTTTCCTCTGATTCAAAAATCAAACCACTGACGATATCAAAACTCACATGACTGAGATGATTTACCCATAAACTTCATGTTTAAGCATCAGAAAATTATCACAGTATTCACATAACTAACGGTGAAATCAATATTCTCAGCCGTCATCTGGCTGCTGCCAAAACGGAGGCGGCGGAGGGAAATGCTGCACAAACGGCAGCAAAATGAACGACAGCGAGGAAAGGGATGTAAGTCAAAACATCATGTTGGTCGTCTACAACTTCTAATATTTGTTAAACGTGCATCCCTGTGCTGCTGAGTACACTTGATTTAGTAAAAGGTAATGTTGACTTTTTACTATATTGGATGTGAAAGTAAGTAAAGTGTTGTTCTCTCTCTCAGATCTCTCAGGAACTCTTCTCATTGGACGATGTGTTACCTCTGGATCCCTCTCAGGATCTCATCTTCCCTCCGGAGCTCATGGTGACTCTTTTATTTGAGCTAAAAAAGATAATTACACAGAACTATTTGTTGTAGGAGTTTGGTTTCCAGTGAATAAAAACTGTGAAAACACATTAGACAAAAACACAAAAGAAAAATCTTAACTCCCAAATTATTTTTTCTTTTCTTTTGTAGATTATGGAGAAGAAACTTATTGGAGATGCTCTTTATTTCCAAGGAGAGAGAGTGAATTTGGTCGCTCCCTTTGAGCTGTCGCACCTCCTGGAGCTGAAGGCCAAACACCCCGCTGCTCCACTGATCGTTGGCTACACAACCATCGGTACAGCTTTACTGACTTTACTACTCAACAATGGATTCCAATTGTGACCAGATTTCATATCAAACATCTACAGAAACTCCTCAAAACACACACAAAAAATGCTCAGTTTGTTCCAAAGACGCATATCTGGATGGACAATGAAAGAATGGATTGTGGTTTGCTCTAATTTTGTCATTTTCTATTGATATTAGGACCAAAGATGCTTCTAAAAGGAGTCCATCATCCTCTGGTGATCTACGCTGGAAGGATTTCAGAGCTCAGCGCTGTGACATGGGGGAAGAACGGTTGGTTTGCTGGTGCCTTTTAGCTCGGATCATGGTCATAACTTTAAATCCCCACCCGCTAAAATTTGGTAATATATCATTTTTACCTCGAGTGACCAAAAGTTTTTTCCCATTCCGATTTTCTCAGCTTACCCAAGAAACTTTTAAACTTTAAGGAACTTTAAAATATATCAGTCATTTGTAGTTCTTGAGATTTTAGGTTGTTGTAGCAGCAAGTTGTGGGAGGTTTTATCAACAAAACAAATTTAAAAAAGCAATCTAGCTTAATAAATGACATCCAATACTTCATTCTCAATCTTCCTCCTCATATTTCCTGTCATCTCTTTACTGACAACTTGCTAACGAAGACATAAAATGCCCCAAAAATACCGGAGAGTGATTAAAATAACTGATACGCATGGCTGTCGTCTCCTCACCTGTCCTCCAGGTGTGACAGTCGGAGCTGCCTGCAGCCTCAGCATGCTGAAGGAGGAGGTGGAGAGGGCGTTGGCGGAGATGGAGGAGGAGAAGACCAGAGGATATCGGGCGCTGCTGCAGACCCTTCGGTGTCTGGCTGGAAAACAGATACGCAACATGGCGGTGAGGACATTTTTAAAACACTTAACAACAACCTGCTGACAAAACACAAACACAGCTGAGAATAATCAAAGCTAATATTGGTATCAATCGTTTTTCAGCTATAGCAGGCCATTAAACGATTAAAACATCATTAATTAAGTGATGAGTGATCCACTATTGTCTTTGCAGACTATTGGTGGGAATCTCCTCAGTGCCAATCCCAAATATGACCTCAGCGGTGTTTTGGCTGCTCTGGACTGCACTCTGCATGTCATTTCTAAGGGTAGGTTGGATTATAATTGCTTATACATGTTGGTTTTTCATGCATTTATCAATCAATCAATCAATCAATCAATTTTCACAACAAACAACAAATCACAACAAAAGTCATCTCAGGACACTTTTCACATAGAGCAGGTCTAGGTCATACTCTTTAATTTACAGAGACCCAACAATTCCCCCCATGAGCAAACTACTTAGCGACAGCGGTAAGGAAAAACTCAAGCAGAACCCGGCTCTTGGTGGGCGGCCATCTGCTTTGACCGGTTGGGTTGAGAGAGAGAGAGAAAGAAAGAGGGAAAGGGGGGGGGACAGAATAACAACAATCATAACAATAACAATAAGTAGCAATAGCCAGGGAAGGACGCCAACAGGACCACGAAGGACCGCGAAGGCTAGGCCTGCAACCCAGGCAGTCTAGGCCTATAGCAGCATAACTAAGGGCTGATCCAAGGTGAGCCTGGTCGGCCCTAACTATAAGCTTTATCAAAAAGGAAAGTTTTAAGCCTACTCTTTATATCTTAGAACTTCTCGCATTTGTGTTTTGCTTTTGTTGTAATCTTGTTTTAAAGTCAAATCTGGCAAGTGACCAAAGAAAATTTGGTTTGTGTTGTGTGTTTCAACCATAAACTCTTTAGTTTCAACTCTAACACACCAGATAGTTTGAAAAAAACACAATAAATCCCCATAAATTTAGATAATCTAAGATAATTTTAGTATAAATTTGTATGACTGCTCTGCCAGCTGGTCAAATCACAAAGTAAAGAACCATTACAAACTATTACTGCTCATCTATGTGTCTGTTTTCAGTTATACACAGAAAACGTTTCTCATGTTTTTCTGTTTATCTTCAGATGGGATGAGGAACGTGCCCTTAAATGAAAAACTCTTCACTGACTTTGGAAAAACAGCCCTCAGGCCGGATGAAGTCTTACTGTCGGTCGACATCCCCTCCACCAAACCTGTGAGACCTGCTGCTTTAACATTCGGTTCACCAGTCACAGGCTTAGCTGATGCTCGTGAGAGGAATAACAGTGTAAAACCGAACTCAACGGGAGCAACAATGAGATTAAATTCAGCGTTTTAGCTCATAAAATATGCCTTCACTTTACATTACAACCAGACATTTTCAGGAGCATACCACAGTTTATGGATTGGAGCACATCGAGCACATTTACATGGCCCAATATACATGTTTATGTAGTTTTTTGTTTGTTTTTTTACAGTGCAGGTTGTGAATGAAAGATTCTATAGCATCCAGTTTTCCAGTCTCTCATGTCAGAGGTTCAGAAAAGCCCTTGAACACACTAAAAAGGGAAAAAATGGACAAAAACATGCATTGATAACATAACTTTTACAAAAAAAGTATAGTAATAGAGATAAAATGTTCATTGTGATGCATTACTTTTCACATATATGTTTCTAGTTTATGGTTTACTTTGAAAAATCATGTTAAATATATACAATTTCTAATTAATGGGCTAAAATATGCAAACCCACCAGTGCGATCTTTCAGAGTTTCATAAGTATTTTGCATTTAGGATCAAAGAGTTTGTCTAAGGTTTGAAAATTTCCAGTTTTTGGTTGTATCAGAAATCAAACGGGCAGACAGGAAATGCATGCAGCTACCAAAATCATCTATTTGTCTATACATAAAAATGTATGCCATTACAATCATCTGAAATATGTTATAATCAGATGAAAAAATTCTACATTTTGAGTCAGAAACTCATCATGCGTGGCTCTGCTGTGTCCTCAGTGGGAGTTTGTGGCGGCGTATCGACAGGCCCAGAGAAGAGAGTTTGCCTTCTCCTTTGTGAACGCTGGGATGAAGGTGGCCATCAGGGAGGGATCCGACATAGTGGAGTCCCTCAACATCTACTACGGTGGAGTTGGATCGACTCTGGTTAAACCCGGAAAGACGTGTCAAGAGCTTGTCGGCCGGTAACTAAGTTTGTTCGATGGATGTTTGCATGTAGCCAGCAGCATTTTGTACTTGGCTTCCCCAAATTTGTACAAAGAACAAGCAGCTTAAACAAATCAAATATGTTTCTGCTATGTTTTGTACCATTAAATCAACGAAATTTAGGTGTGATCACACCTTTAGATCTGTGTACTGATGATATTTTGACTCATCTACCCTCAGTAAATCCACTGCAGAGCATTCAGAGCTGTAACAGATCTAACCCTGATGTTGTCCAGGTCGTGGGGGGAGGACCTCCTCTCTAAAGCCTGCCGCTTCCTGAAAGATGACGTGGACGTTTCCCCAACGATCCACGGAGGGAAGGCAGAGTACCGCAAAACCCTCGCCATCAGCTTCTTCTTCAAGTTCTACATGCAAGTCGTCCTGGAGATGAGAGGCAGAGTCAGCAAACTATCAATACTGACCAATTATGAATTATTAGATCATTGTTACAATAGTAACTGTTCATTTGAATACTTTGTAGGATGTTTCGGATGTTGATCTTCCTCTGGAGTATCTCAGCGCGCTCAAGCCCTTTGAGAATGAAGTGCCTCAGGGTCATCAGTCCTTCCAGGTTGGCACTCACGCCACAGATCATCTCTACACAGATCACGTATAGAGCATTTCATACTAGGCTCATCTTGGAGAGCTTCAATAAATGACATAAACTGACCAGAGGAACCCGGGTATTGAGAATTAAAAGTATTTTTTATTAAAGAACTCTTTAACTATCGTCATTTCTCTTGATATTTTTGTTTTTGAGACTTTTTCTGTTGTCTAATGATACATAAATAAGTTATACAAGCACACAGTTTAGGATTTTTTTGGACTTTATTGGCTGAATCTGAGTCCATTGTGGCCAGAAACCTCAGTTTAGCCCAAAAATCATCTTATCATTAAACCAATTAAATCAAAATGTTCTTTTTTTCAGGTAGGTTTTGTAAACTTTAAACATTTAATGTTTCTACATGCTTTAAAGGAGAAGTTTATAAGTTTATTTGCTTTCTTGCTGATACTTAGATGGAAAAGTTACCACCACTCTCATATGTGTACACTAAAAACAGTTAACTTAGCTAGCAAAACTGTACGAAAACCCAAGTATAAAACCAATTTGTGGTTTTAAGAGGGGTGTATATGTCTTTTCACAACGTGTCATTTTTACATTTCAGTTTTTGTGCAGATTAAACAACATATAATGTGTTAATTAGGGAGCTTTAGATGTGTTGGTAGGCAAATATCTTTACCTTTGACAGAGGCAGGCTAGCTGTGTCTCCTTGTTTCCAGTCTTTATGCAAAGCTAAGATAAGCATCTCCTGGCTTTAGCTTTATATTTAGCATATAAACATGAGAGTGGTGTTAAAAGTCTGACTCTCAGCATAAGATGAATAGGTGTATTTTCCTTAAAATAATTATTTTAATTCTTCCATTTTTGTCTTTTTGACAAACTGAAGAATATAATTTCCAGCTTTTTTTTTCAACTGAAACAAGTATATCACATAATTGGTTTTAAAATGTGTTCTTGTTCTTATCTTTTTGCAGCTTTTGTTTCAGATGGTAACTCATGTCGTCTGTCTTTCATTTATCATTCATTTTATCTTGAAACTGAGTATAATTCAGCATTCAGCCTATCGTCATGCCAACAGGGGTTTGGATGGTAACCTACATTATGTGTGGTATCTATTTTCACACTTTCTCTGTGCCTGTGTGTCCTCGCAACCGCCGAACTGATGCTGAAACAGACTCCAACAAAAACTCCTCTGTGCCTCATTAGCTCCACGTAACACTCCTGTCTCTGTGGCATTCATTTATCTGATCAAACAAATCAGACCGTCAGACTGTGTTGTTTCCGCCGTCCCACAGCTCGTATCAAAGGCCCAGCCCTCTGCTGACCCGGTCGGCCGTCCCAGCATGCATCAGTCTGCCTTCCAGCAGGCCACTGGTGAAGCCAAGTACTACGATGACTTGCCGCCAGTCCAGGGAGAGCTCTTCATCGTCATGGTGACGAGCACCAGAGCCCATGCAAAAATCATGTAAGTGTCAGTTCACTAGTTTCCAGGGAAGTTTTACTGCTCTGATAAAAGGTGATGTAACACTCCCTGGTGGCCATATTAGAGGATCACAAGCTAGAGGAACAGCTGCCACCAACCAATCATTAATTAACTCTGCTCTGGCAGGCAAAAATTAATCAGTTTGGTCATTTATTCAGCTAAAAATACTTCCACTGTGATGTAAGCAAGCACTTACATCAGACAGACACTAACCATCGCTGTTGTGTCTCTCCTCATAAACCAGCAACATTGAAGCGTCAGCTGCCCTGAAGATGCCCGGCGTGGTCACCTTCATCTCCGCCGGAGACGTTCCCGGGACGAATTGTAGACTCTGGTTCAACAACCCCGAGGAACTGTTTGCAGAAGAAGAAGTATTTTAAACTCCTGGTCAAACATCACAGCAATGTCCAGAAGAAGTTATCAGATGTTTCATAAAGGATGATGCCAATATTTTAAAACTGAAGTGACGAATCAAAAACATTCTGTGCAAATTTTCTTTTCTTGACTTTAATTGATTTTTCTTCAATCAATTAGTCGATAAAGAGATACTCAATGGTCAACAATACTGATAATTAATGCTATTTCAGTTTCTCATCATTTTGGTCAATTTGGGTGCTTCATAATTTTCTGACATTTAAGTAACTGATTAATCTATTCAATTAATTAAAAAAAATCAACACATGTATCAATTATGAAAATAATTGTCCTTAATATATGTAATGTAGGATTACTCCCACCACCAAATAAAACCAACGTTAGCCATTAAACAATATTTCAATCTAATCCACACAAGTCTTCATGTTTTATTATCATTTTCAGTAGATTTCAGCAGTATCTAAATGCTGTTTTGGGGGGTTTTTGGAGGAAAAATCTGTTTTTTCTTTGCTGTTTCTACGTTAACGCCATCTGGTGTGTCTGCAGGTGCTTTGTGTCGGTCAGATCATCGGTGCCGTGGTGGCGGAGAGCAGAGAACAGGCCAGAAGAGCAGCTGAGAAGGTCCAGGTCACCTACCAGGACCTCCAGCCCGTCTTCTTCACCATAGAGGTACCACGACCAAACTCTTGGTTCCAAACTGGGGATAGAAATAAAGAGTAGCTAATAGTTACAGTCAATATTTCATTTTTGGGTGTTTGTAAAGACAATGAAATGGCTTGTTTTTATCCTCCAGGACGCCATAAAGCACGAGTCTTACTTTGAGCCCAAGAGGAAGGTGGAGAGAGGTGACGTGGACGAGGCCTTGAAGAATGCTGAGCATATTCTGGAGGGTAAACGACATTCACATGAATGTATATAAAGCTAAAATGTTCTGGCTCTTTATAGTTTCATATGTTATGCTGTCTGCAGATGAGCTCTATATGGGCGGTCAGGAGCATTTCTACATGGAGACTCAGGGACTGATCGCTGTTCCCAGAGGAGAGAACGAAGAGATGGATTTGTATGTCGCCACTCAGCACGGTGCCTTCACTCAGGTCAGAGAAAGACCTAAACTAGTGGTTTTAGTCCAATCCCGTGCACTTTAAGGAAAACGACTGATTGGCTAGTTTTGTTTCCCTGCACCAGGAGCTGGTCGGCATGGCGCTGGGCATCGACTCCAACAAGATCACCTGCCATGTGAAGAGGCTGGGCGGAGGGTTCGGAGGCAAAGTCATGAAGATCGCCTCTCTGTCTGCTATCACTGCAGTCGCTGCACACAAGTAAGAACAAAGCCTGTTTGGTCTCATCAGTATGTGGAACATAAACGCTTTCTGACTGAAACCAAATCGACATCGGGGGATCTCTCTGATTTGTGAAATACGGTTTTATCTTTAAGGACTGGGAGGGCTGTACGCTGCTGTCTGGAGCGAGGAGATGACATGCTGATCACCGGCGGCAGACACCCGTTCCTCGGGAAGTACAAGGTGTCGTGTTTATGCAAAAATCACTCACATCTTCTAAATCCCCTCCTTTAAGTACAACTTCAGTTTAACTTCTCACCTTGCTGCAGTGATGTAGAAGTGTACCCCAGGGTGTGTCGGTACATCGTGACATCACTAGTGGGTGTGGTTACAGGTGCAATAGAGCAGAATAGTAGACTTGAACAGCACTGTATACACTTGATTTTCTGTTTCAGCTTTTATTTAATTGAAAATTAAGTTATTTGAAAATAGTAATCAGGACTATTTAGCGATTTATGAAACCTAAGGAAACTGCAGCTCAGTAACTTGAACAAATAAGGCAGCTGGATTTCAACTGTCCTCCTCGTTGTTGTATCCTCCAGGTCGGATACAACGACGACGGCACCGTTGTAGCGGCAGACATCACTTACTACAGCAACGGAGGATGTACGCTGGACGAGTCGGCATTCGTAAGTGAACAGAGACATTAGTTTCTGTTACATGAACAGTCTTAGAAATATCACAGATGCTTCGGTGTGTAACATTTACCGTGTTAGTTAGTAGCTAGTGTTAGCCCTTGCCTGATGAGCTACATTCAAAAAAGGGCATTTCTGTTTTGATATTTATTATTTTATTATTATCAGACAAAAGACATTTAATGATGTCAAATTTTTTATCTGAGATATTAAGATCATGAGCTTTATTTCTTAGATTTATTTCAATATCATTATATTCATACATTTTGTAATCAGGTTTGTAATTTCAATAAGGATGGAGGCAAAGTAATTAACATGATTTTATAGGTGAATAAATTGAACTTTGACCTTGTAGAGTAGCCTAAGTGTCCAATTTTCCAAATGTTGGAAAGTTTTCCTAACAAAATATCCATTAAGGGAAGATGGAAAAAAAATATATTGAATGCTTTGTAAACTGCATGTTTTTCAGATCATGGACAAAGCGATCCTCCACATGGACAATGGCTACAAGATCCCCAACCTGCGAGGTCACGGCGTGGTGTGTAAAACCTACCTGCCGTCCTACACGGCTTTCCGGGGCTTCGGCGGACCTCAGGGTCTGACGGTGATTGAGAGCGTCCTGCACGAGGTGGCTGTTCGCTGTGGCCTTCCTCCCGAACAGGTCAGAGGTCACCAGCATGTCATACAGGGCTTCTGGTGTTTACACAAGAGAGGAATCAGTTTATCAATCTTATGTTTGGAGTCACCAGAGCTCCTGTCACTTTTTTGAAAAGCATTATTGTTCATTATTGTTCCTGAAAAACGAGTAAGTGAATATTATAAGGAATAAGACTGGGACCTGGCATTTAGAAAAACAACATACCCATATTTCAAGGCTAAAATTACACTCCAAAATATATAAAAGTTTAACTTTATAACTGCAATCAGGTTAAATCTTACAACTGGTATCAAATCAATTGCAGTACAACCAGTAGCAGTACAGGAAACTTTCATAATATCAACACAAAAATCAGTAAACTGGTTGCTTTGTCACTTCCCGCCAGGTCAGAGATATCAACATGTACAGGGAGGAGGAGTGCTACACCCACTACAAGCAGCCCTTCTGCCCCACCGACATGGTCCGCTGCTGGGACGAGTGTCTAGAGAAGGCCGACTACCGGGATCGACTCCGAGCCGTCCGACTCTTCAACTCCTCCAACCGCTGGAAGAAGAGAGGCATCGCCGCCGTCCCGCAGAAGTTCGGTGTCGGCTTCTCCAAAGGTTTCTACAACCAGGTGAGCAGTTTGGTTTAGTCTGTAGGTAAAAATTCTCATTCAATGTGCCATATTCATAACCCAGACATCAATATTTAGCTTATTCATAGAGATAAAGGAGTTGTAAAGGAGTATTTACAAACAAACCACTTTTACAGAGCTGGATACCCAGTTAAAGTGGAGATTCATGCACATGAAACTTGTCTTGTGATTGATCATTTAAGGAACATGCTGATCATTTGCTTTGTCCAGGGTGCAGCGCTGGTGAACATCTACAAAGACGGCTCGGTGCTGGTGACACATGGAGGAACGGAGATGGGTCAGGGCATCAACACCAAGGTCATACAGGTGAGGTCATTAAGGTTTTCAAGAGTCTCACCTGTTTTTCTTTGGTTGATGTAAAGAAATTAACTCAGTTCAACTGCGTTCGTGTTACCAGATAGCGAGCCGAGTCCTGGAGGTCCCCATGTCCTCCGTCTTCATCAAGGAGACGAGTACAGGAAACGTCCCCAACGCAGCACCGTCAGCTGCTTCCTTCGGTACCGACGCCGTGGGCATGGCTGTCAAGGTTCATCTGCCTTTTTCTAAAGAAATGTTTTTGGTCAGAGGGGTATTTAGGCAGCTTTATCCTACAAGAGTTTAAAATATTTTGTTGATATATTTTATTGCTTTACTGCTTGATATTTATTCATTTTAACCCCATATGTAAAGAACTGTGGGTGACATCTTTGAACAAAAGGTGCAACATAAATGAAGTTATCAATTCAACTTAATTAGATGAAGCTAAATAAATCCCTTATATGTGAAGGCATTGTTATTTTTCACATTTATATTCAGGAACAAACTTGCTTAATTTGAATAACTGAATGTTATTCTGTTAGTTTGAATCCTCAATGTCAATGAATCCTATAAACATGATCCAAACAAATTTTGATGTGTTGTATTTATTATACAAGTCTGATTTTGCTTTTCTTTTTTAACATTTTACTGTTTAATTGTAATCTATTTATTCTATGTAGCGTTTTATAATTTCATAATTTTATGTTGACTTGTGTCTTTTATTGTTTGCTTTTATTATTGTTTATTTATTCTATTTACATTTTACCGTCACCTTTTTTTAATTTTGGTATCTTACTTGTATCTCGGTGTCCATATTTACCATCCTGTGTGTTTGTCAGTCAGTTATGAAGCAGTTTCTCATTCGACTTGTATGAAAAGTGCTTTATAAATAAAGCGTGACTAATGATTGATTGATTGATTGATTTCTCCTCTCAGGATGCTTGTGAGAAGCTGATGAGGCGCCTCCAGCCACTGATGGAAAGAAATCCCCAAAACACCTGGAAGCAATGGGTAAGTGTTTTTTTTTTTTTTTTTGCACGTTTATCAAAACAACAATTTATTTCATCATAAATGTTTTAATATCTTTAAACAAGAATGACTGATTTTCCTCCCGCAGGTTAATGAAGCTTTCTTCCAGAAGATCAGCTTATCTGCAACTGGATTCTTCATGTATGTAAACTGTATTTAAAGATCAGATTTGTTCATAATAATGTAGTTTTGTCCTCTATTGTCCTGCATCTTGGTTCAAACAACTACCAGTTCATATTTTATGTTTCTTAAAGTGAATAATTTACTTATTAATCGTGTTTATATCAAAATATGACTGTCTGTGTAAATGTAGTGGCTGTGTGTGTGTTGCAGGGGACCACCCACCGATGTGGACTGGGAGAAGGGTGAAGGTCATGCGTACTACTACTTCACCTACGGCGCCTGCTGCTCTGAAGTAGAGATCGACTGTCTCACTGGGGATCACAAAGTACTTTTACTCTTTACAAATTATAGATGTACTGTATGAAGGGAAAAAAATGTCAGTAAGTTAAAAAAAGAGTCTTTTCTTCTCTCCTTTGCCATCAACATTCCTCCTTCTGATCATTTGTAAACATGAATGTAAAACTTAACTACGTATTTAGGAATCCAAACATGTTAATGGCTCAAGATAAAGAAAAAATTAAAAATAGTTGTGGACTAGCTTGATACTGAAACCAGCTGGACAAGATTAAGTTAATGGTTAAGCCACAAGTAGAATACAGTGATTGCAACATTAAACTATCAGCTATTTCACACAAAAAGAGAGAAAAAGACCTTTCACACTGTTGTTGCTGCTCTCTTATACAATGTCTTTGCTTCTGATGATAAACACAAGAGAGGAAGGCGACTACAAAACAGGGGGAAAGGTTAAGGGATGAGAACTGGGACAAAACCGATTTATTTGGCTTCTTTCTCATTAACCTGAATAAGAACCTTTAAAATAAGGAACTTTTATAACCTCTCGTAAATATTGTTTGATGGTAATTAGACAAACTTGTCCTTTACGAGCAAAGTGAACTGTTTGTTTGTTGCAGAACATCCGGACGGACATCGTGATGGATGTTGGGAAAAGCATCAATCCTGCTTTGGACATTGGACAGGTTAACAGTACATTTCCCTACAGACTAACAAGTGTGAAACCCCAAAAGTCATCAAGCTGTCAAGCTCTGTTTGAAAATAACTTCATTTACACAGGTACATTTCAAATTTGATGCAAAACATCTTGGCTTTCAAATGTCCTTACGTGACTTTTCCTTCAACCCAAGAATAAAACTGTCACCTTGTAAAAAGCAAACAATAAAGATCATCCAAAACTATTTACCTGAAGACTTGTTGATCCCCAAAACCATCTGGCTTTTCTATTTTCATCTGCTAAAAAGCATCTGATTCTGATGTTTGACTACCACATATTTTGGGGGATTTTTATAGCTTTTAATGAGATATGAGGTAACAAAGCCTTTGCTTGTCAAATCTTTTAGAAGTGTTTAGAAGGGCAGATGTGTTTTATAGCTAAATTAAGCTTTAATATAGCTTTTATGTATAAATCATATCTGTGCGTGGTGTTCACCAGGTGGAGGGAGGCTTCGTTCAGGGTGTCGGCCTTTACACCATCGAGGAGCTGCAGTTCTCTATGGACGGAGTCTTGATGACCAGAGGTCCGTCTCAGTACAAGGTGCCGGCACTCAGCGACGTCCCGGCTCAGCTCAACGTTCACCTGCTGGCTAACACAGAAAACCCCCACGCCATCTACCTGTCCAAGGTATTGTTCTGTATTCCACTTGATTCATTTTCATCAGACAGGTCCTGAAAAATCTTGAATTTGTCTTGTTGCTCCAGGGTATCGGAGAGCCTCCAGTCTTCTTCGGCTCCACTGTTTTCTTCGCCATCAAGGCGGCCATCGCTGCCGCACGCAGAGAGAGAGGACTCGGGGAAACTTTCCCTCTGAGCTCCCCTGCTACAGCTGAGAGGATCCGCATGGCCTGTCAGGACCAGTTCACTCAGATGGTACGAAGCCTGCCATCCTTGTTTAGTAACATATCTCAAACAAAGTCAGATTTGGCATGTTTTCACAGGCTGTTTAAAATCATCAGCTCTCAAAACTGTCATTTTGCCTCTTCAAACATGCCAAATTTTGACTCTGTTTGGAGTTTCGCAGTGTCACAAATACTTTAACATCCATTGGGAAACTGTTAACTGTTAATACTGATAACATGTCGAACAACAAGATGACAAAAAGAGATGAAAACTCATGTGTCTGCTAATGTAAAGGTAACTGTGGCAAAGTAAACAGTCTTTTGTTTAGGCCAAAGTCTCACAAAAGTCTGCTGTTGAAGGGGAATCTTTTATGCAATGAAAGTTGTTATAATCACATGAAAACTATTTGAAGGCTCCAAACACACTGATGTTCAATTTTGATGCTAGCTTCCACCTGTCAGATACGTTAAATTGAGGTAACAAACTAAATTATTTAAGCAAAAATCATTCAAATCAGTTTCTAGTGAGAACCAGACAAATTAACCATCAACTGTATGTACAGCTTTGTTGAGACAGCTGACCTGCTTCTGCACATGTTGCCTATTTCATCGGTTTCTGCTTCTGATCAAATATAAACATTAATAAAAAAATATAAAATGGCTGTACAACAAGCCAAACCTCTTCCTGTGAAACACCTGATTAACAGCACATCCCGTCGCTCTTGCAGGCCTCATCTCCGACAGACGGGACTTCGCCGCCGTGGTGCATCGATGTCTGATCGGCCCACAAGGAGAAAGATCTGCGTTAGTTTATACACGCTATGACTCTACTGTGACACTTCAGGTCTTTGTTCAGAAGATACGATGGACAGATATGATTTCTCAGTACATATACAGAGTAAACACTGATTTATTAAACGTATACAATAAACAGTTTCATTATTTATTCTTCCCTTATTGAAAACAGTGATATTTTAAGACAAACGCACAAGCAAAAAAACATTTAAAGGTTCTGTGATTTCAAGAGGTCATAAGATATTAATTTCACATCATACATGGTTGAAAAAGAGAATAAATGTGCAATATAGGACTTTTTTCTTGGAATTGGACATATAAAGACATTTTATAGTGTCAGTAAAATAAGTGTGATAGTGATCATTTTAATTATACATCAGTTCACATTCAGTCTCGTTGTATTTTGTTTGAATTAAAGTACACAGTGTCAGTTTTAGATGTTTAAGGCCCACGGTTTGAAAGATCCTGGTTTGCCGGCTGGAATCTGCAAACAAAATAAAACAAGAAATAAAAAAACATTAACAAAAGTTTATACATTTATGTTGATCATTTTTAATACGATATAACAAATATAACTCTCCCTTCACTGCTCCCTAAATTCATGGACACGCATTGCCATGGCAACAACCAAAAGAGAAATATGGTGGAATCCAGAGCGATGCATCAGCTGTAGAGTCACCTCTCGCACTTTATCACAACAGTCCATCCACACTCTCCGCCTCTCTGCAGCCTCCCCACTTCTCTCTCGACCTGCGTTCAGCGTCTCTGTCGTCTGTCAGGAGCTGAGAGGACAGCGGCCGGACAAACTGCCTTCAAGAGGCTGACGGACGGCAGAAATTTACTGAACCGAAATAGTTGGCATGTCGGCTCCTCAGGAGGAAACCGACAGTGTTTGTATTTATTGATTCGTACGGTTAAAAAGTTGAAAACACATATTTATATACAGCAGGATGTTTGTGTGATTTAAACAGCTGTCTGCTCAGATTACGCTTCACTAAATGTGACAGAAACAGACTGAGATTCAGTGTGGATTGATACACTTAATAAAATGGAAACGAATCTGTTTTGTGAGAAAACACTTCCTATGTGAACTGGCCGTTCGCCAGCTCTCTAACCACCACTCAACGACGGGAGACTGTCATGTCCTCACACAGACAGACGTCTTCCTGTCCTGTGCATGAGCACCAACGCCCCCTGCTGCTGATTAGCTGGAATAGCGTTGTGCAGCTTGCTCCGAGCCACTGTGTTTAGATGACCATTCACAGAGACATAGCTGTGTACGAACGCCGACAGCGACTGTGAGGAGACATTCGCTGACAAAAAGTGTATTCGATTAAAATTGCTGATTCTACCTTTAATAGACGTTACGTTTTTATGTTTTCTTTAGTTTAATGAGCTACTTTAGTCTGGTTTACTCTCACAAATGGGTAACAATGAGGCAAGATAAAACAATAAGATATCAAATAACACCTCGGTTATTGTCTGATCAGTATTTTTACCTTCTGAGTGAACGGGGAGGCACAGGCCAGACAGGCTCTCTCCGCCGTTGCGGGGCTGTCCAGGGAAAACGGGCCGACTAGACCGGATTCTGAGCGAGCTGCCGCCACAGCGTCTTTGATGGCGAAGAACACTGAACTGCCCAAGAAGAGGATGGGTTCTCCAATACCCTGCACAGATCATGGGGAACATTACTTGTTGTGTGGATCGATGTCAACACAGTAGGAATCAGGGGATGCTCTTTGAAGACTTAATCTTAAAAAAGCATTGTTTAATGAACGATTTCTAGTACTTTTATCATATGAACATGTAAAGGTAATGAGTTAATCTTCATACAAATTTGCACTAAATTGCTAACTTCATGAACATATGTAGAAACTTACAATTCATCTTTAAATATTACAAAAATTAAACCAGGAGATGCTTTGGGAAGACTGAAAAGTTTGTCTTCTCTGTTTTTAACTAGCTGACAAGATTATACAGAAAAAAACAAAGATATAAAGAAGCAAAAACACATAAATTCAGGAAATTAAAAAGGTGTCTATCTGTACATTGCGACCTCTGACCTTTGAGGAGTAGATGGCGTGGGGGTTGTTTGAGTCTGAGAGCAGATAGACGTTGAAGCGGAGCGGCACATCGCAGACAGCGGGGATCTTATATTGTGACGGACCTCGAGTGTACAGAAGCCCCGAAGGTGAAAACTTCAACTCCTCCAGAGTGTAGAGACCCAAACCCTGCATGAACGCTCCTTCGATCTGAGACACGCAGGGAGGATACAAGGATGGAAGGAGAAGTAAGCAAACAAAACAAAAAAAAAAAAAAAGCAAAAATTTGGCATCTTTCTCTATAGAATCTTAAAATACTTCTTAGTTTTACATAAAAAAGAGGAGCAAGCAAAGAAAATATGCAGGAACATGTGCTCACATTCCTTTTGGATTTTGTGTAACACTTATTTTTCTGAATCCTGTTGAAGTTCTTAATATTTTCTGAGGAAGTTTCCTGAATTAGAGATAATATTCTGAGATATTACACATAGTATTACACATCCTTTGTATGAGCTTTTAAGAAAGAAAAATAATGTAGAAGCTGAATTGTATCAGAAATTGTTGATTTCCAGAAAATGTCCTTAAAAATCTGTTTTAAACCACGTAAATATTCATTTATATTTTAGACAGATTGAATTGCATGTTGCCTTTACAATTACACAGAACATTTGTACATGTTCAGGTGACCTGCTGTGCAACGACTACAAGAAATTTTTGGGATTAATGTCTGTCTTCTTTTTTCCCTTCTACTTAACCCCCCCCCCCCCCCCCCGAAAACTACATTTCCCACAATGCATGCTGATTATGTTACCCAGGAAGTGACGATATCCCGCCACTAGACTGCAATGTATCCACATCAATGCGATTTTTCGCAACAAGTGGAATTGAGAAATATAAAATAATGACCCCGAAATGTCCAGAAAGAGAAAAACTGATGCAGACGGAAGGCAGTTTCAAGAAAGACGGAAAGGAGAAAACATGTTTGTGCTTCAAGGAGAAAAAACTAGTTTGTGTTTTGTGTTATGAGGCAGCGTCTGTGGTCAAAGAGAACAATCTACGTTGGCTTTTTGACACTAAACATGGAGCTAAATATTCCAAAAAATATCACCAAAAAAATATTCTGCCCCTCTCAACTATGACAAAAAAAGTTTTGAACAAAGTTAATGTCATAACTTGTGTTTGATGTTATTTTTCTTTATTCTCTTGGATAGTTTGATCGTCGATTGATGGAGTAATGTGGGTTTCATAACCCAATGTATCAAAAGTAATACATTCAGAGTTATTTAACATTAAGGAGTAGTTACATTTATTTTACATTACATTACATTTGACACCCCTGCTCTAGTAGCTATAGTAGCTGTGAAATAAAGACATACCAGATATTTTTCTATTTCTGTCTTATAGTTGACAGCAAAGTTTGAAAAGAAGAGAATCACCTGGCCGATGTCCACTGAGGGGTTCACACTTCTGCCGATGTCGACCACGATGTCTGTCCTCACCGTCTACGAGGACCGAAAAACATTATTATCCCAAACTGTGAAATTTCCACTCCACTGATGTTCAGAGTTAAGATGAAGATGTTCAGTTCTGACCCTGTAGTCTCCTGTGAGGCAGTCCAGCTCCACCTCGCAGCAGCACACTCCATATGTGAAGTAAGCGTAAGGCTGACCCTCCATCTTCTCCCAGTCCATGTAAAGATCTGGACCTCTGAGGACACACAGAGGAAGCTGGCACGGTTACTTGATTTCTTTAATTTCAGCCTTAGATTATGTATTTATCGTTCCATTGTCACAATACAAACTGCAAAAGATTTATCAACTACGGTGATGAGATGTTTGTATTGTGTGTAAGGATGCAGGGACCTGGTCTTCTCAGTGTCTGATAAGATTTTAGATGTTTTATTACAGAAAGTGCATGAAACCCATGACCAAAACAGTCATACATCCTGTCATTGTGTTACTTATAGATGGATGAATTATAGTGAAAATAATTTATTTCCCTTTTTGCTGGAGACCCCCTGGAAACCCCTCAAGGACGCCTGAGGGTCCCTGGACCCCAGTTTGAGAGCCATTGTTCCAAATGAATAAACTTCAGGTTGTTCAATTTATTTATTGTTATCTCAATAACATTTTGCCTTTTGTCTTAAATGATTATTTCAGTATATTTAATACCTTTCACATCTATCAAACCAGGAAAAGCTTCAGCTGTATTTTAAAGAACTTTAAAGATGTCATATTATGCCTTTTTCCCAGTTTAATATTTTAACTTTTGTGTTCTATTTACAAACATCTCAATGTCTTTATGGTCAAAAAGCACCTAGTTAAAGCTGTACAAGTCATGGATGCAGCCTCTCTGTCTCACTTGGCCTGAAACGGGCTGTTTTGTGTCTGATCAGTGCCTCTCTCTTCTGATTGGCTGTTTTCAGAGTGACGTACACCCAGGCCAACCACAGCTAATGGATTGCTGCCTGCTGTATCTAGGTAAAACCAGGACTAACTGGTAAATTGTGATGGCCACCACTGAGGATAATGTTATCCAACCTTTAGAAGGCTGTGCGATGACACTTTTGCTTCCTGACATCCAACGACTAGGAGAGAAACTAACGCAACCATAAATGACAGAGTGCACATAAATTAGGTACGTAACATAAATAAACATATTTTGCTTCTTTCAGGACGGGCAGAGGGTCGTGTTGGAGGAGCGGGGGGAAAACGCTGAGCATGTAGTTGTGACATCACAGCCTTACGGAAGTAAGAACTGTAGTTCAATCAATACATTCAAGGCCAAATTAAAAAACCTACTTAAGACCAATCAGCTGTGTGACCATTGAGTCTAAACGCCATCTATGGTCTTGATTTAAATTGACAAAAAGTTCTAATTGACATGGTGGGTTTATGTGATGTGCTGTGTGTAGTTTTGTATTTTGTATTTTTGCTTTGTACTGTTTGTTGTTGTGCTGTTGTATGTTTTTTGTCGGGGACTACAGATGCAAACTAGCTTCAAGCTAACGCTGGTGCAGTGCATCTTCAATGTTTCAAACTGCACACTGTCCCAGTCAATAAATCAATCAATCAATCAAGACCAAATGGCTTGTTTAAAGGCAGTTTCTGAATATGGACTGTGTGCATTTCTCCATGGACGGAGCGTTTTGATACTTCCACAGTATTTATACAGCACCTAGACCTGCTTTTTAATCAAACAGTATGTCTCCTTTAAACGCCATATATAGGATTTCTAACAGGGGTCCTAGAAACCAGAACTCAATGAACTTATCCCCAGAGGGGTTTTAAAAAATATTAAGAAATTCCTCCTTGTTAACTTTTACTCGCTTTTGCACAGCTGAGTGCATGAATGTTGATTTTATTTACATATTTTGCTCCTGAAATACGACGTTGAGATGATGAATTCACACAATAAGCCTTTTAGTTATTTTATCTTCTATTTTGATATTGTGCAAATAAATAAACAAATAGAACAGAAATATAGACTAAGTTTATATCAGGCTTACCGGTGGAATCCAGTAGCTGATAAACTGATTTTCTCAAAAAACGCTGCTCTCACCTGAGTACAAAAAAAAAAGAGAAAGAAACAGATTTACTGTACGTCTGTTAGCTGGCGTCAATTATAACTTTTCTTATTAAATCGTACCCAACTCTCCCATGGTTCTTTGGGGTTTTTCTGCCTGATTGGCTCCAGTCGCTGGTACAAAGTCTGGCAGGCATTCTGAAGAGAGAGAGAAAAATCAAAATTATCCATATTGTTATTATAAAGATATGAAGTCTTTTACAAAAACAAAAACCAGGACAGTCGTGTCGTAAGTATTGAATATTCAGTAAAAAGTAGCAATACATAAAACAGACTTATTGCTTAAGAAGACCCAGCAAGAAACGCAGGAAATAAGACTCGACCTTGACCGCCATGCCGTTGGCGTCGGTGCCGAAGGAGGCACCAGAGGGGCAGGTGTTGGGAACGGTGTTGGTGCTGGTCTCGCTGATGTAGATCTTAGAGGGCGGGATACGAAGCTCCCGACTCGCCACCTAACAGCAAAACAGGAAACAAACCCTGAGGTGAAAGAATACATTTCATACAGGCGGACTAATTTTGATTGTTAAGAGTCTTGCGATGAATCTGAGGATTTATTGCGCTGTTGGACTATCAGATTGCTTGTTTTTTATGTTTCAGTTGTATTTTACCAGGATTACTTTGTCTTGAAGCGTTCTTTTTGAAAATGACCACAACGAACAGCAAATAAATTATAGTACATGTTTATATTTATGTAAATTTGAGTCTATGACAGTTCTTAATGGTGCTGGAGCAGCGGGTGGATAAGGCGAGAGATTTAAACGACAGATAAACCTGTACTATAGAGGTACAGGTTATTGTATGTACTGTATATGCATACTGTTTCGACTTTAGTACCTGTTGCATTTTGGTGTGGATTCCTTGACCCATCTCCGTGCCGCCATGAGTGACCAGAACAGATCCGTCTTTATAGATGTGGACCAGAGCTGCAGCCTTTTACACAAAGACAGACAGAAAATAATTACATGACTAATAAAATAAATAAATACAGCAGAGTTTCAGGGCCACTGTTAGAATAATAATTTGAGATTTTGAAAATTAAATCATGATATGACAGGAAAACGGTCGTATTATTCATGAATAAAGTTGTAATTTTTCAAAAAAAACCACCAAAAAACTAATTTTCCTGGAAATTTTGAGTAATTTGCAGGTATTTAATGGTTCATTTTTTGGACATTTTACAGAGAGAATGGTGCAATTAGCTACAAATTATAAGAAAAAACAGAGGAAGTTTTAAGTTTCCACTCATTAAGTGTCCATTACTTAAATTTGGGTTCATACATAGATGTTAATTTGCAAAAATTCTTAAGAACTTTGACTCTTAACTCTTTTAATGTGGTAATGTCTGAAACGCTGGATGTGCATGTGAGCTAAGATTCTTACAAACATCAGCCAGTATGAGTTGGAAAACTCCCACAGACCTGATTTAAGAAGCTCTCTGCAAATGCGATGCCGTATTTAATGGGGATGATGGACATGCCCTTCTTCTTCCAGCGGTTCTGCTGGTTAAACCGCTCCACAGCTCTGCGTCGGGCGCCGTAGTCGGACTTGACTTTGCATTCCTCCCAGCAGCGACGCATGTTCTCCGGGCTGAACTCGAACTTGTAGGGGGTGACTGACGGCCCTTTGTACATGTTGATCTCCCGAATCTGATGAAGAATTTGCTAATTAATGGGATGAAATATGTGATATTGAGCAGTGTCTTCTACCTCCAGTTATTGGAAAGGTGTTCCTATTTATTGTTTTATTATGGTATTATGGCATGACAAGATGGAGTGCGACCTGGTCTACAGGGCGCTCCAGCACCATGGCCACGTCATTGACCATGTTCTCGACAACCATGATGCTCTGGGGAACACCGAAGCCCCTGAAGGCGGTGTTGGAGGGCAGGTTGGTCCTGCAGGCGGCGGCACGGCCTCGCAGGTTGGGGAAGTTGTAGGCGTTGTCCATGTGAAGCAGAACTTTCTCTACTATCTGCAAGGGAGAGAAATTTTAATGATTACACCACATTTACACTATGTTTATGAATCAAAGTTACTCTCAGAGCAGCCACACGTACTAAATACTGAACGCGACAGGTTTTACCCACCAGAAGAGATTCATCGATGGCGTTTCCAGCGTTGGTGTGATACTGGATATCAGCAGCCATGATCCTGCCATCATTCATAAAACCGACCTGAAAGAAACACCAAAACTTCACCATGTTTGGATCTTCACAAACAGTTTGACCACTTAAAATTTATAAATTATCCTTTATTTGCGATATAAAACTCTACTTTTCAAGGAAATTAATCTATGGAAGCCGACTTGCTTGCAGTAATTTTATTTAATGCCGTTATCTCGAGCTCACACGTCAATTATTTCGTTATCTAAAGAAAACAAGCTTTGTTATCTCAAGATAGCAAGATAATCAATCTGTTATCGAGACAAAACAAAAGGTTGTTTCCTCTTTTTACTTATGATGTTTATCAGAGATCAGGAGACGCCATGCCAGCGTACATAGATAGCATCTTCACAACTGTAGCGACTGATTAAAGCCTAAAATGTCAGATCAAGGGGTACTCATTATCATTAACAGCACCTTTATTAATGATATCTGTGTCACAACGAAATGGCAGGTTGATTAACACTTGGTCATAATATGATGGGATGTTTCATGTAGGAGAACTATCAAACCTTCCAATACCTTTCTACCTTTCAAAGACTTAATAAGAGAAAGGAAAGTGGACCAAGAACCAACTTATTAGCTACCAGAACGCTTCTTGTGCTTGATCTAAATATTTGAGCCGTCCATGTGAGGGAGACACGGAGAGGACAAGACAGGAATGAACAAACGTGAATGAGCTCCACCCGTGATAAATCTTGTGATAAATTATCTCGTTATCTCAAGAAACTGGCCTTTTGTTTTCTCGAGATAAATTAAGTCATGATCTCTAGATAACAACATTAAAAAAATAATTGCAAGCACGCCTTCTGTATGAATCCTTTAAATCAGTGATACATTATTTCCTTCAGTTACTTTATTTAAAGGATTTTACGAGGCCTTTTTACGAGGTTTAAGTGTACAGTATTTCACAAGAAAAATGCAAAAAAAAAGGGAGTGTCTGAAAAAATCACCATAAATTTGTGCGATTTATTTTTCCCCCCTTTTTATCCCTTTAATAATCTTGTGACCCCTCAGATTTATCCTGTGGATAAACCGCTTATTTGAAGTCTTATCTTTGAAATCGTGCTGAGAATAAAAGCCAAAGTGTGTTGCTGTACCTTGTATTTTCCGAGTATAGGGTGACGCCCTCCAGTGATCAGCATGTCCTCACCTCGTTCCAGGACACAGCGGACCGCCCGGTTAGTCCTGAATGGATAATAAATAAATGACTTAAAACAACATAGAAATACTTATAAAGTCTCCTTTTTCTTGTCATTTATTGTTTTCTTTGGTCTGAAAAAGGAATTTGAGATTTGTTTTTGAGTCATAATTGTGTTCTTTAGGACTGCAGACTCTTAATTTATTAAATTACGTTGTGACTTACTTCCACGCAGCTACAGAGGTGATCGAAGCCAGTATGGCGGTTTTTGTGACTTTGCCTCCAAAAGCTCCACCGATCCTTTTGACGTGACAGGTGACTCTGTTGGACGGGATGTCCAACGTCTCTGCAACTGCTTCCTACAGCCAGAAAAATAAGAAATATGAAAATCAACAGCGTATAATCGGTCATGGTAGCTATAAACTGCTAAGAAGTAATACATCATGAACCTGAGCGGCGGTCGGCCACTGAGTGGAGACGTAAACGTTGAACTCTGTCTCCTCGCCGACAGGAACAACCAGCATGCTCTGTGTCTCCATGTAGAAATGCTCCTGGCCGCCCATTCGCATAACTCCTGAGGAAAACAATGACAAACGCAGTGAGATGAGTAAAAAAAACACTAGGAAATGGATCTAAAAGAAGAGCAGCAGTCACTGAATGAGGTCACCACTACGCCAAATCTTTTAGGTCACATATGGATTAAAATTTGTAATAAATACTCGTCAATCTGCTTCAAGAATTACATTTTAAAGGCTGTCACTTATCTCGTGATTCTTTACAGATTTATTAAAACTGATGTGTTGCATCTTGTGTGTTTTCTTCCTCTGACACAAACAGAATTTTACCTTCATAAACCTGATCGACAGTTTTGAAGGCCTCTGTCACGTTTCCTTTCTCGAGCGTCCTCTGAGGCTCAAAGAAAGACGACTTCTCGATGGCTTCCTGTCACAGTGAGAGACGACAAACACCTTGTACTGTAAGTCTGAGATCACAAAAGTCTACTTTAAATCGTTCAAGTCACAGAGCTTAAATTCAAAATATGGCGTCTTGATTTGGTTTCGATGACACTAACGACTGAGCTGAACTCCACAGACCTCTATGGTAAAAACCGGCCCTGGCAGGTCTTCATAGCTGATCTTCACGGCCGCGGCGCCTCGTTTGGCGTGCGCCCTCGTGTCAGCAACTACAGCACATATCATCTGACCGATGCACGACACCTGGGGATAAACGTTAACAAAGAAAAAATACACTGTAGACACTAAACATGATGATCTCAGCGGCTTGTTTTCAGGTTCCTGTGAAAATTAACACTGATGAAACGAGACTGGAATTAATTTCATCCTTCCTGCCTTGTTAATGTTGTCATAAAGAACAGAAAAACAGTTTTTATACACTGAAATCTCATGTGCTGACGCAGTGAATAATATATCAGCAATATATTCTTTTACAATGCAAAAGCTTGTTGTTGTTGGTGTAAGAAAGATTTCTATCATGTAAATTATTAATGTACATGTTAAAACTATATTATTACTGCATAATTTTATTTCTATTAACATTTAATTTAATGTTTGTATATATTTTCCATATTAGTAATATATTTATCTCAACACAATTTTGCTCTATTCCAAAAAAGCCAATCGTTTTTCAAATTCTTGGATATTTTCTGATCAGTGCAGAGAATTACAATCAGTCAATTAATCAATCAATCGTTGCATCAATTTGCCGCTTTCCACTGTTTGCAATACACCTTCCAAATTTCACTTTTCAGGCAATTTTATCAGTTAAAGAAGTCTTTTATTCATAAAATGTGTATTTCTTTTTGCCAATAAGAGCAGTTTATTTAAGGATTTATATACAGTCCACCAAGACTGTACATACAACACACACACACACACACACACACAGTCTACCTCTGTCTGAGCGAGCAGCTCCTCATCGTAACCAAACGCTGAACGGACTTTCTGTCCAGGAATATCTTTGGCCGTGATGACGTCGACAACACCAGGGAGCTGCAGAGCTTCGCTCACATCCAGACTTCTGTTAGTCAAAACACACGATTAACACATGAACTGTGGGTTTAAATTAGAAAAGCGGGTCAGAAAAACTGTCACTTCTCCTTACGTGATCTTAGCATGCGCTCGAGAGCTGGTGACCACAGCCAGGAAAAGCTCCCCGTCTGTTCTGGGGAGGTCGTCGCAGTACACAGCCTCACCTGTGGCCTGGCTGATGGCGGAGCGGTGCATGATGGGACGTCCCACTGGGTCCTGGTCATTCTGGCCCTCAGACACGCGCTGAAGAAGAAGAAGTTATTGAAGACATATTGTTGAAATGAAAAATAACCCTCTTTAATGCTCAGTAGCCAAATGTATTTGAGTTTATTTAATGCAGGTTTTGAAGTTTTAAACGGTGCTGTTAGGTGGTAAAATTCATTTCAGTACCTACAAGGGAGAATGTCTGTAATTTAAGTTAAAATCTGTAATTTTGACTTGTTTACAAAAGCAAATATAGGCTGCAAAGATGCAAGACTAATTAAAAAAACTTCATCTCTTGCTTAAGATTTGATCACACACACTTATTTCTGGACTTAGTTACAACCTCTTCATACTCTGGATGAGTGATATGTTCTGACCTGGAACTCCTGCAGGCTGGGTTGGATCTCTCTGGGTAAAGGATGAATCTTCTCAGGAGGCTCATCCGTGATCACATTCTGTGAACCAAAAGAAAAAGTGGTTAAACGAGCAGTAGACGAACAAACAATGAATATTTGTGGAGAGACATTTTTTACAATGAATGCACAGTCGTACCAGTTCTGTGAGCTTCTGCAGGACCTCCAGGTTGAATTTGAAGAGGAAACTGAGAGCCAGGGAGCGACGAAACTCTACTTTTCCTCCAGGAGCCGATGGAGGAAGGACCAACTCATCCAGGAGGACGTCGTAGGCCCGACTGAGGGTCTCATCATCCCACGGTCTGGAGGAAAAGCCAAAAGGGTTTTCATTTTAGTGGCTTTCAGATTACATATTTTATTTTTCACTTGTTAACTTGTTCACTTGTTTTCAGGTTAACATGTAGCAAGAGGACAGGATGACAGGAGTAACATAAAAGAGGACAAAAGCAAAAGAAAACGAAAGAAAGGAAGGAAGAAGGCAGAAGAGAAGGAAGATGAGAGGGTGATATGAAGAAAAAAGGGAAACAGACAAGAAGAAAGAAGGAAAGTGGAGAGAAAAGGAAAGAAACTGGAATGAAGTCGAGACAAAAATCACACATAATGAAGAAAGGACACAAAGGAGCCAGAAACAAGGAAACCGCTGAAGAAAATGAGTAGGAAGGATTAAAGCAAGACAGAATAAAATGAGACAACTGAATAAAGAAGGAAAAAGAAGAGAATACAGCTATTATTTATTTCTTTATTTTAAAAAATTAAAACACTGATGAGACTAAACAATCTAAAATCGAGCACTGATCATGACTCCGACCTCGTGACGATGGCTGTGCAGGTTTTGGCGGCACTGACGGTGGTCGGTCCCAATCCTCCGTAATAAATACCGACATCCTCCACCAGTCTGAACCCTTCTGAGAAAAACACCCTCATGCCCGTCGTCACCGTGGCGAAGGCGCTCTCCTTCCTCGGAGCCTGACGGAAAGCTCGAACAAACTCCCCCTGCAGGACCAACAAGGAACTAGTTTTTTACGTACCTTTTCAAGTAGCTTTTAAAAACACTGTGATGTGATACGTTAAACCTTTTCGCTTTGTTTATAATAAAAAAAAAAAGAAGAAGAGCAAATAACACCAGGAAATTAAATGATGTTCTCAAAAATGTATGTACCATATCTTTTAGTTGCATCCATTTCTGGATTTTCTCATTTAAAAATCGACTGTATTGATATTTTAAAGCTTTTTACAGCCTTAAATATGTAAAATGTCAGACTTGAATTGGTGAAAGGATCAATGATGATGATGTGACTCTTTGTGATAAAGGAATTTATATAAAATTTGTAAAGAAGGACAAGTTTTGAGGAAGAACATTTGTACCTTTCTGGAAAAAGGAATAAAAACAGAGACTACAATCTCGTCTGGCTTCAGGATGGTTTTTCCGAAGCTCACAAAGAAGTCTTGATTCAGAGGAACGTCTCGTCTTCCTCCTGGTGGATTCAAACAGAATTGTTAATCAGGAACTCGATTCTACATGTTTCCTCGATCTTACCGATACAGAAGCTGTCGCAGGTTTCTCATCTCTCAACTAAACCTCTAAAACGAATCAATAAACGAATCATTGCTGGTGACTCACCGCTTGAAATAACGATCACTTTGCAGTTTCCGGCAGCCAGAACAGGGTTCAGATCTGAGTTAGGGTACACACTCATGATGTTGCCTCCAAGAGACTTAATATGCAAAACATATGATATAAAAAGTGTAAATTTTCATGATTATACTTGTAAAAATGTGGCCTAATTTTTCATAGCTGGCTGCTGGTGGTGGTAAAGCAGTAGCATTTCTTCATTTTACTCTAAAAACACTGATGTGACGTCATGTATAAATGTCATTTATTCTTCATTATACTTTTTCCAACTACAGATTAGAGAATAAAAGGAAATATGGAGGAAGTAAAGATTTTAAAAAACACAATATGTGCATTTCAGATCTGATGTGTACATTGAATTTCCATCAGTAATGTTGGAGTGAAGTCTACTCACGGCAACATTGCGGATCTGTTGGCTTCCCAGGTTCCTCAGCTGCTGGATCAGGGCTCTGAACAGCTCGGTCTTCTCCTCCGGAAACTGGTGGACCAGCTTCTCCAGAAGAGACAGGAGCTCAGACAGACTGCATCCCGCTCCGACAAAAACACCTGCAGAGAGACAAGTTAACCACGAGTGTGTTTGTTTTTTCTTGTCTTATGTGTCACATGAGTTTCATGAAGCTCTGTGACCTTGAATTCTAAAAATCCTAATTTGTCAATGAAAAAAAACAAAACCAGATATCTTTTATACTTGCAGGCAGAATTACTGTCACATCAAAATGGAAAGAACAAAGGGAGAAAATCTCACTGGTTAGTAGTACTGCTGTGAAGAAGGTGGAGGGTACCCACCCTGTGGCGTCTGAGTGACCTCGAACAGCTCCGTCACTCTGGTTGGAGATATGATCAGCGGATGCAGGACGCCTTTGAACTTAATATCAGGACCTTCGACACAAAACAGAGACAGCTCAGTGTGCTTTAACTGGGTCAACTGGGATTTTTCCTGACTCTGACAGTAAATTATCAACTGTACATTATCAGTAGACATTGCTTTTGTTCAGAGGAAGAAAGTATTTTATCTGGATTTCATCAATCAATATCATTAAAACAGAAAGGATCCGGTCTGTAAAACCATGAGCAATTTGTCAAAACTAAAAGGTTCATTTGTTTTATTTTTTTGATAACAGTTTGTGAAAATAGAACAAATGTTTTTTCTAGTTTGGAATCGAACATTTCAGGGTTTTAAGCCGCCATAAATAAAATAAAAACAACTAAAAAAGGCTACAGGCATCTTCCAAAAACCCTTCCTACTGTTGTCAAAAGTCTGTGAGATTAGAGCTAGAAACAGTAATAATAAATAATTTAGTCATGTGTGTTCCGCCATTAAAGTTGAGAAAATGCTACAAGCTTTATCATGCTTTGTTATTATACAGTAGGGCTATTTTCATAATTTGTTTTGTATAGAAAGTGAAAAACGCCCGTTATAATTTCTAAAAGCCTACAGCGACATTGATCAACAGTCTAAAATCCAAAGAGATAATCAGTTTACCGCCGTTTATGACACAGAAAAGATTCAAATCCTCACATTTCAGAAGCTGCAACCAACAAATTTTAGGCATTTTTGCTTAAAAACGATTCTCAAAGTAATTACAGATGAATTTTCTGTCGATCGACTTATCGTTGTCTCTGAAACAATCTCACCGAAAAGGTCTTTTAAATTTGCTGTAAGTCATCCTGACCTGTTTCTCTGTGACAAACTTTAAATAGAACAATATGTACTGAATGTATGTTGTTGTCCATTGATTGTTTCTATATGTATATATCTATATTTTTCACCCACTTGCAAGTACGTTGAGAGCCACTAGAAACCGGAGTCAGATTCCTTGTACACGTAAACACACTCAGCCAATAAAGCTGATTCTGATTCTGATACCTATGTTAGTGTTGCCCATGACCAGCGGAGCTTTAGGGTTACTCGTCTTCAGCTGGACCAGCTCCTCCAGCGAGGCGGGGGACACCCAGCTCATCCTCTCCCCACGGAAGGTGAGAGTCTGTGGGCTCGCTGTCTCCGCCATCAGCTGGGAAGAAAAGAGCCATTTTCACATTAAAATTACTATTAAAAGTGCTTTGTAGCATCAAGAATGTATCAGCTTTAGGCTTGATGTAATCATGCAACAATTCAGTGCTGTTCTTTTAAATAACTCACTTTAAACGTCATGCTGTACAAAATGTGAAATGTGTTCATTCTAATTCATTTTCCAAGGGTCTTTTTTGACCGCTAACACCGAATAAATTAACCTCTCGTTGTGTGAAACGACTTACAATCAGTTCTGGAGGGAAGATCAGCTCCTGTGTCGGGTCCAACGGCAGAAACTCGCTCTTGTCAAACAGCTGTGGCGTCTCCTGGAGCGCGTTACAGGAAAACAAGCAGTGATACCGCATTTATCAAGGAATAATGCGTGAAGGGAAATAAATGCATCAAGAGAAATGGAAGTTGAGGTTTCTCCCAACTTGACCTCAAACGTCTGAGGAGGGTGTGACTGGTATTAGTTACAAGTTAGACGACAACGAAAGGCAAAGAAAGGAAGAAAAAAATGATTAAAAATGTAGTTTTAGTGTGTTTTATATATAGTTTTTATTCTTTCTTCTTCTGTGTAAAGCGTCTTTGAGTACCTTAAAAAGTGCTCTACAAATAAAATGGATTGTTATTATTATTAAAATGTTAAAGAGATGAGGAAAAGAGAGACAAAATTAAGAAAAAAGGGTTAAGAGAAGGATGAAAACTAAAAAAAAAAAAAGTGTGTCAAAGGACAAAGTTCAAAACAGGGAAAACAACAAAAAGAAGTGAAAAGTGAAACAAAAATGTTAGAAAAAAGAAAATTACCAGTGATAAAAGATAAAATTAGAAAAAGAGAAGAAAAAAACAGATTAACAACTATCATAAAGGATCTAAAAAGTACAGGAAGAGCAAAAAAAAGCAGCTGAACTCACATGCTGAGGCTCATCTGTACTTTCTCCCTCATTCAGGCAACAATTCGCTCCATTCGCTTTGCAGCAGTCGGCTTCCTGTTGGTGATGTTACACTTATTATTACATAATGTTATTATCTGCATATCAAGAGGATTCATCGCAGCTACAGGCCCAGTGTAAACAATAAACAGCCCTACAAATAGATAAAGTTATAGTCTACTGTGATATCACCAGTCTGATTGTTGTGCTGATCATTATTGCATCATGGAACTTGTATTGGCTGCAGCGTTGAGCTTTGCACGTACCTGACAAAAGGTCCTGCAGCCGTCAATAATAGGTCGATATCCAGTGCAGCGACACAGATTACCTGGAAAGCAACAGCAGACGATAATTTGATTATATACTGGCTATCTAATCATTTCTATTACTGAAAACACAAATAATAAGCTCAATAAGGAAGCTTGTTTCTCTCAGATTTTAGTGAATTTCTACAATTTCTTCCCACTCAAACTTTCTGTTGGTACATCCACTTTCCCTACAATTAGTTGATTAATTGATTAGTCAATCGTCAGGAAGTTAATTAGCAAATATTTTGATAATTGATAAGTAGTTTCAGTCATTTTTCAAGCAACAATGTCAGAACTTTGATGGTTCCAGCTTCTCAAATGTGAAGACTTGCTGTTTTTCTTTGTCATATATGGCAGATCATTGAATATCATCACATTTTAGACTGTTAGTCAGACAAAACAAACAAACTGAAGACAACACTGTAGCCTCTGAGAGATTGTGAACGCGACTAAACGTTTCATCGACTAATAAAGAAAATTATCGATAATGAATATAATTGTTAGTCGCAGCCGTAGAGCGAATCGGTCGTTGGCTGCTGCTGTTTAAATATCTTTTAAAACGTACAACTGGTCAACCAACAACATCCACAAAAACCACCATGATCTTCAGATTGTTTCCAGAGATTCAAACACCTGCCGTCCCAGTTTCTTGCCATTTACATCATATCCCACTACAAAAAAGACAAATATTAGGGAATAAATCTAAACATGTGTGTCAGGTGTGTGTTGGTGTGTGAGCGTGGTACCAGCCAGAGCCTGGGTGATGTCCTCCATCGTAGGTTGAGGTTTGTTCCTCAGCAGAGTGTACATGGACATCACCATCCCTGGAGTGCAGAAGCCACACTGGGAGCCGTGAGCCTTCGCTATTCGCTCCTGCAAACACATCGTCCCAACGTCCGATGTCAATCGCACAATTACCGACAGCCAATCTCTGATGAGCGTGGTAGCCCTGCTCTCACCTGTACCGGGTGGATCCTGGTCTTGGTGCTGCCGACGCCCTCCACGGTGGTGACGGCGGCTCCGTGGAGCTGGCAGAGCGGCAGGAGGCAGGCGTTAGCTGAGTAATGACTGATGAAGCGGTGAAGGTAAAACTCTACAGAAAACATTTCAGTTGAACTACTATCAACTCTGTTACTACAACCGCTACTATTACTACTACTTCTACTGTTACTGGTGGTACTGGTACAACTTTTACTATTATTGCTACTACAACTACTTCTACTGTAATATGTGGCCAAAACGTCCACATATTAATGTGTAATTTTGATGCTTTTGAGCTGGTTTTCATTGTTTGATAGAGAGTATACAGTGATATCATAGGGTGCATCCCAAGTCTCTTAAATTGCATCCACGCTTCCCTCACTGGCGTCTTTTCCAACCAACCGAGGAGAGAGGAAACGAGGAAATTTGTTTTAAGAGACATGAGACGTCCTCTCCTCTGAAGCGTCATGTGAAGTGACGTCCGTTTCTGATGACGGCGACAGCTGATCACAGATGGAACAGCTGTCAGTCGACTTTAACAGCTGTAGAAACCATTTCTACTCGCATAATGCGTTTATACTATTTATTGATTATTTGCATCTGTATTTTTGATAACCCTGATAGTGAATTCATCATTCAATAACCCAGAATATGATCATTTCTTCTGAACACTGGAAAATATGTATTAGGCTAAATGTTTCAGGGCAAATGGAAATGATTTAACTCATATCAAACCCGACACTCAGGAATTTTCAGCCTCACATGTGACTGAATGGAAATGACGATAAATGATGTAAAATATAAATGTGTTTAACTGTTATTATGGATCAAATTAAAGTCAGGAAGAGTCTGTCTGTCAGCAAGAAACAGTTTAATCGAGGAAATAATAGATCATGAAAAAAATCTTTCTGATAAATGAAGAAAGTTGTTTATGGTTCTTTTGTTGATCAGACCAACAATTTACAGTTTTTTAACTATATGATGAATATATAAATAAACATAAAACCTGGGAGTGATACACTTAAATTTAATCTGTAAACTGTCTCCACTTCGGTATGCAGTGATGTATCAGATCAGTCTGATCAGCTGCAGCGTCCAATCAATAACTGATATCCAATAAGGGGGCGTGTTGGCCGGTAAAAGACTTCCGTGTAACCAAACATAAGTTATGTTTAAAGTTGAGGCTCTAGCATTAAAAATGTTTTTAATTGCTATATAATCATAACTTCTAAAGCATCTGGACTACACTTTGGTTTAAGATAACATAAAGGCTTAATGTTAAGTTTTCTCTTGCAGTGGTGGGGCACCGCTGCTAAATGAATATAGAGGAAACATTGGAGAATACTATTTTTATTTATATTCACTGTTAGAAATGTTATTTTGGCACCACAAAAACATGACACACAACTGAAAACTTACGATCGGAACATTTTAAAAAGCTTTCAAATGTTCTGACTGAAAATGATCTCCTCCTTTGTGTCACAAGGTGTCAGTAACACCGAATAATGTGTTATTTTCTAACCGGTGTGTAAGAGGCAACGTTCAGCGAGCGGACTTGTGGGCTCTGCTTTAGATTTGGATACGTGTGTGTTCGTGATCGACTGCTGGAGGAGCATGAGGAAGTGAAACAGATGTTATATGGTTTGGTGCCAGGAGGGGAAATCACCATCAACCACCGCAAAAATCCTGTTAACTCCTCGCAGAGGATGTCCAAACCACTTTGGCGAGATAACAAGCGCACACTCAGACCTCCTCTTGTTTTCTAATAATCTAATTTAGTAAATAAAATGGTGGAAGTGGCTGGTATTTTGGAATTTAACCAACTGCCATTGCTGAATAAATTGATTTTCCGGTCAATGTTGCATCCGATTCTAACAAACACTGACCATACTTGGTGGTTTTATCGCCGTCTCTATCAGGGAGGAAAACTGAGCAACTTTTTGGTCTTCCATTCAAATTTAATACAGTTTGCTAAACATACAGTAGTTAACTAGGATGCCAGACTCACTTTGTTTGAAGAAAACAGCACCGTTTCAATTTGCAGCTGATTGACAGCAGTTGATTTTGAGTGATATGGTTAAAATCTTTTCTCACAGTGAATGTAATTTTACATAAAATACAGTATTTTATGTACAATCAATGAGAAACTATTAATGGATAAAATATCTAGACAGTAATGTCATTTTTTGGCTAATCCAGCCAATAAGAATCAGACAAATTAAAGTACTTCATTACATTAATGCACACTGCTGCTTATTGATTTACAACATTACCCACAATATCCTAATCCCTATTAAAGGGATTTAAAGTCCAGACAGTAAGTATTTGGACAGTATACTATATTAAAGTGCCAAGTCTCAGCTTTGATTTGATGTGGTCTATCGTGAAGGATACGTGATGGTTTTGGTGGCGGGTTGGTAGCGCGACACCATGACGGTGCACGCCCCGCAGCCTCCTCCACCGCAGCCGTATTTGGTCCCAGTTAACCTCACTGAAGTCGCAGTCAAGGAAAATAAAAACCAGCCTCAAAAGGATGAAAAAGCAACCTTTAGGAGGCGCTCACATGATCGTTTGTGGTATATAAAAATCAAACAGAGCAGATTTGAAGGATACGCTTCTCTCTGAGGAAGGACAGCAGCATCGTTTCAGGGTCTGCATGGTTCTCTGTTATCTGTTATGACAGAAAGCAAAACCACAATCAAGTTTCCAGAGTTCACACCGAGGTTCTGCTGCAAAATAAACTTTGAGGTGATGATACAGTTCTTTGTCATCTTAAACTTCACCACTTTCATGGCACATAAGGTTAGAAAGAAATACAAGTATTCGGTATTTCCTCCAGAATTCTCTAAAACAATTATTTTCGTTATAGATTAATCAGTTTGTCAATAAGATGTCGGAAAATAGTGAAAAATGCCTGTTATAATTTCTTACATCTCATGGTGATGATTAACAAAATAACAAATTTATTAACAAATAAATTGAGTTTCCTATCATATATGACACAGAAAAGCTTCAATTTCTTATATTGAAGTAGTTGGAACCAGAATATTTTTGCTTAAAAAGTGACAAAACTGATTAATTTTCTGCTGATTAACTAATCAATCGATCAAATAATCATTGCAGCTCCAGTTTGGACCACAATGTAATGTTAAAATTATTAGTCAGTAGCTCGCTTATAGTGATTAATGAAGATCTCAGAACCATTATTGTCTCTATAATAACACATAATTTACCAACATGGTCAGCAAAAAACCTCCATAATATCTTACAGTAAGCAAATGTGAATCTGATTAAAATATACATATAAAAGTAGTCACTTCACTTCATACTGTATCATCTGATCATCATTCTGCAGGATATTGATTAGAAGTGAAGACAGAAAAACACACATATCTCAATAAATTTACTGTTAACACATGACATGACTTTACACCTTTAATCACTATATGTAAAACAGTCATTGGGCTTACTGTGTGGAAATCTGCACCCATGTAATTTAATTAATTCAAGCCTATCCGATTTACTTTCCCCACACAAAATGAAGTAACTATTGCTAAAGTGAGTTTGCAGCTTTATGAAATCTCTTATAGGTTTACTGAAGCTGCTTGGTTTCATCAGTGGATGTTCTTGTATAATTAAGGTTGAAAAAAGGGAAAGTTTTTGACAGTTTGGTCATATATTGTGTTTTTTTCAGCAGTGGTCATCCATATTTATGCGATATTGGTGGGGAATTAACTTTTAAAAGACAGATAAATGTTCAAATTCACCAGCCACCCACTGAATAGTGCTTATTTTGTGTCTGAAATCCATTTTCCCACCCTGGATATAGTCACAAGATGTAAAATCTTTAATAGCACAAACTGGTGTCCAGGTGGACAGATCTTTTCCCGTCACCGTATTTGACGGGTGACAGTTTTCGGTGCAACACCGGGACCTCATTTGAGACTAATTTGACTAGTTTCAGTTTAAATTAGTTGACTAGTTAAGCTGTCGAAGTCAGTGTCGCTGTTTTAGGAGTTAAAATAGATGTTTTGTCACTTTTATCTCCAGCAAAATAGGTTGGCGGTCAACGGCTGACGAGATTTGTGGCGTACATTGACTTAACTTTAGCCCCCCCAAAAAACTCTAACAGCTCAAATTACCGATAGCTACCGTACGATAAACGGTAAAATACATGATGTGAATGCTAAACTGACCTTCTTCCCGTTTACAAAGAGGCTCAAAGTGTTTCCTTCTTTTACTGCGGACATCTTTCAAGCGCAAGAGGCGACTTTACAAACACCAGGGGTCAAGTTGCTTCAAGTTGCGTCAACGGTCACTGAAGTTACACTTCCTGCTGCTCAGACCGTCAAAATAAAAGGAATTACTGAATCTACAACACTTCCTGCTGTCAAGACTTTCAAAATAAAACACCCAACTGAGTTTTTTTTAATAGTGTTTGTGTGTTTTTTAGGATTTTAAATTATTCTCCACTTAAAAAATCAGGATGTATATACCAAAGTTTGAGTCTGACAACTTTTTATTTTTTTCTACAGTTAAACTATATTGTTTTTTTTCTAATGTACTATCATCTGATTTCCTGCTGCTTGACTTTGACTTGATGCATCTGTTTGCTTGTGCAGGACTTGGAACTGTTCACCTTTAACCTAATGTGACCTGTATAACTAGAACAAACACGTTTTGTAGAGCAGGTTTAAAGCTAAATCATCATCAATTACATTATCTAGTTCACTTTAGAGTTACAGAATTGATCATTGCCATAGGCAGAAGTAAATCAATAGATTTAATATAACTGTTACTACTGTAAATAAGTTATCTGTGTGTTAAGTTGTACATTTTGGACAGTAACACAACCGTACCTCTGAAAACATTTTAGTATAATAATGACACTCTCTATGCCATTGCTTACAGACATCTTTAGGGTTTAGTGTAACTTTAAAAACAGAAAAATCTAGTGTCAAAAGATGAATTTTAAGAAATAATTCCTGCCAGTTATGTAACCACGAGTTGTATTTTATAATAATTAACCTGAACTCTGGTCAGTAGGTGAAGACCAAAGTGTGTCATGTCTATTGATTTCAGTCTGTTGTGTTTTGAAGCTCCTTTGAGAAAATGAAATATTTTGATCTTAACAGCTGAGTTATCAGTTTGTGATCATTATTCTCATTCTTTGCTAATGTACAAATAAGTAGAGCAACACATCATACATATCAGACAAAAAACATTTATGTTTTCCTGCTGGGCTGATTGCTTCAAAAATATTGAGATAAATCTTGTTTTTTAATATACATACAGTCGCAGTAATTGGAAGTATAAAGATGGGTGATCTCAGTCAATCAAAAAAAAAACAACAGGACTCAACTTTACCCTCAGAAAAAAATGTTCTTTTAAAGTTGAAATACCTCTGGACGTGTATTTTGATGCTGCTTACCATGATGTAGAACATGAGAAATGTGACTTTAAAGAGAGATTTTAGGAAGCTTAAAGTCTATTATTTGATTATTTGTCCCATTTCAGCCTCCATTTCTCTCATTAATCAACACCTGCTCTGCTCCTGTACAGAAAATTTGATGCATTGTTAAAAGGTTGATGCTCGCTGAGGGCAGGATATGGAAATAAAAGGTGTTTACGACACTACAGGGATGTTTAATGTCAGCAAGAAAGTGCAAGTGGAGAGTTATTCCACAAGAGGGAGCTAAAGGAAAAGACAACAGAGGAAAATATCATAGCAGGAGTATATAATCTGGGTATAAATCTGATTGTAAATGGTTCAAATATTCAAAATCTTGCCACTATTTTATGCACATCTGTTATTTTTGCTAGTTTATGCTGCATGAGTGTGACTTTATTTTGACTATCTGGAGTTCAGGCCTGCAGGGTTCAAAGCTCAGCTTCTTTTAATTTATTTGACAAGACAAAAATACATATACAAAGTCACAGCTTGTGGTCCTCTTTCAAGTCTTGTTTTTCTCCCTCTTCTCCTGTGCTAAAATTACCTCCATCCTACAGCAATCAAACCTAATAAATACATTTCATATTCTACTGAAACTGCAGGCCTTCAAGGTACTACATTCATTTAATTGTACAAATAGTAACAGAAAAAACTCAGACTTTACATTATATCATAAAACGACAAAGACATATTCAAAACTTCTTTAAGGGAAATAACAATTTCACATTTTTTCGCCCCCTTAGTTTTGTTAATTGAGCTTCTGCAAATGTTTCCTTACTTTGCTGAATCACAAATGTTGTAAAATTGAGTTTGACAGTAATGACAGAGAAGAGAAACTTTCAGGGGCGTGAAAAATCCTGACACAAGGAAATTAAGACACAACATGTGACTTTACGGTTGGACTGATAAACCCCCCCCCGTCATATCTGAAATCACATTTTTGTGCTCTCGACTGTTTTTGTTTCTCCTCCGATTGCACGTACTGTTTTTTTTTTGTTTGTTTATTTTGTTTTTCTAATCATGTTTCGCCCTGTTTTTTTCTTCTGCAAAGTTATTCCCATACCCATAAATTTTACAGATAGCATCTCTTTACAGGATAAAAATGTTATGTTAAAAATGTTGATAAGTCACCCTTTATGAAAGGCTTATCAGCATGAATTTGTGGCTTTTTTAATGTTAATATGTAGATAGTTTAGAACCCATTATTAAGAAAAGAATTGGGTTGCCAGCATCAAACTTTGCTTTGTCTTTTTAGCTCCTTAATGGATCATGCAGACCACCTGACCTCTGGAAAAGGACTATAAAATCCATTTATTATGACTTTCTTTATCATTTATAACTGCAGAATTGATGTGCTATTAAACAGTGATGAACTAAATAGCTAAAAAAGATGCTGGAGGAGGATTTTCCACAACCTGGCCACCCAAAAAGTTATAAATGATTTCTATATGAGCTATAAAGTATTAATAAATGAACCAGTAATGACGCCATATAGTGTTAGAAAGACTACAAAGGCTACATTTGATGCACAAACAGGAAGTAAATGACATTTCCGATACAAATTTGGGCCTTCATCTTCCTCAGATGGTATAACACTTATCTACACTAAATGTGGAGTTTTGTTTGTTGATATTGTACCAACTAAAGCGGCACACCTGAGTCATATCTGTGAGTGTGGGAAAGTCCTGGAGAAATAGCAGCAGTCATCTCTGCCCCTGTTTGATGTCTTACAAGTTTATTTACTCAGCTTTTGTTCCAGGTTAAAGATAAACGGTTCGACCTTTTCTCAGCGGATTGTGTTTCTTTAACTCATTATACCACGCATGATTCCTCAGGATGAGAAAAAACCCTTAAAGACAAACAAAACATCTCTTCCTTTTCCTCAGCGCTTCTCATAAATGATCATTTCAGGGTTTTATTTCTGTGTGTAGTGACCTTCGACCTCAGAGGGTTAATGTGCATGTTTTCTTCATTCCTGCAAGCTGCAGACAGAGTTTTAGTAGAACACATTCCTCCCGTGTGAGTGTCAGACAGAGTCAGTTTATTTACACAAATCACAGCATATTTGGCTGCTCAGATTTACGGCTTAAGATGGCAGCAGACAGGTCGAAGGGTCACACAGAAAACACACACAGACACACCCTCGGGCTACTGAAGCTCAAACACTTTCCAACCTGTTGACTCCTACAGTTTGTTCACTGTGGAAACTGATTTTAGCAGGTTTGTGCAGATCAAAGGATATATATACACTCTCTTGAAGTTGGTGAAAAGCACTTGGGGTTCTTTTGTTGATCAGTTTCTCCTGGTCGACTCGACCAAATTGTCTGCGAAATTCAGCAAATTTATGAAAACAAAACAGCAAAACAGCCTCTAAATCCTCAAAATGTGTTGTTTTCCCAACGTTCTGGCCGCCTGATTAAACTTCAGATGCCCCCTATTGGTGTGAAGTGTTACAGCAGCGTGTTTCTTGATATATAAATATATATATATAAAGAAAAAAATATCTTGTTTTAACTACAATTTGTGCTGATTGTACCTTGAAAGTCTTTTAGACATAGACAGCAGGTTAGCTGAACATGCAACTTGTCTTTCTGCATATTTGTAATAACAGAGCAAGCATTCAACTCAACACATAAGGAGATAAAAGTTTACAATAATAAATGATTATATCATATAACATACAGATGATAAAACAGTGATAAAAACCTCTTCGACCATGTTTAACATTAAAATGGTAAAATAAGATCCACAGTAATTGAAACTCTTAATATACATTTGTGCAGTTTCATTTACTGTATAACAGCTGTCAGATGAATATAGTGGAGTAAAAAGTTGATCATTTCCTACATCTGCACATAAAGTACAGAAAACAAACTTGTCACGTACGTTTGTGTGTGTTTGTGCGCTCTGACGTTGCTTCAGCTTTAAAAAAAAAAAAACAGAACATGTGGGGGTTTGTTTTTCCTTTTCCAGCATACATGCATCAGTCGACTATCGTCTGTCATCAGCTGAAATAAATCAATCTAATGTTGAAATGTTTCTCTCTCTCCTCCTCTTCCTCTTTCCATTGCAGATGTGATTCTGTGATCTTTTGGTCTGACTCTCTTTAACCCTCTCTGATCTTTCTCTCCTTCTGGATTTTTGTGCAATTTCTACAGTTTCCATTTTAATACCTGAAATATAAACCAGTAAACTAAGACCAGGCCGTGTATTTTGGCCTCAAAGTGTCACAAGAGACTCTTTGATTTTTCATTGGTGAGCAGAGTCAAGAGGCCTGAGCAGCGCTGCCAATTTTTTAGCCACATTTGATGGGCGGTGGGAGACAGTTTCCCTCTTTAAGTGCAGTTTATATGGGGCCAAGTGAGGAAACTACCACTTTTATTTACTTACTTGGCAATTAAAACTCAGAATGTGAAGGGAAAATGTTGAGAGTAATTGGAAAAAAGTTGTATGATATATGGGAATGAGAATCATTGTTTGCCTTAACCTACAATTAGTTGCCTTTAATTGAGCACTTTATGACCTTGTACTGCACGGCGGGTCGGTTTCTGTTTAATAAATTTACTAAGCGCTGTCCTGCTGACTAGATTATTGATTATAACATCTGTTCTGATAACCACTACATCTTTCTAACCTTCTGTTTATTTGTTCCTGTCCTCTCTTGTGTCTCAGGCATCTCTTGCTGGACCGCCACCCATCCTGGAGCCGCTCTGCTTCCCTCGCTGTCGCTGCCATTTCCTGAGGTTTTGGATCTGGTTCCTCATCCTGCAGGAGTTCAGCCTCACCTCATGTCTCTCTCTCTCTCTCTGAATGATGTCTTTATCCCTCTCTCTCTCCTGTGTGAATAATGTCTTTTCTTGTCTCTTCTCCTCTATGTATGTGAATGATGTGAGTCTCCCCTGTGTGCATGTGTAGCCTGTCCTCCTGCCAGGTCTCCATGGTGATGGAGGTCGCGTGGCTCAGGTCCTATTCTGTTCTGGTTGCACCTAGAAGCTGCTCAGCATCCTCTTCATCACATTCTACACACACACACATATATATATATATCTATATAATAAATCCATTTTGTTGTCCTGTTCAATGTTGTATCTTGTAATTTGTGTTCTATTATGTGCACACAACAGGGAGGGATCCCTCCTCTGTTGCTCTTCCTGAGGCTTCTTCCATTATTTTGCCTGTTAACGGGTTATTTTAGGGAGTTTTCTCCTTATTTGAATTGAGGGTCTAAGGAGAGAGAATGTTGTAAGGCTGCATAGACTGAAAAGCCCCCTGAGGCAAATATGTGATTTGTGATATTGGGCTATATAAATAAAACTGACTTGACTTGAATTTAAATACAATATGTTGTAATATTTATGCCTAAGTGATATTTATGGTATAGTAGCACCATCTTAATCTTATGAAGTCATTTTTCTGAGCTAAAAGAGATGAAACACAAAGGAGACTCTGCAGTTATGTTGGCACAAATTAAGACCTTAACATGCCTGAAGTGGATTTGCTCCACATTTATACCCTAGAACACAAACTACCATATAAAAACTTTTTTTTTTATGGCATTCATTTTGTTATTATTTACGACCAAAATCACTTGAATGCATGACCCATTTACAACCTCTGATTTTGGAAGACGGCGCTCAGGGGGAGGCAGCATCTGTGCATCTGCCAGGATGACGTTTTAAACCAAGTCTGAATGTCTCTGGTTAAAATTACGGTTAAATGTGATCTATATGGAGTCAAAATATCAGACCAATATTGAATAAAAGTCATTTTACATTAGAGCAAAGCAAAATATTTTTAAAAATCCATGTCAAGTGCAATTTAGAGCTGCTGCCAGGTGCGTCATTTTTGTTTTCTTCTGAAGAAAACACAGTGGAGTAGTAGTTAGGCCTCAGTGGTGGGATTAACCCTTAAAAACTGATTCATAATTAGTCTCTATACCAAACTTCTGTGTCTCAAATCTATTTGTCATTCATAAATACCTTATTCATGACAAAATAAATGGTTGATTAATCCTTAATGAAGCTTTCAGAGAGCAGACAGACTAGATCCTTTAGGTTTATGAAGGAAAAAGATTCACAATCACTCTGTATTTTGGTTCTATGTTAGCTAAAACAGGAGAATATAACAGCCATCATGATTTAAATAAATACTGAATGTGAAGAGTGAATTTTTAAATAAATACGGATCAAATTTGACCTTGAACACCCTCTGTTATATGTACAAAAATGTGTATCATTGATAAAAAAAAAAATAAAAAAGGTTTTTGTATATTCAGGGTCACTTTAGGAAACATAATAACATTTCAGGCTAAAGGAAAGGCGTTTAGGGTGTTTTCATGCTCTCAAAATTAAAAAATGGGTCAAATTTGACTTGAAAAGTTTTAAAACTGTAAACTTTGGCCAGATGTAAAGGCCTTTTGGTATCCAAACTAACAAGGTGTTATCCTCTGGGGAGCATGAATGTGCTCAGTAAATTTTAAGGCAACTTGCAGATTATGTTTTGTGGCAATAACTGGAAGTTTTGTCCTAAAGGTGGGGCTAGAGAAAAGTTCAAGCAGCCACAAAAATCACTCGAATTTATCATTTGGGGGTCATAAAATTTCATGCTAATATGGCCAATAGTTGGGTGAATGTATTTGTTTTTGCAAAATGGATGTGAGTCTGATGTCAGAGACGTCATCCTGTCCAGACAAATTAGATTCTCTGAAATTAAAGTGCAAATAGTGACAGACAGACGTATGTTTCTGAGGTGGAGTCAGTTTATTTCAGTCAAATGATCTCCCAGCATCCTCTCCCACCCTCTGGATTACAGAGATGAGTTGTGTAATTTAACATGTTAATGACATGCTCCAGTAAACAGCTGTCATTAAGGTTATAAATCTGCCGCCACTGAAAACTACTCTGCTTTTTCTGTTTTTCTCCCTCTTTGACTCCCCGTCTGCTTCTTCTGTCTTAATCTCAGATTGAAAATGCACCAAGACGGATGTTTCTTTATTACTGTGCATTTTATAAAATTACCATTTATTATTCTAAAACATTTTGTTTTAAAGTTCTTTGTTTTTTCGTTGTAGCTTGGATTGTATTTTAAATTTGTGTAATCTCTGCTAGAAAGTAATATTGGTAATATAACCGCGAATTAAACCACATTAAACCAGCACAGGAAACACACTGGAAGTTTATCTCGGCTCTGTTAAAAAAATCAGCCTGGTTTTACACTGACCCATAATTTTTTTCAATCGGGGTATTTTGAAGGACAATTCTTCATGTCTGTCACAATCCAATTCGCCTCAGTATCTGCCATTCAGATATCTTTATTGTGTGTGTGCGTGCTACATATGAAATAATTGGCTCTGACAGCAGGATAAGAGAGAATCAGAGCGTCGCCGCCACCCACACAGAAAACACATCTGAGCAGGATTCTTTCATTACAGAAGGAGGCGACGCAAAACTCACATTCAATAAAAATGAACAATATAACGAGAGATTTGTGTTTTGATGCTTAAGCATCAAATATCATAGCAGGATTTTTTGGAAAATTGTATTGGTTGCCTCTAACAGGGATGGATGCACAATTGATAATGTTATATTATACTATGTTATGCTATGCTGTATGCTGTTATGCTATGTTATGTTATGTTTTCCATATCATATTTTTGAATTCTTATTATAAAATAACTAAAATAACAATATTTTATTAAATCAGGTATAATATTTTGTGTACTATGGTGCTATGTAAGAAACACAATTAACACAGCTTATTTGATTAGTAAGATGTTTAAATGTAATTTTAACGGTCAGACCTGAAAGACCTGATAGCATCTTGACTTGCAATTTGCTTATGACTTGGACTTGACTTTGTCTTGCCTCAAAAGACATATAAGTTATATATTTTACCTTTAAACCTCTAATTCAACATGAAATGACTTGTTGATGACTCTCACATTCTCTCTCTCTCTCAGACTCCCGGCCTGTAAATAAAATGATAATGAGCCGTGTTTCAAACAAAGCCTCAGTCGTGACATCAGCAGTGACTCTCGGTTCACCCCGACACGCTGCTGGCAGGAGGAAACACAGCAGGATTAGCCTCCACCTGAACCGGCTCACATCGCTGCAAACCCCGAAGACACTCAACGCTGAGAGTGTGTGTGAATGAGAGACGATCAGCACATAGGTGGAATTTGCATCTTAATAGGAAGAGTTCATCTCCAAAGTGCTATTGATCCATTTTGAACAGAAAAATTGAAATTGTGATGTATTCAGACTTCAGTATGCCAGTGGAGAAAGTGCTGAATGTAGGAATAAACGCAACACTGTCTGATTTCTATCTGTTCCTCATTTTAGGTCTAATGTTTGTATTTGAGGATAGTGTTGTAGTGCAAATCATCATAACAGGCTTGTAACAGAGCCAGAGACAACATGATTGAATGTAGTATGACTAAAATCTGAGCATTCAGAGCTTACAAAGAGCAAGGCAGTCCTTTGAAAGACCAGGGCTAGAGTACAGGAAGACGGAGATGAGAGCTTAGAAAGTTCAAGACTAGAGAAACAAGGGTGTACTGCATAAAGTCTACACTTTAGAAAGACTGAGACAAGAGCTTGGATAGTCCAAACCAATGCTAAAGAACTGAAAGGCCAAGACGAGGGCTTAGAAAGACCATGACCTAAAGAAAGAGGAGAACCTGAGTTTAGAAAGATAGAAAGTGAAGCGTGAAAAAACAAACCCTTTAAACTGTATGATGGTTTAAGTTTATTGATTGTCACATTATGGGAGATGTCTATAAGAAACTGTGTCAGTGACAGCCTCAAACTGATATCGTCAGTTTGAGGCTGTCAGATTGTGCAATGAATGTGTGGTGAATCGTATCGCTACGATGTAAACAGAGAAAGGTTATTTTTTCGTTTTGGTTTTTATTTGTCATGGATGTACTAAGGAGAACAAGTGTGTTATCCTCCTAAACTTTGTTCCAAAAACTGCGCTTATGAAATGTCATGCCAGCATATTCTGTGTCATTTCATGTCATATTCTGATTGGTCTGTTTGTCGTAGTAGCAGTCACATTGTGAGAATGTGATCTTAAATTTTTGCCTCAAGCTGTCTTTGGTCTCTAAAGCTTCAAATCGGTCGTCAGTAGACGAGTCTCACAGTGAAATTTAAGACGTAGTTTTGGATAAACAACCAAAGATTTCACCACGTTATTCTCACAATTGTCAACTTTCATTGTAGACAGCTCAAAGTGTGAAGGGGCCTTAAGAAAGTTATTTCAGTCTATTCTGTATACACAACATCTCCATTTCTTCCCAGTTAAAGGGGTGTTAAAGATTTCCTTGTCTGAACCAAAATCTAAAGATAGGGGGTTCTGTACATATTGTAAAGCCCTTTGAGGCAAATTTGTAATTAAGGCTACATAAATAAAATTAGAATTGGAAAGACCAAAACAAGAGCTTTTACAGTCAGAAGCAGGGGCTGAAACTGGGCGAGAAAACTTGAAAAACTGAAATCAGAGCAGCTTCATTGTCTGAGAAATGCAAACAAGCTTTTTTCTCAGCTGGGTCCTGATAACATTTAAAGCCTCTGTTGACTCAACACAAGCTGCCTTCACCAACATTAAACAGTAAACTGGGATTAAGCAATAGGGTGGACACCGTAATATAGTTGAAGTGTCTAATTTTGGTCTATTTGATTGTTGCAATTTGATAATTTTCTTGAGGAAAACATTTGTTGGCTTTGTGTATTTTTTGCGAGGTTTTCCAGTGGCGTTATGAGTTTTTTTCAGAGGCAGCATCTTGTGGACATTAGTGGTACTGCAGTTTATGACACTTAAGTACAGAATTGGCTTGTTTCTTTTAACACTGTTTTTTTTGAAGAAGTTTCATTTTTTCAACTGAATATTGCATTCAGGTGCTGAATACACTAAAAAAAATGTGGTCTTAAAGGCTAAAAAACACTAAAAAATGTTGGTTTTGCAAGAACATTTTTTAAATTTAAGGGTATTCACAACAAAAAAAATAGATAATAGCCTTCAGCAAACCCACTCTGGTTAATCTTTGATTCATAATGTCCCATAGTTTTCTTCTTCTTATGATATTAGGTACAGAGATTGTCAAATTGTAGTTCCTTGTTTTAGACAGAAATACATTTTCTTCCCATTAAACAAAATGCTTTGTGCTGTCAACACAGCCTGCTTTAAAAAATACAATAATCACATTCCTGCACATTTAGTGCTGTTTTTTTTTTAAGCATGTCAACATTGCTCTTGTTCTGCAGTGTTCAAGGCTTCTGCATATTCAGCGGAAACGTGACAGTCCTCCATTTTGATCAGCGAGGGTGGAAGTGTGAGGGATTATCATGCAGGAGAATACGCAGATAAAACACAAAATCCCATTCACGGCCACCCACAGACGCATACAAAGAATCAGATGAAACCTCTACGCTCTGTCAGGGGTTTGAAAAGGAAACGGAGGATATACTTTATAGTAGAGTTTGTGGCACATTTAGGTACAGAAACTGGGCTCTGGAGGATGAAAAAGATAAAGGAAAAAGATAAATGAACAGTATAAATAGCTAATGTGTAAGATATAAAATATACTTGTTTTGCAATAAATGAGCCAAAACTCACTCAAAGAGATTTGGGACCTTTCAAGGAGTTGCAAGTTAATCTGATGATGGCTCGAGAGATGATTAATAAGTTGAAAAAGAAGAAAACACATTATTACTAAACATGTTATGTTGGGTTTTTTCATACTATGGTATTTGTATATTTTTATCTTTTCAGATCTGAGAAGAAAACATCATTCTTTGAATTGCTCACAGCTCGTATATACATGTAAACAAATGAAGCCAATGCAAAAGTGACAAAAACTGCAGTTCCTTGAATGGCCACTTGAGGCTGGCTCCAAAAGCCATTTAAATTTGATTAAGGCTTGAAGTTATACATAATTCAGGGCTCGGCTTCTTTGAGTGACAGGTGAGTACCGTCACAGGCAAGTCACTATCATGGCAACAATGTTGGTAAGGTAATGTAACCATAGCGTGACCCCAGATTCAAAGAGTATAGCCATAGCTGTAACTATTTCAGTGGGTTTTCAGTTCATGAAAGTCAATTGTAACATTTTGGTCACGCAAAAAAAGTCCTGTTCAGCGTTTGGTTTCACTAAAAGACCCTCTAAGGAGTTGAATGTGTAGTTTTTCTGGTAAGTACATTTTGTTTTAATGGTTTTAAGCCTGTTTTTCGCTAGTGAAAAATAGCATTAGCATTAGCATCATCACACTTAACCATAAACTGTAAATTCGCCGGGCTAACCAAGCTAGCAGCTAGTGTTAGGGTCAGCTCCTCCCTCTCATCCAAATATGGTCACTTTTGGCTCAAAAAATTCAAGATGGCCGCAGTCAAAATGCAAACTCGAGTCCACAAACCAATGGGTGACATCACAGTGGCTACTCCATTATGTTTTTTAAAGTTTGTGGTTAAAGAATAAAAAGAACCAATGACCTTTTGTTTACAGTCCATCTTTCCACAACATTTCTCTCATCAGTGATTAAACTTTGACGTGATGGCGACTCCATTCATCACTGTGCTGATGGGAGACAATTTAGCTGTAAACAATGACTACAGAGAGGTAAATTTGGCACTTTGTACATTGCATGTACTCAAGTCCCTAGAAACAGTATTTTTGTCTGCTTGTCATTTTCTTTTTATAATTCCAGAAATAAATGCAAAAAGAATTGATCAGTCGAGTTAATGGCAAAGGTTAATACATACATTTTACTTTTTTATTAGTTTTTGTTTGTATCTAAACCCACTTAAATAACATTTTAGATGTTTTTTAGTGGCTGATTTCTGTTTTTATTAAAAACTCTTAAATTAATGGACTTGAGATACTGTTTATGGTTATTTTAACATTAATAACATTAATATTCTTGTATAGCATGCTTGAGTGGCATAAAATCATAAAATAATAATTGCAGACTTGTTGCTGCACCAGTACATTCCCCTAAAACCATTAAAATATTGCATTACCTGAAATGCTACCTGTTAATGCTAATAAATACGTTTTCTAACTAATCTAAGTCACTCAACTAACAGTTACAACCTAATTACATATTACAAATTACATGAGCAAAAAAATGATATGCAATACCTGAACTAGTAAAAGCTTCCTGCCATCGACCAAACATTTACTTTTGTCCGCCATGTTTCTGCGTATATGTCTACTTTCAGCAAGTTGTGTACCAAAATTTGCACTGGCTTTCTGAGCTGTTTTTCCAACTTGAGGGGGCGTTCACATGAATTTTCCCAGTTGGAAACTCATTTTTCTGATTATTCCAACACCACATGAATGCCACATCACACTGTATGTTTGGTACCTAGCAGAGAGCTGCTGGCAGTTTCCCGCCATGATTAAAGCTTTGAGGACCAATTATTAAACCAGAGAACACAAGATCAATTACAAAGAGTTTAATCCCAAAAATACTTCTTTCATTTTTTCCATTTTGGCATGTAATACATTGTTTGGTCTTGCTGTATCTTGGCTGTAACATTATATTGTGTAATTTACATCATCGGAAGGTGCAGCAGTCATGCAATGTTGAACACAGCTCAACTGATCACTGGAGGAGGAGGATGCCACGTTCACATTGGATAACATCGGAAAAATTATATTCTGACTGTCTCCTGGTGGTAATTACAAGTATGACATGTAGCCTTTTGCAGCCTTCTGAGATACCTTCAAAAACATTCAACTTTACTTAAGAACTTTAAGTAACATGATGCAGTTTATGGTTTTATTAATATGTATTCATCAAGCTACAGCAACAAGATTTCCTCCTGTTTCTTCTGTTTTGACGTGAACGCAGCATGAAGCCAACAGTCCATGTGAGACATTCAACAGTCCTGTCAGTTAGGACCAAAGCAGAGACAAAATGCTAATCTCATATATTCTGCAAGCTGTCAATTGTGTAGTTTGTGTAGTTGAATGGGTGAAGCATGATGTTAACTCTGTCAGAGTTAAGGGTTGACTGATTTGATTAAAAAACCTCCCACACACAGCATGTTTTGGTTTCATTCAACAAGAGGAAACGTTTGATTAAATATCACTCAATAAGAGGGAAAAAAGTCACTTTTAGAAGCAGCTGAACAGGTTCCAGCCTGTCGGGTTTGTTTCACTACATCATAGTTACAGGAAGACACTTCGCTCCTTGTCTTTCTGTCCTGTCGCTGCCAGCAGGTCGACGTAGTGTGGGATGCACTCATAACACCTTTTCAACAACTTCAGGGAACAGGAAAACAGCTTATTTCTTTTACAGGATGGTAATGATGCTGACTGTTTCAAGGATCGATTAAATGATGATTTTGTCCCAAATTGCTCACTGTATGCAGATGACTAGATGCTGTGTTGTTGTAAGAAAAATTGTTGGGAAAAAATAACATATTGGATACTTTTGGGGTTGTGCACAATGCATGGGAACAGTTGGTACTTTGTTAATGACCATTGTTTGTTTGGTAGCCTCAATAGTGGATTATAAAGGGAACAGCAGTGGTGGAATGTAATAGGGCTGCAACTAGCGATTATTTTCATGATTCATCAATTCATTGTTTTGTCAATATAATTTGAGAAAATAGAGAAAAATGCCAGTTATAATTCCTTAGCACCCAAGGTGAAGTCTTCATATGTCTCGTTTTGTCAGATCAACAGTCCAAATTGCAACATATTCAGTTCAATATCATGTATGACACATACAAGCTTCAAATCCTCACATTTTTGCTTAAGAAATGACTAAAACAATTATTAATTCATAAATATAGTTGCAGATTAGTTTTCTGTCAATCAGCTAATGGCCTAATCATCAGCTCTAGAATGTAACGCAGTGCATTTAATCAAGTATAGTAATATATAGTATAAGTACAATTTTGAGGTATTTGTACTTTACAAGAATATTTCCATTTTATGCTTCTTTATACTTCTACTTCACAACGTTTATTTTAAAGCTATAATTAATTTCAGATCTATATTTTACATGTAAAACAGTTAATGTATTTTATATTTGATATATATATATATATTTATAATTAATTTATACATTAAATCCCATTTGATTCAACATTGTAAGACAATAAAACATGAAAAAATTTGAAAGAATTTGTGTTTACAGGCACTGTATATCTGTATAGTATCTAATAAATATAACTCCATTGGGCCATTCTGAATAATGAGCACTGATATTAAATACTTCTGTACTTTTACTTAAGTAAGCTTTTGATTGCTGGACTTTTACTAGTAATGGAGTATTTTTATACTTCTATTTTCCTCGAGTAAAAATTCTCAATACTCCTTCCACCACTGCTGAACAGTGAATTATTTTAGATGTAACAAATGAAAGAAATGTGTCTGGCAAGGAAAAAGGATATTGAGCTGTTTTGAGGATTTATGACTGTATTGCTAATGTTTCTGGTTAAACTATGGATGTTGAACGGGAATCTGGTGCACAAATAATATAAATAGTCATGAAATTCAAAAAATCTAACATTGTTTCTGGTCATCAGAAAAATAATTTAGGAGCAACTTAACACCCTCTGAAAATCTTGTTTTTTCTGACCTCCACTGGTTTAACGTCACTTTGCTGCAGTGATGTAGTGTACTCCAGGGTGTGTCAGTACACTGTGACATCACTGGCGAGTGTAGTTGTAGCACCAAACTTTAAACTGCTCTCCAGCCTGGTGTTAAGTTGCTTTTTATGTGCTGTCTGCAAGTATTTGGCAGCGAATCAAAGCAGCTTTAAATCTGAAGGATGTAATTGGTTGTAACAACTACTGTGTCTGCACCCAGGCTACAAATAGAGAGCTACATGTACATGAAAAGTTGAAAAAAGCCTGCTGTAGATCCAAGGTGAACAGTTAAAATCAATCAGATGGATCGGTGATGATCAGTGCCAAAGCAGAAGCAGACAAACATCTGATCAAACATCTGCTGAGCTCTGTGGAGACAAAATCAGCTGTTCACAGAGTTGAAAACCTCCAATATGGCTTCCAGAGAAGGGGGAAACACAGATGGTTCTCCAGGAAAGACACAGAACTCAGAAATATCTTAAATGGGTGAAATTCACCACTTTTAGAAAGATATCTTTCAAGATTTGCTAGTTCCTACACTAACATTCTTTCCAGATGTAATTTTGGCAAATGCAAGACTTTTTTTTTTTCTTTTTTAGAAAACTGAGATTCTTTTAAGCAACATCACTCTTGTGTAGAGCCCTTTACATCCCACATGATCAACAAATGTTTCTATGAAGTTCAGACTTCAGTGACCTCAATGAACTCTGAACAAAAGAGTCATGGTTTCAGTGTCAGCCTTAGGGCCACAACTAAAGATCATTGGCAATTAATCTGCCGAATATTTTTTGGATTACTTGACAAGTAATTTTGTCTATAAAATGTCCGAGAATAGTGGAAAATGCCAAAATGAGTCCAAAGTGATGTTTTCAAATGTCTTTTTCTGTCCGACCAACAGTCCAGAACGCAAAAACATTACGTTTACTATCACAGAGGACAAAGAAAACCCTAAAATTTCACATTTGAGAAGCTTCCAATTATTCAATTATCAGAATAGTAGCTGATTAATCAACAAATCAACTATTCACTGCGTCTCTACATTTCAAATTCATTTTTTCAACCTCAAAGTAGCAGAGAGGATTGTAAAGGAGACAGACAGAGAGACTTGTGTCTTTTCAGGGGATTCATCTTCATTGTAACACCAACTCACAGCTCTACACACCAGTCTGTGCATCCCACATCACATTTACTTAACAGTCTCACATTTGTGCACAGCACAACACGGCAGCGACAGGGAGCTCTGTCAGTAGATCCATACAATTTATAAAAACATCTCCGCTTCACTGGAGACATCTCCACTGAAACAGTCCTATTAATATTCCTACAGGGACTTAGAGGAAGCGCCACAGTTTATGGAGACACTATCTGCCTTTAAAGAGGGTTAAAACAGTCACCAATCGAGGCAAGCCATCAATATTTTTTCACATAATTTTGAGATTATTGTGATTTTCTTGTGAATTTATATAATTCATAATTATATCATACCTATTTTAGTTGTTCTCTGCAAATAAAAAGATTGATAAATGGTATGTTTAATGTAACATTATTGATATTTTCTAGCTGAAGTGGCTTCACTATAAATATATTTTCATCATATATGGAGACTTGCAATGTGACTGTGGTAATCAATAATGATATTTATGCTTCATTGTGTTTTTTATTTGCTATGTATCACTGTAAAATATACCTTGAATATTCCATCTTATAATATTTCTATAGTAGAGGTGCTTTTATAGCTTTCTTTTCCAAAATCTGTCATCACTGCCTCTTTTTCTTCTGCTTCAGGGACTTCCTCCTTTTCACTATCATCTCATACAGCTTGTCCATGCCCTCATCCAGCCCCTCTCCTATGATGGCGCAGGCCGGCTGGACGTGGTACGGGGTGGAGGGGCTCAGCTCGGCCAAGGCCAGCTGCCTCTCAATCTCCCCGACATCCAGCGCCCGGGGCAGGTCCTGCTTGTTGGCAATGACCAGCAGCGGCGTCCCCTGGTTCTCCGAGAACCGGGTGATCTTGTGCAGCTCGGTGCGGGCCTCTTCCAGCCTCTCGGCGTCCACGGAGTCCACCACGTACACGATGCCATCCGTGCAGCGGCTGTAGGGCTTCCAGAGGGGCCGCAGCTTCTCCTGGCCCCCGACGTCCCAGAAGTGGCAGCTGATGCCTCTGGAGGCCCCCGCGCCGCCCAACCGGATCCTCTCCGTGTTAAAGCCGATGGTGGGCACCGTGTTGACGAACTCGTTGAATTTCAGCCGGTACAGCACGGTGGTTTTGCCTGCAGAGTCCAAGCCGAGCATGACTATGTGCAAGGACTGGAAAGCGGCCAAATTGGAGAAACTATTCCCCATCTTGCAGGCTGGGAAGGAGGAACAGCATGCACTCCCACAGTCCCAGCAGCGAGCGATATCACCGCAGGAGATGCTTAAATGTCCCAGGAGGGATCCATAGCGGGTGATTCCCCCGGTGAGAGTCAAAGCGTGAGGTCGGAAAAAACGCGCAGAGACGCCTGATCCGCGCCTCTCCCGTTCAGCAGATGTGGAGGGCGCAGCCCCTCGTTGCGCGGCGGCACTCCGGCAGCCAGATGAGCTGCAGCATCCCTGGACTCACTCCAGCAGCATCAGGCGTCCAGAAACAGTCAAATCATCACACATCCACGCGGTGCGTTTACCTTGCGCACCGCTCTCCCAATGCGCAAATTACGCGTTGCCGAGTGTCACATCATGCATCTGTCAGTGTGAGTGTGTGTGTGTATGTGTGTGTGTGTGTGTGTCCAAGTGCGCAGCAGCTGCCTTCATGTGCTAACACACACACAACAGTGCATGGTGTGTGACGCGTGGATCAGCCTATAAACGTTGCCATGTAGAGATGCGTCAAGTTGCAGCAGAAAAACACAAATGTAGATTTCCGGTTAAGCCATTGGCCTTCATAAATAAAAGTCTCATCTGTGATCATAAACCGCAGCAGTCAGGTCAAACAGGCTTTTATTTTCTGTTTGGCTGTAGTGTTTCCTCTGCGCACAAAGCTGCCTGAGCTGCTGCAAGTCTGACACCCAGTGGAGAAATATGAAAACATCTCTCATGTTTTTTTTCCTGCTTCATGTGTAGTTTAGTACATGTTAAATATACAGATGGGTGACAAATGAAAGGAAAAACCAACATAAAGTGTCATAGTAAGGTGTTGGGCCACCACATGCAGCCAGAACAGCTTCAATGCACCTAAGCATTGATTCTACAAGTCTCTGAACAGCTTCAGTGCTCCTTTCCAAGTCTGTGGACTCTATTGGAGAGATGAACACCATTCCTCTACAAGATATTCCCTCATTTATTTAAACAACCTTTATTTAATCAGCTCATTTCATTGAGATCAGAATGCAAGAGAGAACTGAGTACAGCAGATAGAAAGAAAAACAAACATAGCCAGACATAACAAAAGGACATATAGCATCAGAGACAACCACAAACATCACTAAAGAGATTTGAAGATGAAAGTTTATATTATATTATTTGGTCTTATGAAGATGGTGGTCAAGAGCGCTGTATAACACGTCAGTCCAAAATCTCCCATAGGTGTTCAGTTGCATTGAGATCTGTTGACTGTGAAGGCCATAGCATATGATTCACATCATTTTCAAACTCATAAAACCATTCAGTGACCCCTCGTGCCCTATGGATGGGGGCATTGTCATCCTGGAAGAGACCACTCTCATCAGGATAGAAATGTTTCATCATAGGATAAAGCTGATCACTCAGAACAATTTTGTATTGATTTGCAGTGACCCTTCCCTCTAAGGCATAGGTGTCAAACTCTGGCCCACAGTATAATTACATTTGGCCCGCGAGGCAATACCAATTGACTACTAGAGCTGGCCCGCCGGTATTATACAGCGCATGTACCGCTAATACTACAAATCCCAGAATGCTCTGCTGGTGTTTTGGCGCGTCAATCAGGACAGCACCCATAAACACCCTCTCCTCTGTTGACAGTAGTCATAGCGACCTCATGCTACTACTGGCACCGTGCTACCCCTCCCAAAAATGGCGAAAAGAAAGACAAAAAACAGGAGCTTTCTGGACAGGTGGGAGGCAGAATATCTGTCTACATATGTAAAAGACAGACCTGTTTGTCTTGTATGTGGAGCCAACGTGGCTATAACCAAGGAGTACAACATTAGACGACACTATGAAACGAAACACCACAAGTACGAAGACCTGGACATGACTCAAAGGCGCCAGAAAGTAGAGGAGATGAACAGAAGTTTGGTTTTACAACAGACTATGTTCAAAAAAGCCATTTCACAAAGTGAGGCTGCTGTATAGGCTAGTTTTATTGTGGCAGCACAGATCGCAAAATCAGCCGGGCCCTTCAATGAGGGAGAATTTGTGAAAAAGTGCATAATGAAAAAATTGTGACCTCGTGTACCCAGAGAAAAAGCAAGCATTTTCGAATGTGAGCCTGAACAGAAACACAGTAGCTGATCGCACATGTGATCTTGCCACCAATCTATATGACCAGCTGATGGAAAAGGGAAAAGGTTTCGTTGCATTCTCCCTCGCTGTGGATGAGAGCAGCGACACATCTGATACTGTCCAGCTGTCAGTCTTCATCCGTGGAGTGGACTCAAATCTGTGTGTTACGGAGGAAGTTTTGAGATTAAAATCAATGCATGGCACAACCACAGGAAAGGAAATCTTTGAAGAGGTTTCCAAATGTGTAACTGAAATGCTGCCGCGGGATAAACTCGTAAACCTGTTTGGGTCCATATGAAAACGTTCACTGTTATATCTGGAGGAAGTTTTTTTCAATAAATATCAATGTTGGCCCGCGACTTTGTCCCTGTTTTAAATTTTGGCCCACTGTGTATTTGAGTTTGGGGGACAAGTGGACCCAAAGCACACCAGCAAAATGACCCCTACAGCATAACAGAGCCACCAGATCCCGATTCCAGCACACCCAGTATCCAAAACCAGCGCCATGCCTCTCTGATACGAGTGTGATGTAACAAACTTTGAGCAAACACACAGAGAGAGTGAAAACAGTTGTTAGGCGCTTTTTGAGGCTTTAAAAAATTTAATTTAAAATCCCACTTCCTCACGGTGGCTTGAAGATGTGGTTATTTAAATTAAATTTAAAGCTGAAAAGCCTTAAAGGTTCATCAGTTTTTTACAACCAACTTGTCATTTTTGTCTTGTTTAGCGCATTTTAAACTGTCCTTACTGCACATACATGATAATATAACTTCTCATTTGATCATTTTAACAAAGTATAAAGCTTCCAGGAACCCAAATTAAAAAAGATTAAAAGAAGAAAATTGACACAGGTGGCTATAAAAATGTATAAATGTTTAGTGATAATCACTCAAAATGTAATAAGAACATTATTTCAATGTTTAAACTCACAAATACAGCAGAAAAAATGTAAGAAATAAAACTATATCAGCACCCAGAAAAATTGGCCATTGTGAGTGTTTTAAAATTATATAATCTATTAGTGATGCATTAATTAAACTTTACTGTTTTAGTTGAGTTTAGTGGTTTAGAGAGAGAGAGAGGTGAGGATATTCAGGCAGAAAGGTATAAACAGTGCAGAAATTGTCCTACACATAAACAGCGTACTTGCTACCTCCAGCTGTACCAGCTCTCGGGGAAGCTGTGACACAGCAGAACTGGTGGTCCTGAGTCCATTTCAAAGTAATGAATCCTCACACCAGGCTGAGACACAGAGGAATTATCATATCTGAACGCTCAAACATAAAACTTAAGTATCAAAAGTAAAAGTGCTTGTTATACAGAAGAATGCCCTCTGTGATCCACATCATCAAAAATATTGGTGAAATATTGGATAATTTGACCTCTTTAGGCCTTTAACATTCATTTCAGTGAAAACTATCTGATAAGTTTAGAGAGGAAATCACTCTTTGTGAACTGATAACAACTCATAGATATCTGAAACATGACAAGGAGCTGAAAGTAGACACCGCTTTATAGAAGTCACAGGCTGAAGAGCTTGGAAACCACTGGTTTAATCTTTAACACCGCATTGTGTTTTATATAAAGTACATATCTATATGTAGGCTACTTTTAATGTACAACCTTAATCTGAAAAGTAACATGTAAATACTCAAATAAAGAACAGTACCTCTTTAAGTACTTTACTTGAGTATCACTATGGATATCTCCTGTTGTTTTACAGTCTGTTATGAGTTCATCTTTCAGTCTTTTCTAATTGAATGGCGACATCTTGTGGATTCAGTGGGACCTACAAGCTTTGCAGAGACTTCATACAGGATGTGTCGTCATGCAGCAAAAGTGAAAGTAAGACAGATCAGGAGTCATTCAGCCGCTGTACACGAGGCTGTGCGGCTGTATTTATAAAAACTTCGAGCAAACACACACTGAGAGAAAGTCTAACCCTCAGTAAGTGATGAGGAACTCAGAAGCTGTGCTGCAGGCTGCAGGTGAGTGTAAGGAAGAGCTTTAAAGGTAGATTATAGTTGCACCGGAACTTGAGAAGGAATTTCTGTGGGTGAACAGTTATTAGGCGTTTTTTTGGGGCTCTAAATGTTCCATAACGAAGCGGTACACTGGGTAGTTAGCTATGTTTCCGGGTACATGGATGTTTTTAAAGCAGATATTGCAGGGAAAAGATGAAAACTTAAGAAAAGGGCGTTACGGAAGTAACAAAAAGGGAAGTAACGAAAGGGCGGAAGTATTCACAATGACGGACAGGGTGCATCATGGGAGCTGAGGTTTTTCTTCTTTTGTATGCCAACAAATTAGACATTTTTTAACTGCTAAGATAACCAAGTTCAAAGCTTTAATAGCAAGTCATATAACAAATGTGTGTATATCTTATTTGTCTCAGAATATGTATCGAAAATCCAATGGCACATGTTTTATTTTTTTGGAAAGACCGATAGAAGAAATGCTGAAGAACAAGCTAGTGAATCTAGCCCAGAGGTGACGTCACTAACGGAAAAATAACAGAAAAAAAAGAAAGAAGCTGAACTGAAACTCGGAGCTCGGTGGTAATTAAGACTGAATATATTGGGGTTTTTTTTTCTCACGTCCAAGAGGAAATAATGTGCGTTTAGTTAACTAATAATGTAGATATATATGTGTATGTATGTATGTATATATATATATATATATATATTTTTTTTTTTTTTTTTTTATTTTTTTTTTTTAATGAGACGAGTAAACTTTGTGTTGTCAGTAAAGTAATGCTGCTTAACTGACGAGCAGCACGTCAGCGCCACCATAACTAACGGTTCCTTTTTGCTTTATTTTTCTCCTTTGTAAGAATTATTTCTTTCCAGCTTTAACTGACCTGGTTCAAAGACGTTCGGATATAGTTTTTTAAAGAAACATTTTCTTTTATTCGGCTGGGAAGCAACACTAATCTAAACAATGGAGGTCGTTTTGGAAGCACCATCAAGCCACATATTTTATTATCATTAGCCTCATTTCCATAAAGTTAACCATTTTCAGCTTTAAGTATAGACCTGGTTTTGTATGAGACTAAATTATATAAATAAATTTTAAAGCAATAATGGATCACATTTCTAACAAGGCCACTTTCAGTCAGTCTGGGAAATCTCTACCACTATTTACTTGACAATATTCTGTGTTTTTTGGTTGTTTGTTGTGATCAGGAAAATAACACACCAAAGGCACAGAGCAGCTGATGGAGTCCATCATCAGTGGATACTTGGAGGCTTGTGTGTAAGTGTCTTTCTCTGATATACAGTCTGTATGTGTCTGTGTACGACAGGGTCTAGGCCAATAGTTTTTTCTTGCTTTTCTTTGTCCTTCTTCTTTGTCAATGCAACATAAATTGGGTTTTTTCTGCCCTTTTAAGTTTTTAGTTGGAAAAACTACTTTTATAATAATAATGAAACTATATTATAGCATATTTCTTAATAATAGAAAGATGCAGTATAATGTGATTCACAATAGATGGAAAATGCATATACAAAATGGAGAAAAAATGTGTTCAGATTTCTTTTAAAAGTTGCAAATAAGGTACATATTCTCAAATGTATGTAAATATGTTAGAAGCAGGCTGCAGTTTATTAACCAGGCTCATAGATTGAGCATTACAATATAAGATTGTGTTATCAGTTCAGAGGTGGCTGCTGCCTATTTCTAAGTATGACAAAACATAACTTGGCTAGCTTTTCATGTATGTGGGTCGCCTTTTTGCATTAGACTTTTAGTGAAATTTGGAGTATTAAAGTATAGTATCAAGTTTGAAACAAGGAACACAAGAGGGTTAAAACTGAGATTCGTGACAACAAACAAACAAAACAAAAAAAATCTTCAGTAAATCAAAGACTCACCCAGAGCTGTAATTTTTAACCCTTTTATGGAGAATAAGATCTTTTTTTTAATAATTTGGTGTGTCTGAGAGCTTCTTAAACAATCTCAAAATGACTATAGGTTCAGCCAGGCCTTTCCCCTGCGCAGCAAACAATAAAAATATAATGTGGAGATAAATCTGGCAATATGAGACATGAGACTATAAAAGACAGATCTGGGGAATATTTTGATTCCCTGCCCTCTCATGTTGGGTGGCACATTCTTTACAAGGACCAGGTTTCCATCTTGAAAGTGATAAACACCGTTAGAATTCAACTTGAACTATTTTATATAACATAAGCTACATGGTGTTTAGACTGGCCTGCAAAAACATTTCTCTGAAAACACTCAACACAACATAATACAGTGTTTCTCCTAAAAAGAATTTCAGGCCTGGTGGTACGCACCGAAAAAACCCTACGGGATGGCATATTCACGCGGTTGGCTTTGGTCAGGTGGCGCAGCAGGCAGTCTACAATTTATATTTGCATTCAAATTTTTGTTTGCCCTCCTTGTGACCACTTTGCTTTAAGTGGTCACAAGGAGAGGATGACTTAATAAGCTGCATTTATTGCATAAAAATAAGCTGCCCCTCTCAGTTCTTCCACTTCTGTATTTTTGCATGCCTCCAGAGTTTTGGAGAAAAATGTTGATATATTTGTTTGTCTATCACCCGCATTAGAGCTTTTTCTCTTTTTAGGCGGCACCATGCTCATGTTAGCCAACCTGCATCCCATATGCTCTTGTTCTGCAGTAATTTAAAGGGACTCTGATAGCAGTGGCACTCGCGTCACATCAAGAGTTTCCCAGGCAACGACACAGAGGTTGATTCACATTTTGGAACAGTGTCGCACAGAGGCTCCCAAACGCTATTGATTATTAATTTCTGAATGAATGAATATATGGCGTTATTTTTGGCATTCAAAAAAAGATTTTTTTGGTCTGGTGGAGGTTTGTATTGGCGTGGTGGCCCACCAGGCCTGTATAATTATAGGAGAAATACTGATAATAGTTGATACATTGCAGGCAAAATAATTATTTTAATTAATGTTTTATTTAAGCTTGTATTTTGTTCTCTAGATCATTGAAGGTGGGTTGGTGTGCAGAGCATACAGAAGAAAGGAGACATGGCTTGTACATCACAGTCTGCCTTAGAGTACGTCAAGAGTGCCAGATGCCACCTTGTGGGAGAATTAACGAGTCTCTCTGTGATTGTGGAGAACTTGTATCAGAAAAAAGTTCTCACTGATGAAGAGGTCAGCAAAATAAAAGCAGGGACTGATGACTATGATAAAACCAGAAACATACTGGACAAAGTCATAAATAAAGGAGAAGAAGCATGCTATGAGTTACTCAAGATTATTGACATGACGAGGAAGAGAACCATAGGGAGACCATCGCTCCCTGAGACCAAAACGTTTGACCTGCACTACTGGATCAGCTGCTTTTCTTTCAAAGACGACACACAAATGGATACAAACTACTTACAAGGTATTTTAAAGGAGCATTCTGATCAATAATTGTCACATTTTTATTAATGACAAATGTCTTGATTTTATATAATGCACATGAATGTGTCTTAGTGCAAATATTTATCCATTGTTTAGTAATAGTGTCTAAGTGCACAGCAGTCATTTCATTGTACATTTATTTACTCACTGTTGTTTTTATTTTAGGTCCAAAGTCATGCCATGACTATCAGAAAAAGTTGAAGTCAAACACACAAAACTTATCAAATGAGTTTTGGATGGCAAGCAGAAATCTATTTGAGGAAAACAACAAGCCTAATCTGTCGTACACTTCACTTGTATTGGACAAACAAGAAAACATTTCCCCATTGAAAATAAAAAAAAATAAGAACAAGAAAAGCAAGATGATTCGCCCTAAGAAGTTAAAGACATATATCCCCGAGGACAAACCAGAAAATTCCCCTAGTGGCCTGCTGAGAGAAAAAAAAGACATACTCTTGATTGGAAAGCCTGGAATTGGAAAGACAACACTCTGTCATGAAATGTTGAGACTCTGGGCAGAAAGACAGAACAATGAGCTAGATTACATGTTTTACTTTGACATGAGAGAAACATCCCATATCACAGCAGCCACGAGCCTGGAGGATCTTCTTTTCGGGGTGTTCAGTGAACCAGATGAAGGCAAAGAAGAGGTCTTACAGGATATAAAGAAGAACTCTGACAATGTTACAATCATTTTTGATGGAATCACAGATCTCCCCTCTTCATCTGTGGTGCAGAAACTTGTAAAGAAGGACCTGCCTTATGCAAAGATCATCATAACGTGCAGACTGGATGATGAAGAAGACTTCCTTTCTGGAGACTTTCTCAGAGTAGAAGTGAAAGGCTTCAGTGAACGGACCATAAAAACATACTTATCTGCAATGCTTGGTGAGGAACAGAAGAAGGTTTTGTGCAACTTAGAGTTGTTAACTCTTTGCCATGTCCCAATGTATGCTCTGATGGTAGCTGCTTGCTTTTCATCAGAGACATCAAAAGACTCTCCACAGCCCTGCACTATAGCTGAAATATACATTGAAATTGTTCGTTTTTGCCTTCGAATGAACAACAAAACAAAAACCAGACATCTTAATTCCTTTATCAGCAAAAAGAGGGAGGAAATACTGTCTTTGGCTGAGGTTGCTTTTCTTGCAACTGAAGGAAAAACTGTGAACTTGACAGAATTAACCTGTGAAGACAGCTGTGTCCATTCCTTCCTGAAAACACTTGTCATCAAAGTCAAACGTACTGAAAAAATAACCAGATACGCATTTCTCCATTACACAATGCAGGAGTTTTTTGCAGCACTGTGGCTCTTGAAGAATCCAGAGAAAATCAAGGATGTTCTTCAGCAATGCCTCACCGAGGAGAAGAAACACATGAAACATCTGATCCCTTTCATGTGTGGATTGTTGAATGACAAGGAGAACCCTACTTTGATGAAGTGTCTGATTCCAGCTCATGAGCTTAAGAATACATCTACCTGGTTCTTCAAGGAGGTGATAACCACACTTTTACCTCGTCTATGTGACCAAGATGAGGCTGATTCTGAGGACACTGGGCTTGATTTAGGCATACTGTTCTTATGCCAGTGCTTGTACGAGTCCCAGTGTCCTGAAGCATGTCTCCAGTTTCTGGACAAACTGGACTACCGTCTTGATCTCAGTGGAGAGAGTCTTGATCCCCACCATTGCTGTGCTGTGTCCTATGTGGTCACCCAGTCAAAGGAGAGGAAAACATGGCTGAACCTTGAGGACGCAGTGGTGTCAAAACAAGGAATGAGACAACTACTTGGATGCCTTAAAAATGTCCAATGGTATGTGTGAGCATGTATTTTGAGTGTGAAATTACTTCTTAGATTAGAGCTTTTCTAAGTAGCTGTGTTACCCTGAACAGGATAAATGAGTAATATGGTACTTATGTTTTAGTATTTACATACACAGCCTTTTTTCATGACACTTTACCATTAGTTACTTTTATAACATGTAAATTGTCTCTGATTATTCTTCAAATTGTAGGTGTGACCCTTTGCCACGGCAGCTGTGGAAGATTTTCCTTCTCAGCGAGGAGCAGATGGACCACATCAGCTTACTTAGCTTGGATGGGAATCAGTTGCACCTTCCAGTTGAAGGTGACAGGAAGCTGTTTGGGAGAGCAGTAAAAGTCATGCAGAAGATTACTATGAAGGTTAATGTGTGCCTCCACTGGGACAGGGCTACTCGGGTCTGCCAAAGTCTGTGTGAGTCCCTCTTAGAGGCTTTGCCATACATCGGCTCACTCAGGTATGTATTTTTTGTTTTTCTGAAAAAACATTCGATATATTGTAGGCATAATCCTATGTTAAAACAGTGCATTTTAAGATTAAATTACTTCTCTTGGTTGAACCATGTGAGTTTATAAACCACAATTAGCCCCAAGATGGCAGCTGGTTTACATTCACATCCTCACTGTTTATACATAAAGAAAAACCTAAATCTCAGTACCATTATCCTTATATTTAAAGTTATAATCTTGAAAGTTTCCATTTAAATAAATGTCTATTAAGTCACTATCTATCACCAAATGAAGTAACACAATAGTGAATGAGCCTATGGCCCACTGATGAAACCCCTTGATTTTATACTATTATGATTATTATGAACTACCATTCATTCACATCACCAGCGGCACAGTAAGTGACGCATTTTCCAGCACTCAGTGGTTGACCCGCCAGAGAGGGCAGGCAGAGCTAACAACTAGCTAGCAACAGACTCGCTCTTCAATTCACTTTAGAAGAGTGAGTCTGGTCTCTGCCAGTGTGATGTCACACATTGTATGGTGGATGGATAGTGCCACGGAAATCCAAACGAAGGAGACAGTTGTGACAGATTCATTTCATTCAATACATAAAGTTATCATGTTTCAGACAGTTTTCCATCATAAAAGTTGTTGTAAATATACTTCAAGTATAAAAATAATACAAAAATCAATGAAATTGCACAAAAACCAACAACATGTAGGGAAAAGAAAGAATCATAACAAAAACAAAAACCTTCAGGGTCTATTAAACAACTGGAGTAAATTTCAGATGTCTAAATAGTTTTTGCCAGTTAATCATTTTTGAGTTTAAGTTTTCAGTAGTAGTCAAATATTTTTTAGAATTGGTATCTTTAAAAATATAAAATGAGGGTAATTTTTTAAAATCATAAAATATATATCATTATATGGATATTATATTATTATATAAGATATTAATCCAGTTCTGTATGTAATTTTCATCTGCTGTGAAGTTGGGATTGTTAAAAATCAATCTTTGTTAGTATTATATCTTTGTCAAAATTTTTTGAAAGGTTCTTCTGTAAATCATACCTAAAAGAAGCAGCATGAAAACAGCCTACAAACACATGTTCAATAGTTTCCCCTATACAATCACAAAAATGCATCTGTTGTTTACAGTCGGGAAAATATTACAGATATTAGCTTTTAAAGGGTAGTACCTGTGTACAATCTTTAACAGAAAGTCCTTGATTCTATTTAGAAATACAAATTCATGAGGTAACAAAGATAATGTTCCATTGTTTTCTATATAACCACCTATATTTACGTATGGGAGTAGTAATATGCTCAAGATGATTTCTAATAAAAGTGTTATTGCACATTCTATCAAATATAGAGACCCCATTAATAATAAAGGGGTCACCATGTGTGGGGTGTGAAAGCTGACAACACTTTGCTCACTAAGCAGCCAATAATGTTGGCGTGAACTGACGCCATGACCAATGACGTTGCGAACATATGCTCCCTCGCCACTACGTCTGAAGAAACTTTTACTTGTCGTCATTACCCAGTGACTGTACTGTCTGTATGGATGTATGGATTGAACAAACAGTCAGAATTTCTTATATTTTCCCCCTTCATTTGGGAAAAACTATCCTATTAAAAAGTAGAAAAACAAAAAAGTGTGACAAACTATGAATAAGTAAGGAACCATCACTAATGTGAACTAATTGTGGGTGGACTGAAAATGACTTCAAATGGGTTCCAAGCTGTAAATGAATAGTGTCATGCAAAGCAGTTCACTCATGCCACTTCATGCCACAACCTTTGAATCACGGTGTAGAAGTTAATAGCTTAAATTCACCCATAGACCTGATTCTCGCAATATCTTCCAAAACCCTTTTTTGTTATTTGTAAGTGGCATCCATAAACCATCACTGGTGGTGAATTGTAAAATGTAATCAGTACACATTTTGTGAAGTGTTTACAGTGGAAAAGTAAGTTTCTTGCTCAAGAATCTGCTTGGATCCTTACTTGCACAGCCACATTGAAAGAAAGTATCTAAAACATAAAAAAGTGAACAACAAATTTATGTCTTTACTTTAGATTACTATATAAAGAAACTGTAACATATATCCTTTGATCAGAAATGCAATTTTTATTTGTGTACAATCTTGACACTATGTAATAAAGGCACAGAGCTTATTTTGAAAATTGAAGCCAATGCAGATATATGTGGCATTTCAAAGCTGTGGCTGGGGAGGAGGGGCTCTGAGGTGGCTGGTTGAGAAGTGGCCAGGTCCCACTGAGGTGGGGGAGCTGGAGGTGATAGCTGGAGTCAGGGGGATTGTTTAAGGACTGTCCTTTATATCTTTCAAATCGAAAGTAGAAGTCATTCATGTTGTTGGTCAGATGTGAGTCATTAATGGAGTGGGGGGATTTAATTTAAATGTAATGTAACGCAGATAGTATATCTGTCTGAGGTCTCTCTCTTTAAGCCACTTTAACCACATTTTGCCTCTTAAAACTTATCCCTGTCCGTGCTGAATTCAAAGAGGCTTTATTGGCATGGGAAACATTTAAATTACCAAAGCAAGTCTGTAGCCTACAGTCCAAACACTCACAGAGGTTATCTAGATACCCTCACTACAGGCTAAGAGAGTTTAAATTTCAGGTGGACCACAACATGAACCCCACACATGTTAAATATACAGTGTTGAAATACACTTCTGTAACTTTGTGGGTAACAAAATGTTTGTTCATTTCCACTTAATGTTTTCAAATTAATATTCCAATAGTGCTTACTACAAGAAGTTGCAGGGCAATGAATCATCAGTCGAGATATATACAGACTACTAGCTGTGGATGCTACAGCTACCTGCTTCTAACTGGGTTTGTGTGTTTTATCGTTATAACTTGTCCTGAAGAGAAACATTCAGACAGACAACCCCAGTTGGCCAAAAAAGAATTTAAAAAGTAAGTAGTAAATTTTAGAGCAGAAAAACACAAGAAATGCTCTGAAATGAGCAACAGACAAACAGCAGCAAAAAAACCAACAAAACAAACAACAAAAGTAGAACAAGGAGAGGAAATAACAGCAAATTGGTAAAACTTTATGAATTGTATTATCAACTCAGATCTGTCAGTGAAAACTATATTTCTACATTTAAAACATGCTGCGAAATTGTTGTCTGTGCCCAAATACTGTAAATCATAAGTCCCTTAAGTAGTTCATACATTGATTTTGTGTATTAAAATTGAGACGAGACTTTTTATTGAGATGAAATTAAAAAATATTCCAACTATGGCTACTTTGAGCCTTTTTACTTTCCCTCTCCATCCTAGGATAAAAAGATTAAAATGTCAATACTGTTTGCAGCTCGTATCTCCACAGACATGAACAGCTGATCTCTTGGTGATGAATGTGTTTCTGTGTGACAGAGTTCAGCAGGGGTTTGGGAATCAAACCAAAAGTCATACTAATCTGCCTACTTTTTTCAACAAAATCATCAATATCTGTGAAGCTTCAGAAGATAATTATTTATAATCTCGAAGGAAAAGTGAGTTCTCAGAGTCAGAAGTTTCCATCTGATCATAAAAACCCCTACGTAAAACTGTGATAGGCCTTTTGATATTATATATTTAGAGCACATTAACAGTGTCTGTTATTTTGACAAATCAAAGAGAACTGTATTGTATATCAGTTTTTTTTAACTAGGATGTCAAAACTTTGAACCTTAATAAGTCAATACGTCAATAATTTCTGGCCTCCCCTCTTTATTTGGTTAACTTGTGTAATATTGATTTTTTTCTGTTGTATATTCCAAATGGCGCTTTCATTCTTCCCTTTGTGTAGCTAACACAATGTTTTTTCAATATTAAAAATAGATCAACATCTAGGTTACATGTTTTCTTTACTTTTCTCTATTCCCTGGTATGTGATACTGCCTTAAAAGTTGTTTTAGAAGCCTAACAATTGTTTTATAGCCTAAGTGACCCCCACCCTTACCCCTAGTAACTCATTAGTACCAGAAAGTTAGCAAATACTTGAACTCAAAGTTATTATACACAAATAGATACAATTAAACTACATTGTTGCCACTTGTTGGGAAATAACTTGATAAAAACAATATAAGAAATACATTTACTAACTGCAAACTGTACACACATGAAACACTCTGTATTGTGGTCACTTACACTTAGCTTTAATAATTAACTTAATAGTTTTTGCAATAAAACTATTTTCAAGTTGTGGGTAAGTGAAAGCACAGGACAATGTCCTCAGTGGGACTTGCCAATTTTAATGTCTGCTGCAACATTAGGTTTTTAAGATGACGTTCATTATTCTAATTTATCATGATCACCTTGAACACCATGTTAAAGAGATACAGTGTTTATCACTAATGCACAGCTCTCTTTGTGTCACTGACATTGGCTCATAACAAAATGTTTTCTTCTTGTTCCAGTTTATCTACCAGGTTTAAATCCTCAGATAAAACCTGGTTCTGGGCGAATCTCTTCTGTGCAGCAGCAGAAAGAGAACAGCAGACAGAAGAGAAGATACTGGAGCTGTTATCATCAGTGTGCAATTATGATGATGATCAGGATTTCCTACTGGATCTGTACTCTCAGGTGAAGGACTATGAAACTAAAACAGGCAGAAGAGTCCTTCCAGCATTACAGTCAGTTTTCCAGTCACCTCCAGTCTGGCCCATAAACCTGTCAGAGAGAAAGGCCTCCATCCTGCTGGAAGTGCTGAAACTCCAATCGGAGAAGAAAGAAGTGGAGCTGACAGGCTGCTCAGATGAAGAGAGTAAAGTGAGGAGTTTCCTACAGTGTCTGCCTTATATCTCAAAGCTCAGGTACTTCACATGACTTACAGTTAAGGAGTTGTATAGCTGTATACCTTCAAACAATGAAGTGAGGGATTCTTCAGCCATCTTTTTAGGAGAAGAGTCCCCTTATTCTAATATATGACTTGATCGCCATGTTAAAGAGATACAGTGTATATCACTAATGCACAGATCTCTTTGTACCACTGACATGGGATCATAACAAAGTGTTTTCCTCTCATTCCGATTTATCTCCCAGATTTAAAAATTAACACGATATTATTTGGTCTTATGAAGATGGTGGTGGAGAGCATTGTCTTACACATTGGTCCAAAATCTTCCATAGGTGTTGAGCTGGGTTGAGATCTGGTGACTGTAAAGGTCCGAGCATTTTATTCACATCATTTTCATCCTCACCAAAGCATTCAGTGAGCCCTGGTGAACAGAAGCATCTGCATTTGATATGTTTCTCCACTTTTTATTCAGGTTTTTCCTTTAATTTGTCCCCCGTCTGTAGTATTGACAGAGAACATGGGTTGGAAGTATATGAAACATGTTGTCAGATAAGTTGCTTTCCTAGTTTTTGGGAACCTCAGTGACTCTGATATTAAAGGATTTACTCACACAAAAGAGTCATACCACCTTCTGTCAGATATATGGTAGTTTATTTATAATATTTACACACATAATGAACAGAGAGAAATATGAAAATGTGATGAATTGTTAAATATGGGACACTGGGAGGATTAAATTACTTATAGTAGTAATGGTAGCCATCTTGGCAGCTTAAAAAATACATTGTTCAAAAAACAAAATGTTAATAAATGAACAAAAAGAAGCACTGTTACATTTACACAACTGAAAAAATGGCATTATTTGATGGGATTTTAACTATTATACATGATGTGGACTCTACATTTAGTTTTTTCACTATTTATCTTCTATATTCTGCATATATTTTACATTTTAATTACTCAAAGTGAATATAACCTGTAGGTAGCAAATATGCAGTGATTTCACACACAGGATTGGTGTTTGTGTTGTGAGGCAGTAATAGCTCAAAAATGATTTATATTCTTTCCTGATTAATTAAGTGTTTTTAATTTCATAATTTTATACAGGACAGCCATGTACAAGATAGAGTCCATCAGTAGTGTGTGTTTGTAGTTATGTAGCTGAGATCAAATCCTCACAAAATGTTTCCTTCTTATTGTTCCAGTTTTCATCCTTACTGCACAGATCATGATGAAGAAATCAGGTTCTTGGTGAATCTGTTCTGTGCAGCAGCAGAGAGAGAACAGCAGACAGGAGAGAAGATACTGGAGCTGTTATCATCAGTGTGCAGTGAAGAAATGTTACATTTTAATGAGAGATACATGGATTATGATGATTTTTTTTATGATGAACATCAGCGTAATTTCCTACTGGATCTGTACTCTCAGGTGAAGGACTGTGAAACTAAAACAGACAGGAGAGTCCTTCCAGCATTACAGTCACTTTTCCAGTTATGTACGGTCTGGTTCATAAACCTGTCAGAGAGAAAGGTCTCCATCCTGCTGGAAGTGCTGAAACTCCAATCAGAGAAGAAAGAAGTGATGCTGACAGGCTGCTCAAATGAAGAGAGTAAAGTGAGGCGTTTCCTACAGTGTCTGCCTTATATCTCACAGCTCAGGTACTTCACATGACTTACAGTTAAGGAGTTGTATAGCTGTATACCTTCAAACAATGAAGTGAGGGATTCTTCAGCCATCTTTTTAGGAGAAGAGTCCCCTTATTCTAATATATGACTTGATCGCCATGTTAAAGAGATACAGTGTATATCACTAATGCACAGATCTCTTTGTACCACTGACATGGGATCATAACAAAATGTTTTCCTCTCATTCCGATTTATCTCCCAGATTTAAAAGTTAATACGATATTATTTGGTCTTATGAAGATGGTGGTGGAGAGCATTGTATTCCACATTGGTCCAAAATCTTCCATAGGTGTTGAGCTGGGTTGAGATCTGGTGACTGTAAAGGTCTGAGCATTTTATTCACATCATTTTCATCCTCACCAAAGCATTCAGTGAGCCCTGGTGAACAGAAGCATCTGCATTTGATATGTTTCTCCACTTTTTATTCAGGTTTTTCCTTTAATTTTTCCCCCGTCTGTAGTATTGACAGAGAACATGGGTTGGAAGTATATGAAATATGTTGTCAGATAAGTTGCTTTCCTAGTTTTTGGGAACCTCAGTGACTCTGATATTAAAAGATTTACACACACAAAAGAGTCAAACCACCTTCTGTTAGATATATGGTAGTTTATTTAAAATATTTACACACATAATAAACAAAGAGAAATATGAAAATGTGATGAATTGTTAAATATGGGACACTGGGAGGATTAAATTACTTATTATAGTAATGGCAGCCATCTTGGCAACTTAAAAAATACATTGTTCAAAAAACAAAATGTTCCTAAATTAACAAAAAGAAGCACTGTTACATTAACACTACTGAAAAAATGGCATTATGTGATGGGATTTTAACTATTATACATGATGTGGACTCTACATTTTGTTGTTTCACTATTTATATTCATAAATTCTACATATATATCACATTTTAATTACTTAAAGTGAATATAACCTGTAGGTAGCAAATATGCAGTGATTTCACACACAGGATTGGTGTTTGTGTTGTGAGGCAGTAATAGTTCAAAAATGATTTATATTCTTTCCTGATTAATTAAGTGTTTTTAATTTAGTTTAATTTTATACAGGACAGCCATGTACAAGATAGAGTCCATCAGTAGTGTGTGTTTGTAGTTATGTAGCTGAAATCAAATCCTCACAAAATGTTTCCTTCTTATTGTTCCAGTTTTGATCCTGACTGGTCAGATCCTGATAAAGAAATCAGGTTGTTGGTGAATCTGTTCTGTGCAGCAGCAGAGAGAGAACAGCAGACAGGAGAGAAGATACTGAAGCTGTTATCATCAGTGTGCAGTGAAGAAATGTTTAATGAGATATGCATGGATTATTATGATGATCATGATCATGATGATGATAAGGAAAATCATTGTAATTTCCTACTGGATCTGTACTCTCAGGTGAAGGACTGTGAAACTAAAACAGGCAGGAGAGTCCTTCCAGCATTACAGTCAGTTTTACAGTCACCTACAGTCTTGTTCATAAACCTGTCAGAGAGAAAGGCCTCCATCCTGCTGGAAGTGCTGAAACTCCAATCAGAGAAGAAAGAAGTGGTGCTGACAGGCTGCTCAGATGAAGAGAGTGAAGTGAGGAGTTTCCTACAGTGTCTGCCTCATATCTCACACCTCAGGTACTTCACATGACTTACAGTTAAGGAGTTGTATAGCTGTATACCTTTTAAACAAAAGAGTCATACCACCTTCTCTCAGATATATGGTAGTTTATTTATAATATTTACACACATAATGAAAAGAGAGAAATATGAAAATGTGATGAATTGTTAAATATGGGACATTGACAGGATAACCATGTATCTTTAATGAGGGCTAAATTGCTCAGAATAGTAATGGCAGCCATCTTGGCAGCTTAAAAAATTCATTGTTCAAAAATAAAACGAATGTTCATTAATTAAGAAAAATAAGCACTGCTACATTTACACAGCTGCAACAATACAGTCATTGCTTTTTACCTCATGATTAGTTATTCTTACTGACTATGATGTAAATTCTACCAACTCTATAGTGAGCAGTAAATTAAGATTTCAGACACTTATGAATGATCATTTTGTGTCTCCACTGACAGATGTAATGTAGCATAACAGTAATTCATACGTCTTCCATCTCAGAGGTAAAGCATGCTGGGATGATATTTTAACTACTGTACATAATGTGGACTCTAGATTTAATTGTTCCACTATCTATATTTATAAATTCTAAATATATTTTACGCTTTAATTACTTCAAGTGAAAATAACCTGTAGGTAGCAAATATGCAGTGATTTCACACACAGGATTGGTGTTTGTGTTGTGAGGCAGTAATAGTTCAAAGATGATTTATAATGTTCTTGATTAATGAAGTGTTTTTAATTTTATTTAATTTTATACAGGACATCCATGTACAAGATAGAGTCCATCAGTAGTGTGTGTTTGTAGTTATGTAGCTGAGATCAAATCCTCACAAAATGTTTCCTTCTTATAGTTTCAGTTTTGATCCTGACTGGTCAGATCCTGATGAAGGAATCAGCTTCTTGGTGAATCTGTTCTGTGCCGCAGCAGAGAGAGAACAGCAGACAGGAGAGAAGATACTGAAGCTGTTATCATCACTGTGCAGTGAAGAAATGTTTAATGGGATATACATTGATTATTATTGTGATGAGGAACATCAGTGTGATTTCCTACTGGATCTGTGCTCTCAGGTGAAGGACTGTGAAACTAAAACAGGCAGGAGAATCCTTCCAGCATTACAGTCAGTTTTCCAGTCACCTCCAGTCTGGCCCATAAACCTGTCAGAGAGAAAGGCCTCCATCCTGCTGGAAGTGCTGAAACTCCAATCGGAGAAGAAAGAAGTGGAGCTGACAGGCTGGTCAGATGAAGAGAGTGAAATGAAGAATTTCCTACAGTGTCTGCCTTATATCTTACAGCTCAGGTACTTCACATGACTTACAGTTAAGGAGTTGTATAGCTGTATACCTTCAAACAATGAAATGAGGGATTCTTCCGCCAACTTTTTAGGAGAAGAGTCCCCTTATTCTAATATATGACTTGATCGCCATGTTAAGGAGATACAGTATATATCACTAATACACAGCTGTCTTTGTACCACTGACATGGGATCATAACAAAATGTTTTCCTCTCATTCCAATTTATCTCTCAGATTTAAAAGTTAATATGATATTATTTGGTCTTATGAAGATGGTGGTGGAGAGCATTGTCTTACACATTGGTCCAAAATCTTCCATAGGTGTTGAGCTGGGTTGAGATCTGGTGACTGTAAAGGTCCGAGCATTTTATTCACATCATTTTCATCCTCACCAAAGAATTCAGTGAGCCCTGGTGAACAGAAGCATCTGCATTTGATATGTTTCTCCACTTTTTTATTCAGGTTTTTCCTTTAATTTGTTCCCTGTCTGTAGTATTGACAGAGAACATGGGTTGGAAGTATATGAAATATGTTGTCAGATAAGTTGCTTTCCAAGTTTTTGGGAACCTCAGGGACTCTGATATTAAAAGATTTACACACACAAAAGAGTCAAACCACCTTCTCTCAGATATATGGTAGTTTATTTATAATATTTACACACATAATGAACAGAGAGAAATATGAAAATGTGATGAATTGTTAAATATGGGACATTGACTGCACTGCTACATTTACACAGCTGCAAAAATACAGTCATTTGCTTTTTTACCTCATGATTAGTTATTTTTACTGATTATGATGTAAATTCTACCAACTCTATAGTGAGCAGCAAATTAAGATTTCAGACACTTATGAATGATCATTTTGTGTCTCCACTGACAGATGTAATGTAGCATAACAGTAATTTATACGTCTTCCATCTCAGAGGTAAAGCATGCTGGGATGATATTTTAACTATTATACATGATGTGGACTCTAGATTTAGTTTTTCACTATTTATATTATATATTCTGCATATATTTTACATTTTAATTACTTAAAGTGAATATAACATATAGGTAGCAAATATGCAGTGATTTCACACACAGGATTGGTGTTTGTGTTGTGAGGCAGTAATAGTTCAAAAATGATTTATATAATTTCCTGATTAATGAAGTGTTTTTAATTTCATAATTTTATACAGGACATCCATGTACAAGATAGAGTCCATCAGTAGTGTGTGTTTGTAGTTATGTAGCTGAGATCAAATCCTCACAAAATGTTTCCTTCTTATTGTTCCAGTTTTGATCCTGACTGCTTAGATCCTGATGAAGAAATCAGGTTCTTGGTGAATCTGTTCTGTGCAGCAGCAGAGAGAGAACAGCAGACAGGAGAGAAGATACTGGAGCTGTTATCATCAGTGTGCAGTGAAGACATGTTACATTTTAATGAGAGATACATGGATTCTTATCATGATGATGAACATCCGTGTAATTTCCTACTGGGTCTGTGCTTCCAGATGAAGGACTGTGAAACTGAAACAGTCAGGAGAGTCCTTCCAGCATTACAGTCAGTTTTCCATTCACCTACAGTCTGGTCCATAAACCTGTCAGAGAGAGAGGCCTCCATCCTGCTGGAAGTGCTGAAACTCCAATCAGAGAAGAAAGAAGTGATGCTGACAGGCTGCTCAGATGAAGAGAGTGAAGTGAGGACTTTCCTACAGTGTCTTCCTTATGTCTCACAGCTCGGGTAAGTCACATGACTTTAGTGAACATTTAAGGAGTTGTGTTTCACAATGAGACAACTCACTGTTAGTTTTCATGTTAAGGTAATGTGTTCCACTGATCAGTCCACATAAACATTACATCACGGTGTATAAGATCAGAGATGTCATACTTCTTTATTCCACTCACCTACAATGTACTTACTCCTACATTACCCAGAGTTCCTTTAGGCAGGAAGTCAAAGCTCTTACAGAGTACTGCTCATCTACTACTAGCTGAGACACGCTTACTCCATCCAGCTCCTAGTTTGTTTTTAACATGAACAGTTTTGTTACTTTGAGGCTGTTTTCATCAGTCATCCATCAACTCAGTAAAACATAAACAGAGACTCAGCTATAATGATTTGTTCCAACAAGCTCCAGAAATGTAAACAACAGAGAGCATCAGTTCTTTCTCAGGACCAGTGATGTTCTTTTTTACTGTGATTGTACAAATCTCAGCCATGAAGCAGTAGTTTCCTGCATTAAAGAATAACCACACATGACAGTTCCCCTCTCAGTACCTCAGTGTGTTCATGTTGGATTTATGAGTCATCTTAAGACATTTTTAAAGTGGTTCACATTTGGAGTACTGAATCATAAAGAGATTTGGTCATGAAATGTGATCAGTCATAGATGCTGGATGCGAGGCTCATTCATTGGCTACTCTGACTCTAATACATCCAATAAATAAACTGTAACTGAGTATGAAGTTTAAGTGATGAATGATCCAGAGGAGTGAACAAGAGTTTTACTCAAGTGATGCTGGTCATCAGGATGTGGTAAGTTCACCACTGGACATCCTAAATATTTCACACTAGTTCTCTATGAAGTTTCATAGAGTTTTACAGAATGGTGGATGTTAAAACTCGTGGTCCAGTATTCAAGGCTTTGGAGTTAATAGATTCATGAATGATTTGGGTAACGTGTTTCTTTCCACCACCCTGGTGGTTCAGGAGTGATATTGCCTGAATTTCCTGGTTGCTTTAAGATTTTGTGAAGAATTTTTGTCAGTAAATGTCTTTTTAAAATCTATATACAGCCCAGCCTGTTAAAACCAATGTTGCTTTAATTTCAGACTGATTTTACTGTATTATTCTCATTGAGAATAATACAGGACTGTATAATTCTCATTGAGCATAATAAAGTATGTTTTCATAATCGTTACGTTTTCATAATCGTTGGAAACCAAAATCGTAATCGAAAATTTAATTCGATTAATCAAACAGCCCTATACTCTACATATATTTTATTTTTTAATTACTTAAAGTGAATTTAACCTGTAGGTAGCAAATATGCAGTGATTTCACACACAGGATTGGTGTTTGTGTTGTGAGGCAGTAATAGTTCAAAAATGATTTATATTATTTCCTGCTTAATGAAGTGTTTTTAATTTAACAATTTTATACAGGACAGCCATGTACAAGATAGAGTCCATCAGTAGTGTGTGTTTGTAGTTATGTAGCTGAGATCAAATCCTCACAAAATGTTTCCTTCTTATTGTTCCAGTTTTCATCCTTACTGCACAGATCATGATGAAGAAATCAGGTTCTTGGTGAATCTGTTCTGTGCAGCAGCAGAGAGAGAAGAGCAGACAGGAGAGAAGATACTGGAGCTGTTATCATCACTGTGCAGTTATGAAACATTCCCTTTTAAAGAAAGATACATGGATGATCAGGGTCATTTCCTACTGGGATTGTACTGTCATCTGAAGGATTATGAAACTAAAACAGGCAGGAGAGTCCTTCCAGCATTACAGTCAGTTTTCCAGTCACCTACAGTCTGGTCCATAAACCTGTCAGAGAGAAAGGCCTCCATCCTGCTGGAAGTGCTGAAACTCCAATCAGAGAAGAAAGAAGTGGAGCTGACAGGCTGCTCAGATGAAGAGAGTGAAGTGAGGAGTTTCCTACAGTGTCTGCCTTATATCTCAAAGCTCAGGTACTTCACATGACTTACAGTTAAGGGGTTGTATAGCTGTATACCTTCAAACAATGAAGTGAGGGATTCTTCAGCCATCTTTTTAGGAGAAGAGTCCCCTTATTCTAATATATGACTTGATCGCCATGTTAAGGAGATACAGTGTATATCACTAATGCACAGCTGTCTTTGTACCACTGACATGGGATCATAACAAAATGTTTTCCTCTCATTCCGATTTATCTACCAGATTTAAAAGTTAACACAATATTATTTGGTCTTATGAAGATGGTGGTGGAGAGCATTGTCTTCCACATTGGTCCAAAATCTTCCATAGGTGTTGAGCTGGGTTGAGATCTGGTGACTGTAAAGGTCCGAGCATTTTATTCACATCATTTTCATCCTCACCAAAGCATTCAGTGAGCCCTGGTGAACAGAAGCATCTGCATTTGATATGTTTCTCCACTTTTTTATTCAGATTTTTCCTTTAATTTGTCCCCCGTCTGTAGTATTGACAGAGAACATGGGTTGGAAGTATATGAAATATGTTGTCAGATAAGTTGCTTTCCTAGTTTTTGGGAACCTCAGGGACTCTGATATTAAAAGATTTACACACACAAAAGAGTCAAACCACCTTCTGTCAGATATATGGTAGTTTATTTATAATATTTACACACATAATAAACAAAGAGAAATATGAAAATGTGATGAATTGTTAAATATGTGACATTGACAGGATAACCATGTCTCTTCAATAAGGGCTATATTGCCCAGAATAACAATGGCAGCCATCTTGGCAGCTTAAAAAGTTCATTGTTCATAAATAAAAACAAAATGTTCATTAATTAAGAAAAATAAGCACTGCTACATTTACACAGCTGCATAAATACAGTCATTGCATTTTTACCTCATGATTAGTTATTCTTACTGACTATGATGTAAATTCTACCAACTCTATAGTGAGCAGTAAATGAAGATTTCAGACACTTATGAATTATCATTTTGTGTCTCCACTGACAGATGTAATGTAGCATAACAGTAATTTATACGTCTTCCATCTCAGAGGTAAAGCATGCTGGGATGATATTTTAACTATTGTACATGATGTGGACTCTAGATTTAGTTTTTTCAATATTTATATTCATATATTCTGCATATATTTTACATTTTAATTACTCAAAGTGAATATAACCTGTAGGTAGCAAATATGCAGTGATTTCACACACAGGATTGGTGTTTTTGTTGTGAGGCAGTAATAGTTCAAAAATGATTTATATTCTTTCCTGATTAATTAAGTGTTTTTAATTTAATTTAATTTTATACAGGACAGCCATGTACAAGATAGAGTCCATCAGTAGTGTGTGTTTGTAGTTATGTTGCTGAGCTCAAATCCTCACAAAATGTTTCTTTCTTATTGTTCCAGTTTTCCTCGACGGTCAGATCCTGATGAAGAAATCAGGTTGTTGGTGAATCTGTTCTGTGCAGCAGCAGAGAGAGAACAGCAGACAGGAGAGAAGATACTGGAGCTGTTATCATCAGTGTGCAGTTATGAAACGTTCCCTTTTAAAGAAAGATACATGGATTATCAGGGTCATTTCCTACTGGGATTGTACTGTCATCTGAAGGATTATGAAACTAAAACAGGCAGGAGAGTCCTTCCAGCATTACAGTCAGTTTTCCAGTCACCTACAGTCTGGTCCATAAACCTGTCAAAGAGAAAGGCCTCCATCCAGCTGGAAGTGCTGAAACTCCAATCAGAGAAGAAAGAAGTGGAGCTGACAGGCTGCTCAGATGAAGAGAGTGAAGTGAGGAGTTTCCTACAGTGTCTGCCTTATATCTCAAAGCTCAGGTTTGTCAGATTAATATTGTATTTTTACAAATACTACATGGTTTACTTCAGAAAAGGTAAAGATGAATAAAGTTTCAGTTCAGTCATCATTTAACAACATACCGTATTTACTGACTATTTCCTCCTGCTGTATGTTCTTGTTCTGAATTTCATCTTTGATGAAAGACATCAGACATCAGATGGTTTGTAATGCAGTTTGTTTTCTACTCTTGTACGTTTGCTTTGCTGTTTCCACAATTGATCCATAATATTGTGTTGTAGCTGTGATCCAGAGTTCTTCCAGAGTGTGTGTTCATCCATCTATGTGAGATCCAGAGAGGAGACCCAGCAGCTGGTCTCTCTGCTGCAGCTCCTGGGGTTCAACTTGCTGTTAACAGGAGAGTTAGGCAGTGAAACCTGCAGGTCTGCAGGGAGAGTTCTCAGACTTTGTGGCTCTGAAGTGAATCTCATCCTCACACCCAGAAAGATGTCTGTCAGAGAAGCCTCGCTCCTCTTTAGACGTACAGCACAACTACACAGTCTGAAGTACGTATTCATCTAATTACTGTCTGTCTTCTTTTAACACCAGTTGTCCAATTTAAATGATCAATTAGAGGTTTTCATCACATATTTTAGGACATCTGTTTCTGCATTTTCAGACTGTCCAACAACACAGCCTTGAGACTGTTTGGGTGGATAAGAAGAGGGAGAGTGGCCTGTCTGGCTGTTGATGAGCTTTCTCTCGTCCCTAAGACAACCCAACTATCAGAACGAGTTTTGTTGAAGGTTGTCAGTAGTTTGGCATCCGTGCTGAGACACTGGTCAGTCAGACGGTTCGACCTGACTGAGCTCAGCATCTTTGCTCAGGGTCTCACTTCACTGCTGCTTCACGATGGCCCTCTAACAATCAAGTAAATGTCTTTCCTCAGCCATATAAACACACACTAATTACTGAAAATGTCTAATGTGTTAATACTCACCTTTTCTAAAACATATTTATTATGAAATGTGCAGACTGAATGAAGAGAGTTTCCAGCAGCTACCGGCCCTCCTCCATGAAATCCAGGATGAGGACTTGACCTGTTCCTTCTTCAGTAAGGTTGGTGGAGACCTGACCTCCTGCTGTCTGAACTGGGAGGTTCTTCAGTATCTGCTGCAGCAGTCGTCAGCTCAGACCATCACTGTGAACCTGAGGAAGAACTGCTTCTTACAGGAGAGAATCACACGTCTGCTTCCCTTTCTGGACAGGATTGTATTCAAAAGGTTGTCAAACTGTTTTTCCCCTTTTATTGGACACAGATATAAAATTGTTTTCCATTTAATAATTTGTATATGTACTGTTATGCCTTCTGTTTCATCATCAGTTTGTTCATTGTTTGACCAGACAGAGTGTCATTGGTAAATACACTGTATGCTTTCAGGCCCAGTCCCAGCTTTGTGTTGACTGCCATCAGAGAGATCTATGAAGCTCAAACCCGTCACATGATACCCAGTTTGCTGAGGTCATTGGATCATGTGATCAACCTGACCTGCAGAGAGCTGGACTCGGTGGACTGTGCTGCTCTGCTCTTCATCCTTCAACACAGTGACAGAGTTAAAGTAAACCTGCAGTGGACCTCCATACCAACAGAGGAAATAGAGTCCATCCTCTTTACACTGGACAAAGTCTCTCAACTCAGGTCAGACATTAGTGCTCATTTCTTAACGCTGTAGCTGTATCAGTACTCTCTAACACACAGGATATCATTTATCCATCACTGATAGCGTACTGGGAGAGCACCTTAGATGTTAGAGGATACAGATGAGATAGATTACATACCTCCTATGATTGATGTGTTAGACTCAGGGTGTCTTCAGAGGGATCTGCTGTAAGCTCTAGCATCCAAAATCTGCCTTCAGTCTCTTATTGAACACTTTGCAGTACTGTTGGTCAGGTCTTTACTTATTTCATTACACAGCAGTGTAAGATCACAGCTATCAACCATATTTATTTCAGTGATGTGGTGGCAATAATGCTTCGCTGATTTGCCTAAATACTCCAACAAATGAATCATTTAAAGTATCTTTGGGAGACCCCGAGATACTCGCAGTACACTGCTTTGTTTTGGGCAACGTCTCATTCCTTGTAGACTAATCCAGGTTGTAACCAAAAGTAAGCCTTTTCTTACTTGTAAACCTGCTCAATAACACTTTAGAGTATTTATTGGACTGTTTTTTATGTTATGATTAATTAATGGTATTGAAAGAATTCTTTGTTCTTCATCACTCTATCAGTTATGATAACACTGTACTCTTTAATACCCTCTTTTAAATGGATATTATTTGTGTGGAATATTTGTGAGTCTGCTAGTCATATTGATATCTGAACAATGAAGTGATATGATTGTATTATTTGTGTATAATTTGTTAACTTTCTTACATTTCTGAATCAATTCTACTACCAGTGTTGACAGGAAGCTGTTGCTGAGGTTCATCCACTGCTGTGCTGCCTCTGATGCCCAGCAGGGGGCAGCATCAGGCCTGCTCAGGACTCTACAGCACAGGCTGGATCTGTCCTGCTCCTCCTGTGTGGAGCTGACAGAGAAGGATCAGACTGAGCCTCTGAGTCTGACCTTTGTTGACTGCAGGGCCGTCTCCACCATCCTGAGACACAGCAGCCGCGACACACAGCTGGACCTGAGAGACTGTGAGGTGGAAGACAGCAGTCTGGACCTGCTGTTTCCTGTCCTAGACAGAGTCCGTCTCCGGTAGGGAAGAATAACCTAAACCAGAGAAGAAACTTGTTCACAGTAATGTTTCTGCATGGTAACAGTCTGCTCTTTGCTCTGTTTGTCCTGTTCAGAGCCAGTAAAGCTGTCCTCCTCCAGCTGGTGTCACTGGTTCCTGGGAGCAGTGAGAGGGACACAGTGAGACGAGGAGAGTCCCTGTGTAGAGCCCTGGGTGGAGAGCTGGACCTCAGTCACACCACACTGGATCAGAGTGCCTGTGAAGGTTTGGCCCAGATGCTGGACTCCTCTGACGGGCTGACAGAGCTGGACCTCAGTCACTGTCAGCTCACTGACCAGCTGCTGCTCACACTCATCACACATCTGCATAAAGTCCAAGTCCTGGAGTGAGTATCAGACTGTACAGATACATGTGTTCATGTCACAAATATGTATATAATGCTGTGTCGGCTCTTGTCTAGTCGGTGGCGGAGGTAGTAACTCACAAAAACATATTGCTGACCACAACTGACAGGTGGAGTTGGTGTGAGATTCAAAAGAGACAATAAGTTTAATGAGCTGAGAGGATCACAAGACGGCTTTTCTGAAGAAAAATGTTCCTTGTTAGGGAGGCAAAAAGAGACAGTACCCCTGCTGACAGCTTACAGCACCCCAAGTTTATTACAGAGTTCCCCAAATGCACTTTCAAGGGGAGATTATGTTGAATTTAGATTTCAGGAGAGACTGAAGTTGCTGTCAGTGTGTATATGAGAAGACAATTACATCTGTACAGTTAGAGGTTTGGTTCGGTTTAATTCTATCATAAAGCAACCGACACATAACACGCTTTTCCACATATTCACAAAGAAAACAATCAAATAAAAGCCCAACACACAGAAACACAAAACCAACAAAATAAATCAAACTATAAACAGTATATAAAACTATTAAAGTGTTAAACATAAAAATGAAGAGTGATGACAGAGGATAAAAACACCAAAAGTCATTTCCATAGTGGTCCTGCTGACACACATCATGACAACAAAGACTGCTGCGCCCCGTTTACATTACTGACTGAAGGTGCTGACAGATTTAATTATAGTAGCTACTCATTATACTAATTGTATATATTTACTAAAATAGTAAATACATTCACCCATCTCTCCTCTTATCATTTATTTAAAGAAAATGTTTTTACACCTGTTGTTTACAGAACTTTGTACTACAATAAACATACTGTAATTTTATAATAATAGAATAGTTTACGTTTAGTTATCTGGGTAAATAAACATGCACACAACTAGTTTGCCATTACTGTGAGTACCATGAGAAGAGCAACAATCTGGCTGCAGATAATCTGTATTCACAGCAGAATTTATTCAGATTCTCCAGAGGAAATGAAGTGTGATGATTTACTTGAAGTAAAAAATATCCCGAGATCTTTGATGGAGTTCATGATGCATCCTGAGGATGATCACTATACTCCAAATTATCTGACTGTTTAAACTTGGAATGGATGTTGAACAGCTCAGCGCTGTGAATTACAGTGTTAGATCATGCAGTAGTGTCAGAAAACTTCAATAATTAATGAAGATACTCAGCTGTGCGATCAAAATGACCGACTGACAGCGTGCACATACCTGCTACTGTATGAAGACGAGAGGTTTTTCACTGACTGAACAAAAGATATAATCAGGTGGATTTTAGTTTTAATGATCACAGTTTTAGAGGTGTGTGTCTCTTTGTGTTGGTCTGAGCAGACAGAAATGCAAGTCAACATAATCCATTGACAAAGAGAACTTTAGTGCTTCTGCAGTGACGCCCTGACATTTACCTGTACTGCCTACATCAGCCACTGGCTCCATGTTATATAATAATGTACCTTTTGTCCTCACTTTTTCTTTTTTGTTTGTGTGCATGTTACAGTCTGAGTCACAATAAGATCACAGATGCTGCGACACACAGGTTACTCCAGCTGGTCTCCATCAACCCGTCCATTGAAGCTGTGCGGTGAGCAAACATTAATTAGTGCACCATTATTCATTAAGAATGTTGTAGTTGTAAGATTACAGAGAAATAATTCATCATCATTCAATCATTCATATTATTGTTGGCTGTATGAGTGACATTTACTCTCTGCTTTGGTATTTTTCTAGACTCTTCAACAACAACATTGTGGACAGAACTCCCTTTAAGAAAGACAAGCGGTTTGAAATATGGTGAACCAGTCATCAGTGTGGTGGTAACGTGGTGATCAGGGAATAATTGTCTTCTTGTGATCATTGGATGAAAACATGCAAGATGCTGATACAGTATGATAATCATGTATTATCAGTTGACATCAGGAATCTGACTAAATTCCTATATTACTGCAGTCCAAGTACAAATACTGTCTTCAGTAGTTTACAATATAGTGACTTTAGGTTTGACATGACGATGTCTGCCTGAAACTGTTTTCTAAATCTAATGATTAAGAAGACAGTTTATATGGAGGCCAGGAGCAGCCAGCAATACTTGATCAAATTTATCTGGAGATTATGACTCATCTCTTGTTCTTGAGGTACTTAAGATTAATCTTTATGGAGCTGATATTTATGCGTCATCCTGTGATGATTCTCTTCATGTTTACATATCAGATTATTGTGTTGCGATCATGATTAAATTTTTCTTTTTTATTGTGGCAAAACAAATAGAGGCCATAAACTATTTATCTTTATGTATTTTTGTGATAACTGTCTCCTGGGATGCACGTTTTTTACTTCTTGTTCACAATTGTTTGTACTGATATCACATATTTTTTCATACTATGTTAGACATCTGGCATTTATTAGGCCAGGCTGTGTATGTGATCACTGATTAATACAAATTCTAAATTAATCTATTCAATTTTCAATAAATGGAAAGACCCAGCACCATGTGTGTCCTTTGTACTGAAAAAACTATGTTTCAGTGTGAAAGCCAGTCTTGGTAAGTAGAGTTAGAGACTCCGAAAGCAGACATGTGAAACCCCAGCAAAAGTATTCGAGGTGGGCGACACATCCACAGCTGTCTTCTCTGGTGTCTCACAAGCTCTTTACTCTGGTCCTCTGGAAACTCTGTAATAAAAGAGCAGCAGAAGGAGGAGGAGGAGGAGGACAGGATGAAGATACTGACTGATGTCTGTGTTCTTCATTCTTTTTAAACTTCATGCAGTATTTTCATGTCAGGAATATTATTTATTTTACTGACATTTTTTTATTTCTTTCAAGTGAAATATTGTTGAAATTATATAGTGACTTTGCTGACTGTTCTGGATTTATTCTCTCTTTAATAATTCAAAAATCCCCAATTCTTTGGTAAGGAAAAAGAACCATTAAGAGTATTGATAAATACTCTTATTTCATTCCACCAGTGCAGTCAACAAAGCAACATAACTCATCACTATAACGACCATCTCTACTGTTATCAGATCAGAAATGCTGTGTAACATTCATGATTTCTCTATAAACTTGAACGGCCAACAATATTTTACACCAGTTTTAGAACATTTTACACTTCAACAGAAAGCAAACTTGAACACCAACATGCTGTATGTCAAAGCAGTATAGTAACATGTTCAGCTATATTGTAACCAAGACCAAAGTGAGGAAACAACAGGTAAATAAAAGGCAGAGCCTCCATTTTAATCCAGTTCAGGTAGAGATATTCATTCATGTGAATGTGGACGCTGCACATTTATCTTTAAGAAAAAGAACCAGAGTCAAAGAAAAGTGTCAATAAGTTCAAACAATGAAGTTTTATTCAGTGTCGTCCATTAATTCATCATTTACCAGACTTACATTTCCTTAATGATGATAAAGTGGAATCTGACTGTGTATCAGGCTGCAGCTACATTACATTTTAAATATATTAGTTCAGCTTTAATCTGACAGAGATAAAACACAGGAGGCAGCAACTGAATATGAAAAATATAGTTCAAGATTTAAAGAATATATAGATCAAAGACATAGAGACATGACTGTAAACTCACAGTCTGATCCAGTAATAATGTGTTTGGTGATTTGCACTTGAAAAGGCGTCGAGGTTAAAATACAGCAGATTTTAAATGTTTAGACGTCTATTTGTATCTTGTCTCAACAGCATTCAGTGACTTTATTTCAGCTACTTCAACAAATGTAGTAAATTTAAACATTGTCACTGAAATGCTGTTAAAACACGTTCAGACTATGCTCCCTATTTAAAAAAAACTCACTTTCAAACTACATTCTGCAGCTGCACCACGATCCTGCTCACTTTAAAATTTTAATATATAATCTCCAATATTATAAGAATGATGTTCCATCAGTGCAACCAATCACATCATGAGTGATAGAGATCATTAGAAAGCTTCATACCCATTTAAAAAAAATTAAACTGAGATTACACATTATGTGCAGTAAACATTTCAGTGCAGGAGCTGCTCTGATAAACTGACAGCTGTCTTGTGTCACAGTGTTATAACAGAAGGACATGCAGAGGTTTGATTCTGAGCTGAGGCTGAATTCACGCTGTGTAATATTTGAACGCTGTTCAAAGAAAGACTGATGTGCATTAAAACGGTAACTCGAGTAACTAAACCAATATCCTACAAGGATTTTGATTCTGACATACAGTAAAACTCTGCTACTGAATGCGCATTTATACAGACTGAATGAACGAGGAAATCAAACAGCGTGTCTGACAGAGAGAAACTCAGGGTTTGTCAGTTACTGCGGTAACTGATCCACAGTTTAAGCTAGCTCTCTTTCTGGGACTGAAAACCCAGAGTTTCCCTCATCTCACTAAACCCGCTTTCTGAAACAGGCCCCTGGTTGTCTGGACAGCCACTGTTAGGCTCAGTGAAGCCAGATACCGAAAAGATATTCTGGGTATGTTGAACTTGCTTCGTAGTACAGGTCTTTCAGCGAGGGCTACGTGAGAAAGAGTTCGACACAACACCGGAAATACCACACAAACAAGTTATCTACCCGTTTTATTTCCTTTCTTTATATCCACAGAAGTTCATTCTGACTCTTCTCCCCTCTACAGTCCTCAGAGAAGAAACTGACTGAGACTTTCATGGTAAAATAAGAATATTTCATTGACACTCACCCCGCGTCAGACGCCATTTTATCCATCTGCTCTTCTTTCACTTTCACTTCTGCAACTTACAAGACATCACATGACCCTGAGGGGAGAGACGTCAAAACTTCTTTGATTCATCCAGTAGTTGCTGAGTTCAGTGTCATGCTCAAGGGAACATCTATAGTAAATGTTAAATAAAATTTGTCTTATCAAGTGTGTGCTGGGATTAAAACTAGCAACGTTGTGGTAAATATTCAAAAAATACAATCAGCACCCCTTGAGGTACTTTGAGGGACAAAGAATTCTGTCGCCTCTTTTTTTTTTTAGAGATTTTTTGAGCCATCCGGTCAGATGTAGGACATGCTTGAAGGACTACATCTCCCAGCTGGCCTGGAGGAGTATATTGCAGAGTCAAAAGACCATTTGTGCTGCTAGATTCTGACCGGAAGGTTACTTGAAAAGGGGAAGAAGCTTCAACTGCATATGCCAGACTATCTTAAAACATCTTAAAAACTCATCATAAGCACTGCACACCCACACAGGTGTTCAGTTTCTACTTGATTAGACCTGCTCAGGTTGAATGTGGACGGAGGTGTGCTGACAATTACGTGACGTCTCAAAACTTGAACAGCAGAGTCAGAGAGATATAAATCAATCTCAATCTGTACATTATTTATGTTTACTGTTTGTTTGCTGTTAATTTTATTGGTTATTCTTTTTTTTTTTTGGTACTGTAAGAAAGACTTTATCACATAACATTTTCTCCTGATTGCAAGTTTTTACAACATATTCAGAACTCTTTCATAGAAAAAAATATGTTTACAAACTTAATCTACAATTACACAGCAAAGACATCAGATTAAATGTTAAAACACTTGATCACCAGAAAAGGCCACAAATAGAAATGTTTCACTCATTTGGTTCTTTAGTTAGCAGGACATATTGGTTATTCTTAATTGTTTTTTCATGGACTTTAATACATATTTATTTTTAACTTATATGCATTATTGTGGTCTAATTGTTAACTGCCTGTTTTGTGTTGTTTATATGGTTCATGCTGTTCACTCACTCATTCATTTATGAATAAAAATTTTTGTTTGTTTATAACCATCAGCGTCCATCATTTAACTAAACAGGTCTGATGAATCAATGGCAGTCTACGTATTGATCATTGAAAGGGGAGATCTGGTGTTATTGTTATGTTGAGTGATGGTTTACTACTATTTCAAACACTGTGTTTATTCTATTCAAAGCATGACATTAAATTACAGGAAGTGTTACACTGTGAGTGGATTGCTAGCTGCTTTTGCATCTCTTTCATCCATCAAAGTGGCTGGTGCATCTCAGTGACCTGCACTCTCACTGGATCTTGTTACAGTTAACAATTTCCAGCAAATAAATAACTTTTACCCTCCGCAATTAGGTTGCTACCTATACTGTGAACAAATGGCTGCATTTAGAAGAAATTATTATTGCTTAATTTGACGAAGACAGCAGAACAGCAAAAACTTCCTGTTCTCTCAGCAAGGGCTACATGAGAAATACAACCCTGGAAATACCACATAAACGAGTTATCTCCCCGTTTTATTTCCTCTCTTTATATCCACAGAGGTTCATTCTAACAGGTTATACAGTGGATAGCACAGCATTTGTAGCACTTGTGGGTTAATTGTAGAGGACAGTTTCTCCTTCTATCCAGAGGTGAACCAGTACTATCTGTAGCATCAGTATCAGCACAGATAAAGCTCCTTATTACTTGTGTTCCACATCATGAATTTAACTGTTAAAGATACCAGAACCTTATACTAATGACATGTGCTTTAGAATAATAAACATCCTCTGCTGTGAGGGAAAAAAATATATTGTGGTGTGGCGTTTTAATGAAAGCTGTTAATCATTCATTGTTATTTTCACATTTTAATATGTTCACAGAGTTTTTTCATTGACTTTTGTTTTTATTCTACTTCCCTCCAGCCCTCCACCACCAAATTTTACAAGCACTGGTACGCTACTCAAGAGGCTCAACTGTTTCCTGTTTTAAAAATCAGATCTAATCATTTCATTTGGAGAAAAACAGCCTCTTGTGTGCTGTAGACTGTGAATGTATTATCCTACAATATTATGTTTACAATAACTTTGGATCCCATATGGCCTGATAAAATAGTAAATTAAATGTATCAAAATATATCAGAATTTCTACATAATCCATCTGGGTTCCCTTCATATTCTAACAGAGAATGCAAACTTGTTTCATGCTAAAAGTCACATGGCTGACATTAATAATGCACACATTCATGTACAGTAATTGTTTCATTTCATGGTTTTACTAATATTGACATGAATGGGTGATTTCAAAAGATATTAATGTACATATTTCTCTCCTCTGACCATGCTGGTCCATCTGTTTCTCTTTTTGTTGCCTTTAATCCACTGATGTTTTATTGCTGTGCTATCTACCATGGCTACTATGTACAGTATGAGCATTTCTTTCTTTCCACAGGATTTAATAAGCTGTTGCAACATATACTGTATATGTGCAAAGCAACACACACACTAACACTTTATTTATGATTTCCTTGCACAATGAAAACTGTAACTGAAATGCAGGTTATATTAACAGACAGGGAGCCCAAATTAACTCACTATGACAACGCTAAACATGTTTATGGTCTGTAATGTAATACAGTGAATGATGAGTATCAGTTTGTGAGTGTATGTGTGCATTTATGAATTGAATTACGACAATGATGAGGTCTATTTGAGTTTGTGCACGTTTTCGTGTGTATACAGTACTGTGCAAAAGTTTTAGGCACTAAAAGTAAAGTGAGAATGCTTACAAAAATATTGCTATAAATTGTTTTAATTTATCAATGAACACCTTACAAAGTTGAGTAAACAGCAGAAACCTAAATGAAATCAATATTTGCTGTGAGCAGCTTTGCCTTTAAAACAGCAGCAGTTCTCCTCGGTTCACCTTAACACAGTTTTTCATGGTAAATTGCAGGTAGGTTGTTGTAACCATCTTGGAGAAAGATGTTCTTCTGTGGATTTATTATTTAGGCCGTCTCAGGTGCTTCTTCATGTAATCCCAGATTGACTCCATGATATTGAGATCAGGGCCGTGTGGGGACCATACCACACTATCTGTTGCAGGACTCATCATTCTTCTTGTTGCTGAAAATAGTTCTTTATGACTCTAGCTGTATGTTTGGGGTCATTGTCATGTCATGAATAAATTTGGGACCAATCAGACACCTCCCTGATGGTATTGCATAATGCATAAGAATCTAAACATCTAGGGTGCCTAAAACTTTTGCACAGTACTGTATGTGTTTGAGAGACTTTGTGACAGAGAAATGAAAATAAGTGTGTTGATGTCCATGTTGTAAAAGGAAACAGCATCATAATGCATGATTTGAATTAACATGGCACCATAAGGAACGTACTGCATGTGAGTGTGTGAAGAAGAAAGAGGCGGCATCAGATCTCACCTTATTTAATAAACATGGAACCAGATTTGTATTTCTGCATCTTTTGTGTGTGTGTGAGAGTCATTATGATTAAATATAAATGTTACTAGATTTGTGTGTGTGTGAGTGAGAGAGAAAGAAATTTAAAAAAAAAATTGAATAATCATGAAACCAGATTGAAAGCAGCCACTCTGTCTCGCAGCTCTGTAATCACTAGATGTCGTTTGGGAAGTGACCGTAAGCACTTTAAACCACCGATGTGTTTCACAATCAGACCAATGAATAAAAGATTTGAGTTTTAAATGCCTACATTTTAAATTTAAAAGAAGTGGAGATGTGGGACTGTGGAAAGTGGATAAAACAAATGAATGTTGCTCTGCTTTTCTGATTGAAGTTGACGTCCTTTCTTACAGCAACAGATACAAAAGCAGATGCTGGAGTGTCAGACTTCATAACAGCAGTGATGGTGTTACTGTTTACAGATCAGGTGGGATTAGGGACAGCAGCGTTTAATGTCACTGAGGTTTAAATTGAATTTATATTACTGACTACACAACTTGTTTAAAAAGAGAGCATGAAAGAGAAAAGACTGCAAATGGACCAGAGAGAGTGCAAGAGAAACAAACTGATCTCTAACTTTATTTAACAATATACAGTTTAAGGGAAGACAGTGTATTTATATGCACATTTAAGCCTAATAATCCCTTTTCATGTATGAAATTTCATCCTGCACTCATATAACAGTGATGATATAGACTGCCCACTCCTGCACTTGATAGAGTGAATACATGTTGTGCTGCAGCATTTGGGCCTCCTGTTGCTGGAGTCTTTATCACTTGTAATTGAAACTGAAGTCATGTGATGTTCTTGGTATTTTTTGTGGATATTTTGTGTTGGTTCTAACAATCTGCATGATGTTTTTAGGGATCTTTTTAAAGATAGAGATATAGAAAGAAAGAAGAAAGACACACATACACTCACTCAGTAATAGACCCTGCAGGATGTGAAAATATAATCATAAATAGTTTTATCTCCTCATTTATCCTCTTTTTTTTTTTTTGCAAGTAATTGAATGTGAATTTGACACCAGCCAGCAGCTGGACAGATGTTGAGTGGGACACCTCTTCCTCCCTAATAACCACAGCAGGGGAAACACTCATACATGTAGACACACACATGCCAGAACAGCAGGTGGCTTCCTGTAACAGCGTCACTGTTCTTGTTCAATGCTGCGTCGACACTGGATGTACAACACAGGGATTGACATGAGATGCATTTTCAGTTTTTCCTTTTCAGTCCATCGTATAATTATCAATCAATATTTTTTTAGCACTTTTATGATATTGAGAAAACAGCAGGAATGAATAGTGTTGTTCTTTCATTTCTCTTCTACATTCAGCTACTAATCTCTCAGATTGTTTTCTCTCTTTTATCACGTCCGTATGGGCAAGATGAACATTTCCTAAAGCAACAGCCACCTGTGAATGTACATGAAGGTAAAGGAGTTGTAGATTCATTGCTTCTACATTTGAGCCGCAGCTCTTTATATAGACTGTGTGTGTGTGTGGCTGCAGGTTCTCATGGGGTGAGGCACTGAGTCGTCTGTTTCTGCTTCAGTGAAACTCTGTAGCTGAAGCTGCCACCACCAAGACATTATAGGCCATAGAAAGACTGTGTGTGCATCTCTTATCAGTATTGAAGGGCATCATTTCCACTGGGGATGGGGAGGACATGACCCTCTCACTTCCCAGTTGTGTCCGTACATTTGCACTTTTACAGTTTGAGTCACTTTGTGGACATTTATTTTTTTGCCATCGGTTTCTCCTCTCAGGCTACACACAGGCTGCCTGAAGGCCTGGACATGCTTGATACCAACAAGTATGCAAACATGTTTATTACTTAGTAGCTGTTGTGTATCGTCATACTGGAAGGTCTGGTGATAAGCCTGACATCATAGAGACCAGTGAAATGTAATAATCACACTAACGGGGATGATGGTGAACACTTTCAGACAAACTCTCCTACATGACATTTCTTGTCTCACTAAGTTTTTTATGAAAAGTGACAGAAATGAAATGATGAATGAAAAAAAGGACCTTAAGAGAGCGGTTCAAATCCTGCAAAGTGTCTCATCTCTGCACACCTGGCCGATCGCTGCATGAAATGGACATGCTCGTCAGATTGTCAGTTTCAGCGACTTAAATAATTGTGGGACGCAGCCCCCACAATCCCATAATCAGCAAGGTGTGGCAGGAGGGGGTTTCAGACACCATGACGATGTGATTCCATAAATCCTGATTTGTACAGATGTTTGGGGCCATCTGACAGGACCCGACACAACTTAGGCCCCTCAACAAGTTTTAGAAAAAAAGTCAGTAGCTGTTTGTGTTCTTCCTTGTGTGTGTGACTGTGTACATTTGTGCATCAGCACAGTCCTGTGCACGTCCTCGCAGCAGCTTCAATATCTTGTGACATGGAAGGACTTGAAAGGAAAGAGAGGATGGAGCAAAAGAAGGAGAGAAAGAGAAGGTGAGAGAGATGAGAGAGGTTAGGGATTGATTATTGATCGCTGTGGAGTTGTCAGGAGGCCGAGGAAAGATGGAGGAACACAGGCTATTTTCCTCTCATTCATCAACTGAGAGCACAGAGAGGTTGGTGGAGAGAGAGCACTGCACAAAAGATTCATGTCATTCCTCCTTCGCTTACCCTCTCTCTCTTTTTTCTGTCGGTTTTGTTTGGATCTCATTTTCCTCCTTGTGTTTAGAAATATTGAATTAAGAATGAAGATGAGACAAAAGAAAACAACAAGGGAGGATGAAAGGAAAGAAAACATGGACAGAAGGAAGGAAAAGCACACTCATATGCACATAAGCAGTATTTACTTTACTACTAAACAGAGCAAATCAGCAGGAAGAAAAGACTTTCCAGTTTCCAATTCACAAATCAAACAAGCGCTCATTCAAACCTCGTCGTCTCCAGTCGTCCCACAACTCACTCCAACAAATTCCACTTCATGGAAACACACACATTTCACCCCGAGACAGAAACCAAACGTAATCCTATGATTCATTTCCATTCAAATAACACAAACCCAAGAGACTCTTATTAATGATCGCAGTGAATGTAGCCCACAGATTTCTTCATCCATTTATCAGTGTGAGGATGAGTGTGTGTGTGTGTTTCTTTTTACATGCATGCATACGTTACGCCCGTAGAGTGGTTGCCTTGGCAACGGTAAACTACAGCGCTGCTAATCAGCTGTTCGGGCTCTAACCGTCTACATTCTATTAACCGTTAGAAACAAACTGAAAATAAACGTTATTAACCGTTAGAAGAAAATTAATAAAACAAAGAAATATAAACTATAAAACACTCTAACATTAAATCTTATAAATACATATATATCAGTGGAGTCAAGCAAACGTTACATCTGACTCCCTTTGACGTTTTGACAGGTGTAATTTGATGATAACCATCATCGTAAACGGCAAACTAGCGCCAACTCGTCCCAGTTTAGGACACCAAGCTAGCGCAAAGACCGCTGACAAACTACAAACTACACGCTACAATACATAACAGTACATTAAATAGAAAAACTGATAAACTGTATAAATGTTTACATGACATTTACACACCTGAAAGAACAGATGGAAAAAAGAGTGTGAGTCTGCTGATCCTCCGTGGCTTTACTGATTATACGTTAACTGCCAACTGAAGAATGCAGCGCAGGCTCACAGCTTATAAACCCCCAGCTGATCTCCTGCCTTTTACACTCCAAATAGAAATATATGAAATTGAATGGAGGGTCTGTTAACGTGTAAAATAGCAAGTTCAACATACCTAGGATATCTTTTTGTTATCTGGCTTCACTGAACCTAACATTGTCCATCCAGATAAATAGAAATATATGAAATTGAATGGAGGGTCTGTTAACGTGTAAAATAAAGTGCAAACATATAAAACAAAATAACACAAGTAAGTTGGCAATTGCATGTTAATATCCTATGTGCCACACATATGTCAATAGAAGTCCTAGACTCAATTATTCCACTAAGGAGACAGTGCATAGTAGCGTCTCTCTCTCTCTCACACACAAACCTGAATACACTCACCCATAACAGGAAATGGTTTACTGACTGCTGTGTGTGACTGACATGCTGAGTGCAGACTGCAGCATAGTGTCCTGCTCTCCTTATTCTTCTACAGAAGGACGACACACTTCATGAGTTGTCCTAACACACACAGAGGTGCACATTCACACTCACACACTTGTACTTCCATACTTGTGAGGACTCGCAGTAACCTGAAACATTCCCTATAGCTTCTTATCTTAACCTTGTCCCAACTCATTGCCTACCCCAGACCCTTAACCTGACCCTTACCCAATTCTAACCTTCACACTAAACCAGATCTTAAAGAGCCCCTTTAAGAAGGGAAGGGCAGACAAAATATCCTCACTTTCCAAAAATGTCTTTATTTTCAAGCTCTAAAGCTCAACTTGGTCTTTTAGGAGACACTGAATGTGCTGCAGCTGCTTGTTTTGTTTTTTTCGGGTCATGAATGTGATACAGACGATGTTTGTGCTGCAAGAAATCTGACGTCAAAGTGAATCCAATACAAGATGTTTTACTAATAACATTTTAATCCAATCTTTTAAACAGTCTGACCTCATCTGATCAAAACAACATGTCAATAAAGTTTCTATAAATATATAAATAATCTATAAATATATTGAATCCTACTTGCTGTAGCTATGCTAATCTAGATGTTAGCCTGACCTCTGACCTCTCTGGGTTGCAGCGAGTGAGAAGACGTTCCCTCCAATAAACTAAAGACTGTTTCTCCAACCAAATAAACTTCATGAGGTCACATTATTGATAAAGATAAATGACATATTATTAAACTCAATTATCATTTACATTTTCAGAGGAAAAATACATGAATGAATACATTATAATATAAAATAACAATAAACTAGAAAAGGTGTAACTTTCTGTAAGAAATGTGAGTGTGCTTGCTTTAGCTGACAGATGGTGTTTCAGTTCATTACCAAGAGCCCCAAACTCTTCCAATGAACCAGCTTCAATAGTCAGGACAGCGCCTCGGTAAAGGGTGACGGCAGGAGCATTTTTAATCAGCCAGCGGGAAAGTTAATCACTGAGCTAATTGAGCTGGGGAACTTTTTATTGTGACACAACAGACCACTGACCCACATCGTCGCCCTGGTGATCACACGCTTTCCTGTGGAGACGTCAAATTAGCCATATACCTGTGCGAGGGAGCGACACCATACAGAAAAAAGAAAGATACTTTGATATTTCAATGACTAAAAACAGCTAAATTGAATAGATGCTGCACATTTCATAAAGATGCTGCACATTCTTACATTTGAATGAAGTTTGTAGGTAAAAGCACGTGAGACTAGTTAGTGAGGGTCTGATTTGATAAAAATAATACAGAACAACCCCATAGAAAACCCTGTAGAATAACACACACACACACAGAAAGAACTGCTTTGTGTTTCAAGAGTTAATACTCTGTACTGTACTATAGTGAATTAACAGAACAACTAAAAACATGCAGCTCGTTAACCTTCATCATTTAAAAAGCTCTGATTTGCACTTTTTCTTTTTCACATTCTATCTTTTATCCCCTCGCACAAACACACAAATACACACTTTTTGAATCTCTGGCCTGTGACACACACACACATAACATCAATATTTCTGTCAACTTGGTTAGAGTGAATCAAAACTGCAGTTCATATAATAGGAACATAGACATCCCTCTTCATCATTTCTTGAATTCAGGGTGAATTGACACAGAACCAACAAGAATATGACAAACTGGCCCTTTTCAAATAACACACAAAATCCGACAAAATATTATTATACTGTATGTATCCTTAACGCTAACTTAACACATATCTCACCAGAGAAGGAGAATGAACTATTCTGACCTTGAGGGTGGTGTTTCAGATTTTTAAAGTCTCTGTTTAGGTTGATAGTATGAATTTTCTTTCCATCTGTTCTAACAGTAAGATGGTCCAGTTGCCAGCAAACTTCCTGCAATCTGTAGACAGGAATGTACAGATCCCAATATTGGTAGTATGTAGATTTGATTAGATTGATTTAATCCAGGAGTTATTAATGGACTATAAAAACATTACAATGAAAATCCCACTTCTGTGTGTGATTGTACCTGTTGGTCTTGGAGGGGTTGTACTCGTAAGATCCGCCAACGGCTTTCTGCATTCTCTCTGAATTAATCCGCCAAAGTTTTAGGGAGTGGTCCATCACACATGACATCATTTATTCACCCAAGAGATCAAAATCCTGCAGTTGGATGAAAAAACAACAACAACACATCTTAAATGCCATTTAGTTTTTCTGTGTTCGTGGATTATTCTTCAGATGGCAGCTGTGATTAGATGTTACTCACAGCACTCAGGACTTCATCTCGATGACCTTCAACGCCTCCAAATATCTCCACTAATGTGTCTGTCTGTTTGTTCATAGACGAAGGGCCTGATCTGAGGAAACAGTCGCACAATATCACTGCCAGATAGTTTACACATTTCTGTATTTATGTGATCAATGAAGCTTATGAGACACCAGAGATACAGAGTCAAATGGACTGTTTGTTCATCAGCACAGTTTTACTGAAAACTGAACAAAAACTGGAGAGATATTTATTTTCCTCTTTACAGCTTAATTAATTGATCACTTGCAGCTGTTGGTGGTGACAGTGAGGCAGCAGCAGCACAGCTGAAGTTTCACCTCCTTCCAGCTTCCCAAATGCGTAAAGCTGCTTTTCCTCCGTCACATATAATTTTACTCTGACCTCTAGAAACTTGTAACAGCATTTTTCATTAGTTTTAACTGATTGAAAAAACTAAATAATCCAGAGGACTCAGTAAAATCTGAACACACAGACATAATACACACATTTTTAGATTCAGCGTGATTTACACTCCCCGACGATATCATCATATGTGATGTGCATCGCGAATAAATGTCCATAAATCTGCTTAGAAATAATAAAAAAAAAAGTCGCTCCCCATAAGTTTTCTTTAGTATCAAGTAATCCAGTGATGTCTGTAGATTCATGGCTACAATGCAAACTGATAATAAAAAGGAAATGATAATAACTAAATCGGGATACTTTTAATGGCGCCATTTTGTCAACATGTAAACAAATATAGGCTAAAAAAAAAACGGGGCTCAAGTTGTAGCTCACAGCTAACTCGCTGAATCCATGGCAACGCTATACTTCCTGTTTATATCCCCCTAAAGCATTATGGGAAATGTTGTTCCATAACTGAGAGCATGATTATCCTTCAAATCAGTGATGTGTAAGTCTGTCTGTTGTGAATTAGAGCTATTGGCTGGTGTTTGGTACCGACTGGTATCTCTCAGAATAACTTGACAGCAAAGAGCAGCCAATAGCAGATAAACTGTTCAGTAGTAGCCTGCTTTCACCAGCAGATGGCAGCGTTATTCTATTGCTGTGATTGACTGACCTGCTGCATGTAAACTCCTTCTGCTTCCTTGTGTACATGTAGTCAGAGATGTACCTGCACAGGTGACTCAACAGTCAACAAGTCTCAACGGTATGCCTGTATGAAGACTCTGTACATATGAAATGAATGAGGTGGACAATAAATCTAATGTGTTTATTTTGTACGATAAAGAATGAATTCTTCAATAACTAACAGTCACCAATGTTAAATCTTTGCTTTAAAAATCAAATAGCACTGAACTGTAGGAAGTAACGATGTTTTAATATGTTTTAATGCTGTTAAAAGATGCTGAAAATGAAAATAAAAACTGTCTTTACATTATGAAGGTGCCCTTTCAATGACACTGTGTACAGCTAAAGAAAGACTGAACTAAAAGTGTGTACAAGAGAGTCATTTCTGTGGTGCGTTCATGTGTTAGTGTGATAAAATGGACATTAGGGCGTTCAGGATTGCATCTTTTCAGAACAGTCAAAAGTTAAAGTTACCTTTAACTACCTTTAGAGTTTAAAAGTTAAAAAGGAAAATACAAATTTGGTCTCTTCATCAAATAAAAAGGCTGCTGTTCTTCAGCCGAGTGTCAAAACTCAGAAGACACAAGTTGCTACAACACCTGAAAGCACCACAGAAAAAAACATCAGCTATCACAGAGCAGTCTTATAAGTTTTATATTATCAGCACTACTACTGCTAAATGTTTTGCATTTTTACATAAAAAACCTGAAACAACTTATGCAATGATGAAACAATGATGCTGGTTGAAACACTGACAGTCGATATGAACAGGAACATGTTCAGGGGCTGTAATCTCTTCTGCAATAATACAAGATGAAAAACTCAAAGACAGCAGACTCATTAATGCACTTACTGTAATAATGCAAATGTTTACACCAAGAGCTGAGATTGAACAAGCTGTGGAGAGAAAGTTTAGTCCTGAGTGCATCCAGCAGCTGGTGGACATTCAAAACACCTGAATAGTCAAAAGAAATACACTGAAAATCCAGAAGTGGAGAACAAATAAGCTTTATTTACCACCAGCAGGCCTGAATTATATCAGTCTTTATATCTGACAACTTGGAAACAGGTGAGACAGGCTGTGGATGTCAGGAGGTGTGTGTTAATAACAGCAATAATACAATCGATTACACAATTCATCAAAAAAATAACAACAAAGATGTAGTGAAACTTTGCACTAATATGAATGACACTTGACCTCACCTGCAGGCTGATTGCTGCATTATTTGCTGAAAGATATAAAGAAATATGCACCGACTCAGTATCATGTCTTTCTTAGAATAACATCAACATAAACTAGACACGGCGGTCTACAACACTACAAGGCCTATTCAAATATAAAATAGACACAGCGGTTTGTCTAATCAAACACAAAGCAGACAGTCTACAACACCACAGGCAGTGACACAGACAGGTGCCGAGATGCGGAAAACATGGAGTCAAACAACACATTAATCTCACATTATGACTGATTTCTTCATAACCAACATTTCAGTTAAGAAAGAGACTAATTATGGATGTTTGTATCTTTGTTGAAGTCTGAAAAGGTGAAAACGTTCAGTATTTCCCAAGAAAAGAGCAGCGCAATTAGAGAAAAATCTGAATAAATGAACAGAAATTGCTCTTTTTTTGTATGATACTTTTTTATCATCTTGTGACCTCAAACATTTATCAAGGTTAACTAAATTAAGTGTGAAACTAAGCACTAATAATAGCAGTGGTGTGGTCAGAGGACAAGTCAGACAGGTCATTATAAAAAAATTAGGTATACCGGAGGATAACATATCATTTTATCAAAACAGAGTGTTTCATAGTGGTGTAATACAACAAACCACATTACATTCAATTAGAAAACTCTAAGATGGCATCTAGACAGCATATTTATGTTCTCATCAAAAAGAAACAATGCACATATCACACTGTAGATACATGACTCACACATATTTCTTTATGTATATTCTTTATGAGTTTGTGTTCATGTCATAAAGTATCACTGCATGTATCAAATACACGACTTACTCACTCTTGTTTTCTGCAGGAATGAATTCTCACAAGCAACAAGCAGCTTCTGCACAGGCTCATTCTCAAACCACACAGTCAACAGATGACTGAACCACTTAGAAATGCTAAACTGGGGAAATCCACCTTATTCAAAGCCTCGGCGGGCTTGTCAGTCCCAGTACAAGATCCAGTTCATTATATAACTTCCATAAGTTATGGAAGTGACATGTTTCACTCACCAAGTGTTGTCCCTGCTCAGCCTGCTGTAGTTTAGTGTAAATTAGTCCATTTGTGTCTTCCACCATCCTCCATAGAACAAAATAATCCCAACAGGTTAACCGACTTTGTACATATCACGGTCCCTTTTTAAATCTTCATCCTCCTCTCCTTCATGGTGCCACTTTGTCTTTGTCGATGTTTATGTCCCGCTCAACACACAGCAAAGTGAGGTTGGATAGTCTGGCCGTTAGCCGCTGTCAGGCTAGTAGTGCTAGCAATAACGTTAGCTTGAGGATCTGCTTTTCTTACTCTCTCGCTCTTTGCGTTTTAATGCAGCCGATTTGTACTTTACATCCTACCTAGATTAAAAAAAACACACAAACATCACCTTGATCGTTAACTTGACAGTGTGCGACAACATGACGCATTCACGGACACACAGGCTGCTGGCTTTTAAAACTCCCGGCAGTCAAATACAGTGGCAGGGGCCCGATTAAGGGGGTACTAAGGGGGTGGAATCAACGACAATACAAACATACAAGACGAGGACCTCTTGGCAGTGGTGGGGGCTCGTCTCTGATCTGCAGAAGACACGACGTGGTCTGAGTCTGACTTTTTATTATTCGCTACTATCAACACACAAACTTTATTCAAAATATTCAACTAAACAACAAAAAGTTAGCAGTTGGCAGCTAGCTAGTTGTTATATCCAAAGATGATATTTCCTCTTCTGTTCTTGCTGATTAATGCTGTTACCTCTTCTTTAAAGTCCTATCTGAAGATTATTTGAAGGTTATTTTGCAAAATGTTCCACTTTTTAGGTTCAAGTTTGAGATGTATTCAGGAGCTCATTTTGGTGCAGCTACTCTCTCTCATACAACTTTTTTTTCAGATGTCAGACGTCTATGAGTTGTTAGCAGCTCCACCAAATAGTGATTTTTACCTCTAAACTTCTCACATGGTTTCATTTCAATAAATGTTCAAATGATCCAATATTTCACCAAAAGTCAAAGAGAAAAAGTCCAAAACCTGAAAACAGATTTGTGTATCAGAACTTTGTTTTTTCTTCTTTCCTCTCCCATTAATCATCTCACGACACCTCAGATCTATCTGGTGACCCTCTGGAGGGGCCCAACCCCTAGGTTGGGAACCACTGGACTAAACTAGCTAACTGTATACAGGGTTCAATGTTAATCTTTTGTTCTAATTGTTTTATTTATTAGCAGTTATCAAATAACAACAAAGACTGAAGTTAATTGTCATGTTTAATCTTTAATTAAATGAAACAGAACAAACACACAGAGTCTCATAGATGTGAAGCAACAAATATTCTTGCATATCAGAAATGTTATGACTCATCTCCTATATTTCACTGAACACTAATTTCTTTTGATCAGCCCAGTTTCTTTCATATAATGAAACAGACTCACTAACCTGATGGCAAATACATTTTTTAGACTCATTTCCTCCACTTCAAGCTTCCTGATTTCCCTCTTTAATGTTTCTCCTTCTCAAGAGTATTTATGACAGTGAAAAATTACATGCTGCACTGATTCCTCTATTTGACAGATCTCACATAATCCTGAGGGATGTTTGTTTCACGCATCACACTACTAGCCTACTCAATATTATATATTGATATATAATATAGGTCACAGCTAGCTTGTTGTTATATCCAAAGATGATATTTCCTCTTCTGTTCTTGCTGATTAATGCTGTTACCTCTTATTTAAAGTCCTTTCTGAAGATTATTTGAAGGTTATTTTGCAAAATGTTCCACTTTTTAGGTCCAAGTTTGAGATGTATTCATCTCTCTCTCATACAACTTTCTTTTTCCAGATGTCAGATGTCTATGAGTTGTTAACAGCTCCACCAAATAGTGATTTTTCCCTCTAAACTTCTCACATGGTTTCATTTCAATAAATGTTCAAATTATTTCTGTTTACAATAGCTACACTGTGTATTGTGCTAGCTAACTCCATTCCTAAATGTTAGCAGATGATCATAATATGGAGAAAAATATATATGTTTCAACTATACACCAATAAAGCGGAATTACCATCATTAGCACACAGTAATATATATGTGTATGTATATACCCTGCTGGTGAACAGTAATATACATTTAATGCAACTACATTCTCCTAAATAACCTACATTAGCATGATCATCACTGATAATAAAGTAACTCCATCTACAAAGTAATTAAACCATCCATCAATTAAGCTGGCAAACCCATCAGCAAGTATGCTAAATGAAACAGTGGAACAGAATAAGGTAAAATATGTGAATCAGAAGGTTGATTCAGACAGCAAAGTTAACAAAATAAGTGCCGAAGCTTGCATGTATGTCCTTCACGCATACATCAGAGGTTATAGACAGTCCATATTATTGACTCTTGGTGGGGTTTCACTATAGTGATGAAAGGAAAATTCTGCTCCGCTCATCAACTACTTCAAAGTTGGGCAGGGCTGTGTGTCAGGAAGGTGAGAGAGGGAGAGAATCCTTGTGTGTGACGTCACCTTGTTAGGTGGTAAAAATGCTAGGCTTTCTTACAAATGGAATAAACTCCCTAACCCGATGACAAATAAATTTTTTAGACTAATTTCTTCCTGATTTCCCTCTTTAATGTTTATCAATCTCGAGATTATTTAGGACAGTGAAAAATTACATGCTGCACTGATTCCTCTATTTGACAGATCTCACATAATCCTGAGGGATGTTTGTTTCACACATCACACTACTAGCCTACTCAATATTATATATTGATATATAATATACATCAATATTCTCTGATATGTACAATCCTGTAAATTAACGGTTATAGTGTCAAGTGATTCTGCAATAATCTGCAGTGTCACTCTGGTTTCAACAGATACAGATGGTCACATGTCTGACAGTAAAGAGACATTTAAAACTTATATACATTTAAAACATATATACAACTTATATACAAAGGCAGGAAAGTCTTTCTAAACAAGCCTCTGCTGGAGATGATCCACATGGACCAAAATCCAGACTGAGACTCAGGTCCAGGAGGAGGGTGGAGGAGGTGGTTGAGTGGAGGAGTCTGGGTGTGTCTGCAGAGACTGTGTAGAAGGACAGAGCAGCAGCAGAGCAGTCCAGATACACTGATGATACTCTGTCAGATCCAGAGGAACACACAGGGATGATGGTGGACTTGACTTTGTGTGTGACAGTGGAGCTGTTCTCAGATCAGTTCAGACTGCAGCACTGAGACTCATCTCCACTTCTTCTGATTCCTCTGTCAGTCACTGCTGGATGAAGCTCTCCTCTCCACTCTACCTCCCAGTAACATGGCCCAGTCAGAGTCTCTCTACACACAAGCTGCTGCTGCTGCTGCTTCAACCTCTCTGGATCATCAGGATACAGCTGATCCTCTCTCAACACGAACTCCTGGATGTTCACTCACTCTGACAGAGATCATCACCACAAGCTGATGAGAGAAGAAGAAACAACAGAGGTCATAAATCAGTGTTTAGTGAGACTCACTTCATCAGCTGTCAGTCAGTGATGCAGCACATCCAGTATAAAGACCAGCAGGGACTTCAGTCCTGTTCAGACCAGAAGTGGAGCAGCTGTGCAGCGTAGCCTGCTTCCTCTCAGCTCTCATGTTAACGTGTTGGAGTGAACACACTGAGCTCCGATCTCACACACCTGCAGAGACTTTTGGCATCAAGTCTGTTTACTCTGCAGATTTCACTGAAGTACACAGAGGAAATAAAGTGCAGAGAGTCATGAACACATCATTACTGCACAAACACTTTAGTGACACATTTACTGTTGTTACATGTGACCTGCTGTTAAAGTGAAAGCAAGAGTCTCTGTGTGTTGATCAACATCTTATCTGCTTTTGAAATATCATTTGACAAATAAAAATGGAGGCTGTCATTGAAAATATTTGGAGGAAACAAAATAAGTGATGGACAGATATAAAGATGTGATTCCTGGACTTCAGCAGAGGTTCTGGTCTGTATAAAGACCACATGGTTACTAAACGTAATGATGCTTCTGTGAAATCAGAGCCAGTGATTTGCAGGCTTCAGTCAGACTGATCTTAGAGCTCTGACAAAGATGAACTGATCAATTCTTTAGTGTTGAAATGAGAGAACAAACACTTTCAGATCAGATTTGATGGTACGACAGTTGGATGAATGAGGACCACTGTCTCTATACATCTTGTAAGGCTGTCAGCTGTAATCCAGCTTTATTTCCTGCAGACATGAACAACAACAACAACAACAGTCGTCTTCACATCGACTCAAACACGTGATCACAACAAGCTTCTGGCTGATCTGATTGGCTGACTGTTCTCTCTCTCTCTGTCGTTGTGTCCGATCCTGAAGCCTGTCACCGTTCTCCTCTCACAGCTTCACTGAGGAAAGCAGCCACTGAGAAGGTTGGAGGTTCACCAGGAAATACTGGATCTTTGCTTTGATACTAACTGTGTTTAATACAAAACTGCTGAAACCAGCACGGACTGACTCCAACTCTCTACTGACCTCAGAGTCTTCAGTCTACAGTCTGGACTCTCCTGAAGATCAGACAGCAGCTTCTTGTCTGAAGAACTCGAGGAGTTTCCAAACAGATTCAGCTCTCTCAGATGGGAGGGGTTGGACTTCAGAGCTGAGACCAGAGAAGCACAGCTGATCTCTGACAACCCGCAGCCATACAATCTGAATAAAGAAGAAATCATGTAGCGTTAGAAGCAGATTATTGTGTTTGAAATCATTCAATGTTTCATAATCTGTTCAGAGCTGAAGAAAGTTTAGAATGAACAAGTTTAGAAAATGGAAACTCCAAACACCTGAACCCAACAGGATGCAGGTTAAAAACTGTCAAATACAAACAGTGAAAAAGAGCTTCATTAATATTAATGACAACATGCTGCTACTTCAATAAACACACTGTGACTTAACAGTGAATTAGCCAGTGCAGCTTTTTCATCTTATATTAAATATGAGACCAAAAAGATGCTCAGTGTGGATCAGTATAAAGTCTATGTGGTCACAGATGTTTTAATGTTATCAAAATTGATTTAAAATAAAGATCTGAATGTTTGAAAGTTTGTATCCACTCTGCTGAGGAAACTCATGGACTTCAAGTGGGACTTCATTGAAGATGGTGAGATTACTCAATCCCATTTGGGACTGGGAGAACTGGTGTCTTTGACTGGGCCATAAGTCATTAACTAACTCACTCCCCTGCCATCGCCCAATACTTGGACTTCTGCACTTAACCGTGTTCCTTGTTAGAGCCTGACATACAGTTCATATTTGGACATGATGGAACATGTCTGCTGCTGTTCATTATATTTTCATTTATATTTCAACTGTTTTTGACAGACAGCATTATATTGACAAAACATCTTTTATTTATGTAATCTTCATCTTTTTATTTGTACCACTGATATGCCTTAGGGCTGGACAATATCTCCAGTATATTCAGATGTTACATGATATAGAGCCAGATATTATCTGAGAGTTTGGTTGTAATTCTGTGATGTAGCTCAGTTGTCTGTAACTGTTGCTGCTCCACAAAGCAAGGTTAGTAAGTTTACCACATGACTTTAAAAATGGTAAAACTGCTGAAATTTGCTTTGTTATCATGAACTTGAATTGTCAATCATAATTGAATCATATCCGAATAGCTCATTCAAATGTTGCTTTACAGATTCAAAACACTATCATGATGATGTCATCTTTTCACACTTATCTGCCTAACTTTCTAATCCTGCTTTGTGGAACAGTCCTCTGGTTAAAAGCTGCTTAACAGCAAATGATGCAGTTTTATTCAACTGAACTCTTCTGTTCTGGTCACCTGCTTTGGTTTTCTAAACACTGTTTCATATTTTGAAATATATTCTTAGTCAAAAAGGTGATACTGTATAGTTGATCATGTCAATATTTCTGAGCCTAAGTGCCTTGTACTACTATTTCCATCAAAAAGCCAAAGACAGTTTGAGAGAGAACGCTCTGTTTCAGCTTTTTGTTTAACATGCAATTGTTCTGCATGTGAACTTTCCAACTTTATATTCAAATAAAAAGTCAAGTGCAATAAGAAGCTGTGTTTTTTTTCTCTTACATTGTAATTACATGATTGAAATATCAGTGATTTAGCTCTGTTCTTCATTCATTTTGTTCTGGTTTGCATTATGTGCTTGTAGCCAGCTTTGGACAGAGATTTTATGAAGAATGACAACCAGGTCTATTAAAACCTTTTTCTTAACAAAAGTGTCTTTAATTGTATGTATTGTGACTATTCCTATGTGTTTAACCTGCTAAGTCAGTATTCATTTAGGTTAAAAATAGGTTTATTAAAATGTCTGTAAAAAAAATACAAACTAAATAGTTCAATCAAACAAATCTGTCAACTGTAAGATACTGTAAAAGAAAAAAAACAGTTCTATTAATAAAGCAATGAAAAACCAGATCATACTGTATTTTTCATTAACAGCACGAAACCGTAAACTTTAGTAACAATAAAAAAATGTTAATTTTACAGTAACTTAATGGCAACCCTGCTGCCAGTTGTTGAATGTTTTTACAGGAAGTTTTAACAGTGTGTGTGTAGAGGTGTGTGTGTTTCTACAGTAGCAGCCTGGTGTCATCAGGAGATTTAATGAAGGTAAACACAGTGAACGGTGGTGCGTAACGGCACTGCGCTCTGGCGCAGCACTTCTCAGAGGCTGCGGATTTATCAACATATCAGTCCTGCTGACTTCAGATGCTGCAGGGATTTAATGAAGTGAAGGAGAAGCTTTTCATACAATATAAACAGCTGTGGACAACAGATACTGTAACAATCACCCACATTCATTTATACATCACTGCACACTGATTTACTAACTTTCCTGCTTTAACCACATGAAACCTTATTTTCTGTGCACATGTTGGTTGGAGAGTGTTTAACTGAAATAAATGATTTATATTTGAAGCATTAATCTGTTGTTGCAGCACGTCTGCATCCAGTAGACTATTTAGTATGAAACACAGGCGCCTGATACTGTATCAGTAGCCTATGTGACGCTCACAAAAACAAAGGGATTTTATGAGGATGACGTATGACTTGAAAACAACATTTGAATGTGTAAATCTGAAGGAGATTTTACCTCATAAAAATCATCCTTATGTCTGCAGTTTAGTGTCACCACAACTTTCACATCATATTAATCTCAGCACAGAAGTAAGAAATGGTGTCTGACCTCAGAGTCTCCAGTCTACAGTCTGGACTCTCCAGAAAATCAAACTGCAGATTCCTTTCTGAACCGTCCCGACTGTAGTTTCCACTCAGCTCCAGCTCTCTCAGATGGGAGGGGTTGGACTTCAGAGCTGAGAGCAGAGAAGCACAGCTGATCTCTGACAAACTGCAGCTCCTCAATCTGAATACAGAAGAAATCATATAGCGTTAGAAGCAGATTACATGGGTGCAAGAGCTCCGTCTACAGACGGATTTCCATCAAAAGTGAATTATTTGTTCCATCATAATCTGTTTATTTTTACCACTAACACAAAAAAGATTTTACTCTGCCACCACATTTCTGCTTTTTTCACTTTGTAAACGATTAAACGGCGAGGGAAAGAGACGTTGGTTGTTCCAGACATCAACGCTTGTTCCAGCTTCCTGCGGTTGTTTATGCATCGATTTATACGTCTGTTTTCTCCAAAATAATCAAAGGTGTGGCAGTTTTATTTAATGTGCACTTATTTCTCTGTAGGGATGGGTACCAAAACCCCGTATTAAACGAGCCCCGAGGATAAATGATTAAAGACTGTAGTATTGATAAGCTCCGATGTTACCGGTTCTTTTATCAGCACTTTTTAATGTTTTGGTGTAATTTATTCTCAAACTGCAGCCTCTCCTCCACACACACAAACACACACACACACACACACACACACAAACACACAGACACACACACAAACACACACAAATAGACACACACACACACACACACACACACAGACACACACAAACACACAGACACAGAGACACACACAGAGACACACACACACAAACACAGAGACACACACAGAGACACACACAGAGACACACACACAAACACACACACAAACAAACACACACACACACACACACACACAGACACACTCTCACACATACGTACACGCAAACACAAACACACACAAACACACACTCTCTCTCTCACACACACACACACACACAGGCACACACAAACACACAGACACACACACACACACAGACAAACACAGACACACACAAACACACAGACACACACACAAACACACAGACAAACACAGACACACACAAACACACAGACACACACAAACACACACACACAAACAAACACAACACAAACACACACAAACACTGAGACACACACACACAAACACACAGACATGCACAAACACACACACACACACACACACACTCTCTCACACACACACACACACACACACAGAGACACACACACACACTCACACACACACACACACAGACACACAGAAACACAGAGACACACACACACACACACACACACAAACACACACACACACACAAACACACAGCAAAGTCAGTGAACAGCAGATCACATGTGAAGTGAAGATTACTCGAGTTGATGACAACTACGTTCGTTACTTCTTAAGTGCAATAACACCTTAGCGAGTAAAAAGCCAATACTCTATCAATACACCTGATCAACAAGCATAAACATGTAGAAAAGTGATATTTTCAACTGCTCTGTCCGCAGTCTCTCATCCACCGCTGCTATGTTTTACACAACCACAGCGCGCTAGCTCGGCTAATAGCTAATTGTTAGCAACAAGCTAAAACTAAAGCTGTCTGTATGTAGTCTAACTGTTTAGCTTAGTTTGCCACCAATCTTCAAATGTGGCTCATTCTTGTAAACTCAGCTGCTGGCTGAGACAAAGCAGCCTCTCCTCTCTACCAGCGGTACCTGCAGCAGTCAATCACATCAGCAGCAGAGGGAGGAGGAGGAGGACAGGAGGAAGGACTGATACTGACTGATGTCTGTCTTCTTCTTTCTTTCTAAACTTCACTCAGTATTTTCATGTCAGGAAAATTATTTATTTTATTGACATTTTACATTTGTTTCCAGAGATATTATTGAGTTTATAAAGTGACTTTGCTGTTGTAAACATGACTGTTGCAGCTGGGCGGCTGTGGCTCAGGAGGTAGGGTCAGGAGCGGGTCGTCCACTAATCGGAAGATTGGCGGTTCGATTCCCGGCTCCTCCAGTCCGCATGTCGATGTGTCCTTGGGCAAGATACTTAAACCCAAATTGCTCCTGATGGCTGTGCCATCAGTGTGTGAATGATGAGATTTCCTGTGATGGGCAGGTTGGGACCTTGCATGGTAGCCCCTGTACCCATTCAGCGTATGAATGTGTGTGAATGGGTGAATGTGATTCGTAGTGTAAAAGCGCTTTGAGTGGTCGGAAGGCTAGAAAGGCGCTATACAAGTACAGTCCATTTACCATTTACTGTTGCTGCTCTAGAAACAATGTTTTGTTATATTTATAATAAAAATAAATTCTAATCCTGTTCTGAATTTATTTTTTAAAAAAGAATAAATTCAGAACAGAGTTTACGGCTCGACTTTAAGGCTTGTCCGATTTCTTTATACGACAAATGGAAAAGAAATTTACTTGTCCCACCACACAAGTTAAAAGTCACAAAAAAAATCCTCACAATGTTTCATCTGCTCTGCACCTCTACTGTGCACACTGAAAAAGAGGGATAAAGCACAACAGACACTTCTACTACTCTACAGCCTGCAGACACCATCAACTGGAACAGATCCTGAAGTATGTGAATCCATCAAGGCAGCAGCTATAGATCCTGCTGACTGGCAGCCCTGTCTGATATGGTGAGGACAGAGATAGTCAGCAGAGGCCATATCAGCTAAAATAAGACTCTACATTTACAAAATGAGAGGATGGGAGAAGTTCCCATCACCACCACTTCTACAGAAAATAAGTGAATGGAGAGAAAATCAAGAGAAGTTGGTTGGGTATATTCCAAGAAAAAAATTTAAAAAAGTCTTTACTGCTTCTGCTGCAACCTGTTCTCACAAAAAAACTACAAACTAATCAGTAATTGATTTAATGACTGGAAAAATTGCAGTGAAATACTCAAAACCCACGAGAACAGTCCAGGGATCTCATTTGTTGAGTAAGCAGGAACGGGGCCTGAAAGAGGCGTACGCCACTTCCCAAGCAAAAGTTGTGACCTATAAAATCAAACTTGATGGGACAATGTGCGCACCTGCACCTAAACTCTTACCCATGCGTAGGAACATTTTAGAGACAGGGGAAATCCACGACGCAGAATTGAAGTGAATTGAAGGCAGATTGTATAATAATCCTCTCACACATTTCATTTCACTTAATATCAAACATCAATTATAGATCCACATTATCAGAAACACTCAAACCAGCAGTGTTATCTGTACTTTGGCTTGTAGTGAGCCATAACTTCCATAAACATCTTTCAATTTGTAAAGATATAAAGCAACTCAGATCTTAAAGTCTGCCCAACATTTCATCAGTGCTGCCTCACCCGGAGCACAAAGGAGAGAGTCAGTTGTGGAGCAGCAGCAGCTGAAATGAATGATGTCAGGATGTGGCAGGTGGCAGGATTCTGCAAAGTCTGGGTTGCCTTTCTCCAATATTAGCTAAGCATGAAAATACTGATTGATTTTCACCTTAGCCACGTTAACTTACTGATGAAATGATCATCATTGATTGTAGAAATCCAAGATGACATCAAATAACTTCAACAAACGGAACTAAAACATATTTACAGGACAGAGCGTTAATAGATTTTTAATATTTGGTTATACTGTGCATATATCACCAAGTATGAGTTCCCATGTAGTTTATATGTGTAAAATGGCTACAGTAAACACGGCTGTATTGTCAAGCACAGAGACACTGGAGACACAGCGGTGGCTGCCACACACACTCTGCCTTCTCCAGTCACCTCACCGGCTCATCTTCACCACCTGTGCTCACTGTGTCAATGAGAGAAATACTTGTATGCTGGATTTTGGAGTAAATATAAACTAATATAGTGTTTATTGTATTTTACATATTGAGTGAGTGCTGTAAAAACTACTTATACTGGTTAACTGGGAGCTGGCCCACTGCAGGGTGTGTTAAACATTTAACCAGAGATGTCTGACTTAACAATCCACAGGAATGTTTATTGAGGTTGTATATGGTTGTTTTGGGTTACACACATAATTTCAATACGTCTGAAAACGGGCAAATAAAAGGTTAAATGTCTGTTCATGCCTGTTGCGGTCCTTCCTCTGCTGCTGCTGAGCACAAGTGACAAGAGAGGCTCCGATACACTGACTCTCAACACTGATTGGCCAGGCGTCTAAAGACAGAGAGAGTGATTGGTGCGGCGAAAGAAACACATGTACATGAATATTCATGAAGGCTTTTGCATCGACCATTTATGGTTGAATGTGGGCGTGTAGAGGGCGGGATATGACGCTGATCCATGAGCGCACATTTCCAGGTGGACTGTGATTTATAAAGGGAAATATACGTGCATTCGTGTGTATGCATGGTTTTATAAATATGATTATTTTTCGGTGCACGCCATTTTCGGCTTTTGTGCGCACGTACAATTTTAGTGTGGATCCTACACACTGTTTTATAAATGAAACCCCAGAACATTGTGGGCACATGACATCATGGAAGGAGTCATCTATCCAGTGTAATCTATCAATAACCAAGTGCCAGCGTCTTGGATGTTACTAACAGGTAAAGGTAGTTAATAATAGTAATATTTAACAATTGATTCATTCTTTGAAACGTGATTTGTTTGTTTGAAAAGTAATTGTAATTTATAAAAATATATATTTTTGTCTTGAAACCATTGTGGTCTGATGTTTGTTGTCCATATTTTTACTGTAGAATGAGCGGGTGTGTCATGGACTCATGGTTTGGGCTCTTTGTGTTTTTTCTTCTTTTGGTTTTCTGTGTTACACTTGTGTTGTCCAGTCTTTTTGCTCATTCATGTTATTTGAGTTGTATCTTTGAAAGACTGTATTAGATTATTGGTTAGCTTGTAGTGCTGTGTACCTAGGTTGATTTATTCAGAGACACTTTGATTTATGCTGGCTTGTTATTGAGTGCTGTTGTGTTTTCTGGGTTTTACTTTGCTCTGTGTTTCTCTTGTGTGTTCCTTCACTCCTCCTGTTTTCATGTGCTCCTCCTCTCACCTGCCCTGCAGTAGCCTCGTCGGTCCTGCCCTGCTCCTAGTGTCTTCCCCAGCCTATCAGCTGCCAGCCTGCCCTTGTATTGTGCCACCTGTTCCTTGTTGTCTGATTACTTCAGTTTGTATTGAAGTTCAGTTTTCAGTTCAGTCTTTGTCGAGTCGTCTGTTCAGTTAGTCAATTCTGTTCTGTCGTGTTTGCTCAGTTTCCTGCTCAGTCGATTTTTTTTTTTTGTATCTTGTTCTACTCAGCTCATCCTGCTTTTGTTTTTTTCCTGCCAGTCTTTGAAATAAAGACGCTTTTCTTCAGCCCTGCTTTCTGGTCTCTGCATTTGGGTCCACCTGCTCCTCAATGTATGACAGGGTGGTGATGAGGCAGTACTGGTGGGGTAATGTGGTTTGGGGGGGGCACCAAATCCTAATCTCTCCTAGGACACCAACATGTCTAGAGCCGGCCCTGCTGTCAGATTTATTAAAGGAAAGTGAGTGAGTGAGAGTGAGTGAAGAAATCAGGAGAGAGGAGACAGAAGTGAGGAAGAATTGCAGGATGTATCTTAATGGTGTTGAAAGAAAAACAAGGAGAAAGTAAAGAAGTGATTGAAAAGGAAGAAGGTGCAACTGATTCAAGATTTAAAGAAACAGTTGAAGGAGTAAAGAGAAACACACAGAGGCAGCCCAGGCGTCAGGTGATGGAGAGACATGAACACATTCAAAGCAGGAGGCAGAAAAAACTGTTAAGGTCTGACTTCCACCTGTATCTAGATGAATTACTGTTCTGTAAATATGTTTAAAGGCACAATCTGTTATCCAAACTAAAGGACATCCTAACAAACTAAAGTCAAAGCACAAGATTCAAACCTGCTATAAAAGGACTTACAGATGTTTTAACACAGGTACTAACACTACACAACAACTCTGTTAACATGATGTTTTCTTCAGCTGTTAGAAGGTCGTTGACCTCAGTAACTGTTGTAAACACAGCACTAAAACTGACACTTTCACTTATTAGGAAACAAAATGCTGATTCATCTCATTCATTTATAAGTCAAACTGTTGTCTTGATTTGGCTTTAAGTTGAAACAAATTAATTCCCCATCAGTCACTTTTGTTATGTTGTTATATTACAAACATTGATCTATATTAAGGACCATATAGAGGCTGAGAATCCAGATTTGTTTTTCAGATAGAGACTGATTGGTCCATCTATCATCCATAAGGCCTACGTTTATTTATGTGTTGTAAATAAATACTGTTCATATTTAAACATTACGTTAATAAATATTGTTAATATTTGTTTAATATTTATTGACCTATTTTTTGTGCACTTGTTTCATTTCAGCTCAGTGTAGAGAAATACAGCGATACAGACAACCGCCTTACTGCGTATCTATGACGACACTGTCGACACCGCGTATCCGTATCTGTGACGCGCCTGCTCCGTAACATAACTAGTAGTTTCAGGGGGCCTACCAACCCCCCTGAAAACAATCCTAGTAGAAACACTGTCAATCATTATTATTAAACGTCAGAAGGATGATCAATAATTAATCTATAGAGCTCATATTGAAACAGACTTTACAAAGTGCTTCACAATTCAGGATCAAATGAAAAGATCATTAACAGGGAAGTAATGGCTTGAATAAAATTCATAAATTGAATCATTTATATGTTGACACTGTTTGGATGCTTTCAACTGTTTGTTCGTCTGATTTCTACGTTCACAAACAAAATGAAAAAGTTAATTATTGTCATTTTTACTCTGACAAGTGACTTTTGTGGATGTGTAACAGTTAAAAAAGGCACTTTAATAATTCTTATTTACAATTTGTGTTTGTGAATTTTATCTCAATGAGGAATTTTTATTCATGAATGTTTCCTGTGGAAATGACCTTGCTGCACATCGTCCCTTCTGTCCCTCACAGAGCTGTTTTGCATTGCTGAGGGTAAGTTGAGTGGAAAAATGCTGCTGCGCTATTTTATTGTTTTCTATGGAAATTGAACCGTTTATGTTGTAACATTTAATGCATATTGTTTACTGTTAATACTATTACTTTAACTAGCTGTTTCATGTTGTTTTGACTGTTAATATGAGTTTTGTAGATGCTTTTGTTGAACTTTCTTGGTGCCATTTGTATTACAGCAGGCTGCCCTGCGTCATGTAGTCAACGTAGCGCTGCAGAGATATTAGCATCTATTTCCTGGTGTAAATTCTGTTATTTTGCATGTTTAGGAGCAGATGTGCAGGAGACACCAGAAGGTGATTCATATGTGTTACATTGTCTTCTGCAGGAGCAAATAAAGGCTGGAAACCAATCCTTTGAGTTGTCTCTTTACATGTCCTTACCACATCTGTCACACATGGACAAGTGAAAGATAAATGTACTTGTCTGAAGGACAAGTTGTGGTGTATTTTCATTAAAAGTCATTGGTGTGCTTAAAGACAATATTAAGCTATGCAGATTGATTTTATAAGTTTATAAGCAATAAGGGCTAGTGGGATACAATTTGTATTGGTGTAGTTATAATCTCATGAACCATATTTAATCACACTGTACGTATAGAGGCACGATAGAAGAATTATAATCATACACTGGAGAAATTTGAGTGTGTTTGTATTACATGTCACTTTGCTTGGGTCTGCTAAAGTCTTCACCTTTCAAACATACTCTCTGGAGGAGATCAAGAAATAAGGGTGTAAAATGACATGAATAACTTGCAAAAAATAAAAGGCCAGAAGACAACTTGGCAATAATGGTGTAAAATGATTCCCAATACTTATATAAAAAATTGGATATAATCAGGTAGAATTGAATATGCCAGTACATATCCTCAAACACCTCAAAACCTGTTTTGAAGAGTTTTGACCAACAACGAGTGACGGAGATAAAAGATACATAATAATTGGTCAAAACTTAGGGAGGGTGGATGATAAGGTGTGACCTAAGCCGACCCAAGGGCATAAAAACAATGCCCCAAAGAAAAAGCTTTGGAGCGATTTGGTTCTTTGTAAAAGTGCTACTTGTTCCCCTTTTTTTGCCGGCAATAAAAGAACACTTTGCTGCTTGGACCTCTGACTCCCTTTTTATTTTCAAGAGAGAGTTTTTTGCTCTGATACATTTTTCTGCAACAATTTGATACAAAAAAGTGCCTCAAAAAGTTAATGTGGAGCCCTGCATGCACACCTGTCACCTGCTGTTTTGGTTCATGTATGTGCAGCAGTGCAACGTGTAAAAGGGCTGAGTGAATATAGATCAACTGGTGTGGTGATTAATAAATACTCTCTCAGCCAGTCACATCACTGGTCTCATAGCTGTGAAACACTTGTGCCAATCACAGTTAAACGTGATAACGACAGCTCAACAAACGGAAAGCTTTTCTTCAGGAAATGTCTGGATGGTTCAGAGCGTCACGACATGAACACACATCACCACAAATCTGCAGCCAAAGACAGATGGAGCAGTTTTTTCATCACTTAATATAATAACGATAGAAATTTTTAAAAAATGGTTGTATGAATGTATTTGGTGAAGCTGTTTATATGATTATAGCCCATCGGACTGATGCTATTTCAGCAATAATTATAGCCTAATGTATCTCACCTCGTACACGGTCACATAGTTTAGTAATTAATGTTACACAACAGCGTTTGCATCGTAATGTGTCTCAAGGATAAAACATGAGACGCAACTTTGGCTAAAAAAAAGAAAGTCGTAGAAGAGGCTGATGAGCCCCGCTAACCCGACGTCTCCTTCATAAAAAAGCAGAATATCGAGTTATAACCGACCAGTCTGATTCACTGTAAATGATTGCAGTAAATTTACAGCAGGACTTCAACAGTACTAACCTGTTATTTTTAAATATAGCACTTTACTGTTAATACAAAAAAAATCTGTTAAATTACGCTCCATTTACCGTTTTTTAACAGAATTATAATGTATTTGCATTTTAACGTTAATCAACAGTCAAAAGTACAAAATAACGGTGTAATGCAGTATTTTTTGCATTTTGGGAAGAACCATTTCACCTGAACTGCACATGTGAAGCTAGATCTGTTCTTTTCTTCATCTATATCTTACTAATTATTTGGTGAGCAGCAATTTTATTCATAAATCAGTGTAAAGTCTGTCAGTGATGTTTCCAGTGATGTTTGTTTGCATTACTGAATACGTGCACGTCATGATAGAAGGATTCAGCAGCAACGTTTAAGCATAATTTCATAGATGATTGCTGATTAGCCTAATCAGATGACACAAGGAGCTCATTTTAATGTCTACATGTCAAGTTAACGTATTTTGCCAGTGAACTCATTAAACATTATGATAGTCTTGACAGTGTAAACCTTTTACACAGTCGGAGGAGGAGTGTGGTAGAACCACTGTGGAACTCTTCAAGACTAAACCCACAAGTGCAGGAGTCAAGGGAGTTCTCTCTCTGGGTGAAGATGTCGAGCTGTCGTTTGTGTCATCCAGCTTCTGATGGCTCACTTCTCAGAGACCATTACAGGACTAATCCTTCTTGCAAATGTGAGATTCCTTTATGTATATGTACATATATACACACACATATGCCATGTCATACACTTTGTATTTGGCTTTCTATGTTCTAGGGATCTGCCACTACAGCTGACATTGAGAGGACAATCTCCATACCTGCAACTCCTTGTCTGATACTGTTTGGTATTTTTACATCATTGGATAGACAAGCAACAAAATGTTCTATTAAAGCATAATGCAAAACACTTGTAAAGACATATTCTCATCTCCTTTGTTATAGGAATGCAATGCTGTTTTTTAAATTCAACTTCTCTTAGTTGCAGTACTATTGGTTGGTCAACGCATAAAGATTTTATTTGCAAAAAACCATAAATGACATTTTTGAAAGAAACAACAAACTGTTGAATGTAATGGTTCACATGGTTTACTTCCTGAATCCAAAATCCAAAATGATGCAAAAGTCAACTCATGTTTTTGAATATTATCTGAAGAAACACATGTTTTAGAGAAATTAGCACAACTGACGATATCTGTTTTTTCAAGTGGACTCTTCACATGGTGCTACACATGTTGCTGTCTGTGTGACCACGGCAGGAAATCAAAAGCTCCTCTGACTGTACCGTGGTTGTATTAGCATCAAAAAACCACAGCTGTTCTTCTTTCTGCCACAAGCCAAACAAGATGCACAAATTTATATCACAATAACTATTCTGTAACCATTAAAACTTCACATCTCTGCATTTTACTGTGCTACTATTGTTATTGGGGGCAGTTGAAATGAGAGGCAGTAACTGTTAGATAAATGTTAATTCAGGGTATAAACGGACAGAATATTCATTTTGAATTTAAATAAAGTTTCTCAAGCAGTACTACACATGGCAAAATACTTTTTCATCGCTCAACACAATTCATTTCAAACATGGACCAAAAATCCTTGAATTTGACAGGAAAATTCTTCTAAGTTTCAGGTGAAACGGCAGGAAGCTGTATTCAGTGCTGGATGGTCGGCCTTGAGGGCCACATCATATGTGAGGGGATCCAGCCCACCTTCCTGACGGGGCTCGCTGCATTATTTTACACCTTCTACACCTTTAATCTCCGATCCCAAGAAGAGGCAGCATGCACACTCCAATTCATCCAAAGGTTACATACTTTCAGTAAAACCTGTATTTTTCTTATCTTTTCCATAACGTGTTGTTGCACATCGATACATTTGCTGCATTTTATTGTGTTGTTTATCTGAGTGAGTTACACAACTTGATTTTCACACAGTGTCTGAAGAATCATTATTATTTTTCCAGACGCTTTGTTGGAATAAACCCTGAGAGAGGCACCAAGACTGGACGGGACAAAGTCTTATCAAAGAAAACTGGCAAAGTCACCAACAAAAACAAAACAACAGTCAATCCACATGAATCCACTCTGCTGAGGAAACTCATGGACTTCAAGTGGGACTTCATTTAAGATGGTGAGATTACTCAATCCCATTACTCGCTTCTATTTATCAAAACACCAGCTGGTGGTGCAAGTGATGCAGTTTTATTCAACTGAACTGTTCTGTTCTGGTCACCTGCTTTGGTTTTCTAAACACTGTTTCATATTTTGAAATATATTCTTAGTCAAAAAAGGTGATACTGTATAGTTGATCATGTCAATATTTCTGAGCCTAAGTGCCTTGTACTACTATTTCCATCAAAAAGCCAAAGACAGTTTGAGAGAGAACGCTCTGTTTCAGCTTTTTGTTTAACATGCAATTGTTCTGCATGTGAACTTTCCAACTTTATATTCAAATAAAAAGTCAAGTGCAATAAGAAGCTGTGTTTTTTTCTCTTACATTGTAATTACATGATTGAAATATCAGTGATTTAGCGCTGTTCTTCATTCCTAAAGAACATTTTGTTCTGGTTTGCATTATGTGCTTGTAGCCAGCTTTGGACACAGATTTTATGAAGAATGACAACCAGGTCTATTAAAACCTTTTTCTTGACAAAAGTGCCTTTAATTGTATGTATTGTGACTATTCCTATGTGTTTAACCTGCTAAGTCAGTATTCATTTAGGTTAAAAAATAGGTTTATTAAAATGTTTGTCAAAAAAATACAAACTAAATAGTTCAATCAAACAAATCTGTCCACTGTAAGATACTGTAAAAAAAAACCAGTTCTATTAATAAAGCAATGAAAAACCAGATCATACTGTATTTTTCATTAACAGCACGAAACCGTAAACTTTAGTAACAGTAAAAACATGTTAATTTTACAGTAACTTAATGGCAACCCTGCTGCCAGTTGTTGAATGTTTTTACAGGAAGTTTTAACAGTGTGTGTGTAGAGGTGTGTGTGTTTCTACTGTAGCAGCCTGGTGTCATCAGGAGATTTAATGAAGGTAAACACAGTGAACGGTGGTGCGTAACGGCACTGCGCTCTGGCGCAGCACTTCTCAGAGGCTGCAGATTTATCAACATATCAGTCCTGCTGACTTCAGATGCTGCAGGGATTTAATGAAGTGAAGGAGAAGCTTTTCATACAGTATAAACAGCTGTGGACAACAGATACTGTAACAGTCACCCACATTCATTTATACATCACTGCACACTGATTTACTGACTTTCCTGCTTTAACCACATTAAACCTTATTTTCTGTGCACATGTTGGTTGGAGAGTGTTTAATAGAAATAAATGATTTATATTTGAAGCATTAATCTGTTGTTGCAGCACGTCTGCATCCAGTAGACTATTTAGTATGAAACACAGGCGCCTGATACTGTATCAGTAGCCTATGTGACGCTCACAAAAACAAAGGGATTTTATGAGGATGACGTATGACTGCAGCGTTCTACTATAGTCATACGTCATTGTTCAGTTTTAACAACAGCTGACATTTTTGATCTTTCAGCACAGAATTAAGTTATTTGTCCACAAATATTTGGTGAACATTGTCGCTAATCAACATGGTCAGAAAATGACTCAGAAAAATATGAAATATCTCAAAAATGCCAAAATACACTGGAGGGAGGCTTTAAATAGTATTTAAATGTTTGAAAACAACATTTGAATGTGTAAATCTGAAGGAGATTTTACCTCATAAAAATCATCCTTATGTCTGCAGTTTAGTGTCACCACAACTTTCACATCATATTAATCTCAGCACACAAGTAAGAAATGGTGTCTGACCTCAGAGTCTCCAGTCTACAGTGTGGACTCTCCAGAAAATCAAACTGCAGATTCCTTTCTGAATCGTCCCGACTGAAGTTGTTACTCAGCTCCAGCTCTCTCAGATGGGAGGGGTTGGACTTCAGAGCTGAGAGCAGAGAAGCACAGCTGATCTCTGACAACCAGCAGCTCTTCAATCTGAATAAAGAAGAAATCATGTAGCGTTAGAAGCAGATTACATGGGTGCAAGAGCTCCGTCTACAGACGGATTTCCATCAAAAGTGAATTATTTGTTCCATCATAGTCTGTTTATTTTTACCACTAACACAAAAAAGATTTTACTCTGCCACCACATTTCTGCTTTTTTCACTTTGTAAACGATTAAACGGCGAGGGAAAGAGACGTTGGTTGTTCCAGACATCAACGCTTGTTCCAGCTTCCTGCGGTTGTTTATGCATCGATTTATACGTCTGTTTTCTCCAAAACAATCAAAGGTATGGCAGTTTTATTTAATGTGCACTTATTTCTCTGTAGGGATGGGTACCGAAACCCGGTATTAAACGAGCCCCGAGGATAAATGATTAAAGACTGTAGTATTGATAAGCTCCGATGTTACCGGTTCTTTTATCAGCACTTTTTAATGTTTTGGTGTAATTTATTCTCAAACTGCAGCCTCTCCTCCACACACACACACACACACACACACACACACACACACACACACACACACACACACAGACACACACACACACACAGACACACACAGACACACACACACAAACACACACACACACACACACACGCACACACACAAAAAAACACACAAACACACACACACAAAAACACACAAACACACACACAGACAGACACACACACGCACACACACACACAAAAACACACACACACACACACACACAGACACACACACACAAAAACACACAAACACGCACACAAAAACAGACACACACACACACGCACACACACACACAAAAAAACACAAACACACACACAGACACACACACACACAAAGACACACACACAAAAACACACAAACACACACACACAAAAACACACAAACACACACACACAAAAACACACAAACACACACACAGACAGACACACACACACAAAAAAACACACAAACAACACACAGACACACACACACAAAAACACACAAACACACACACAGACAGACACACACACACAAAAAAACACACAAACAACACACAGACACACACACACAAAAACACACAAACACACACACAAAAACAGACACACACACACACACACACACAAAAAAACACAAACACACACACAGACACACACACACAAAAACACACAAACACACACACAGACACACACAAAGACATACACTCACACACACAAAGACACACACACACACACACGCACACACAGACACACACACACACAAAGACACACACACAAAAACACACAAAGACACACACACACACAAAGACACACACACACACACACACACAAACACAGACACGCACACACACACAAACACACACACACAAACACAGGCACACAAACACACACACACAAACACAGACACACAGAAACAAACACACACACACAAACACACACACACAGACACACACACACAAACAGAAACACAAACACACACACAAACACACACACACACACAAACACACACAGAAACACACACAAACACAAACACACACACACAAACACACAGACACACAAACACACACACAGACACACAAACTCACAGACACACACAAACACACACACACACAAACACAGAGACACACACACACACAAACACACACACAAACACACAGACACGCACACACACAGAGACACACACACAAACACACAGACACACACACACACACAGCAAAGTCAGTGAACAGCAGATCACATGTGAAGTGAAGATTACTCGAGTTGACGACAACTACGCTCGTTACTTCTTAAGTGCAATAACACCTTAGCGAGTAAAAAGCCAATACTCTATCAATACACCTGATCAACAAGCATAAACATGTAGAAAAGTGATATTTTCAACTGCTCTGTCCGCAGTCTCTCATCCACTGCTGCTATGTTTTACACAACCACAGCGCGCTAGCTCGGCTAATAGCTAATTGTTAGCAACAAGCTAAAACTAAAGCTGTATGTATGTAGTCTAACTGTTTAGCTTAGTTTGCCACCAGTCTTCAAATGTGGCTCATTCTTGTAAACTCAGCTGCTGGCTGAGACAAAGCAGCCTCTCCTCTCTACCAGCGGTACCTGCAGCAGCCAATCACATCAGCAGCAGAGGGAGGAGGAGGAGGACAGGAGGAAGGACTGATACTGACTGATGTCTGTCTTCTTCTTTCTTTCTAAACTTCACTCAGTATTTTCATGTCAGGAATATTATTTATTTTATTGACATTTTACATTTGTTTCCAGAGATATTATTGAGTTTATAAAGTGACTTTGCTGTTGTAAACATGACTGTTGCAGCTGGGCGGCTGTGTCTCAGGAGGTAGGGTCAGGAGCGGGTCGTCCACTAATCGGAAGATTGGCGGTTCGATTCCCGGCTCCTCCAGTCCGCATGTCGATGTGTCCTTGGGCAAGATACTTAAAACCCAAATTGCTCCTGATGGCTGTGCCATCAGTGTGTGAATGATTAGATTTCCTGTGATGGGCAGGTTGGGACCTTGCATGGTAGGCCCCTCTGTTGGTGTACCCATTCAGCGTAT